>NC_092707.1:127075234-127401283 GCF_047496885.1 Scyliorhinus torazame | reverse complement strand
GGCGATCCGGCTTGATACGGAGGTCCATCTTCTGAAAATCTTAGAGTAATGAATTGATGCACGATCAATTGCACAGAGACAAGAGTTGAATACAACTGAGGCTTTATTACTCTCAGATGTGTGGCCTCCTACAGTGGCTGGCGAAATGGCTGCAGTATAGAGAGCACACATATTTATACTCCGCCTACTGGGCGGAGCCAGCAGGCAGCCTTACCACACATCTCCTAAGATATATAACAGTGCTGATTACCACACCACTTTACAAATTACCCTAACAACCTCCTTCCAGTAATCCTCTAGCTTTGGACTGGACCAAAACATATGAACGTGATTAGCGGGCCCCCCGCCCGCAACGTTCATACACATCTTCTACTCCTTCAAAGAATCGGTTCATCCTCGCCCTCATGAGTAGTGCTCTGTGTACCACCTTCAGCTGTATCAGCCCCAACCTCGCGCACGAGGTGGAGGCATTCACTCTCCGGAGCACCTCACACCAGAACCCCTCCTCCATATCCTCTCCCAACTCTTCCTCCCACTTTGCTTTGATCCCTTCCAGTGGTGCCTTCTCCTCTTCCAAAGTAGCTCTGTAAACCGCTGACACTACACCCTTCTCCAGTCCCCCTGTTGTCAGCACCTCCTCCAGCAATGTGGAGGCCAGCTCCACCGGGAAGCTCTGTATCTCCTTTCTGGCAAAATCTCGAACCTACATTTATCTAAACATTTCTCCCTGCTCCAGCCCATACTTCACTTCCAGCTCCTTCAATCCTGCAAACCGACCCCTAAGAAACAAACAACTATTATTAACTATTATTAATTACTGTTGACTCAGGGGCTGCTCGATATACAACTGTACTCTGTGCTTGCTGTCCAGATTCTCTGTGTCTCTGTGGTGTCCAGGAGAATACATCCTGGGCTGGATTCTCCGATTCTGAGGCTATGTCCCCATGCCGACGTGAGAATGGTCACGTTTTACGCCAGAAAACCTGGCGCAAAATGGCCACCGATTACCCGTTTTGCTGGGGTCTAGCAGGACAGCAACGTAGAGCACCCGGCTCTAGCTGCCGATATGCCCCGGAGAATTGCCGGGTCCGTAGCTGCGCATGCGCACGGTGGCGGACTGCAGCGGTCACGCCATGTTACATGGCGGAGGCGCTCACAAACCCAGCCCACGAAACAATCCCCCCGTTCAGCCGGCTCGTGCGCCCCGGACTACCTGCCATAGTGCCCCCAACCCGGAATAATGTCCCCCTTTGCCCGTGGATTGGCCCTCCCTAGACTGTGTGGGTGCTGGACTGAGTCTGCAGCCGCCATGCCAAGTTCCCGACGAGTGAGACCACACGTGATCCATGCCATCGGAACTCGGCTGGTCGGGGGCGGACCATCGGGGGCAGACCTCAGGCAATGTCCTGAGGCCATCGATACGTGTTGCAGCGTACTCTGCTTTGGAGGGGGCGGAGCATCGCAAAAGCGGCGCCACCCCCAATTTGGTTGGAATCGGGTATTCTCCGGCCAATCGCCAAACGCGATTTTGGCTTCGCCGATCGGAGAATCCTGCCCCACATCTCCCATGTGGATGTCTTCCAGTGACCTACACCTGTCACCACGCCACCTGTGGTCGGATGCTAGAATACTAATCTATACAAACAGGCACTAATGTTTACATACAGTTTGGTTATTATGTTATATACATAGATAGTTCACATATCATCACAGTGTGAACTACTCAAACGAGCCTTTGAGATTCTCAATTCTCAAAACAGCAGGGAATGGGTAGAAGTCCTAAATCTCTGGAATGCCACTTACTTTGACTCCAACACAGATTCCGGTGGGTGGTACCAGCAATGATGGACGTCGTCTATGCTGGGTGATAATCTTCCAATCTTACAAGATAGAAAATAATGTCACATTGCAGAGGAAACCATTCAGCTCACTGTGTCTACGCTGGCTCTTCTGAGGAACAATTCCATTAGTCCCACTTCTCTGCACTTTCTCAATAATCTTACAATTCTCTTCTCCAAGTATCTATCCAATTTCCTTTAAGAGGTTATTATTGAATTTGTATCCACTACCCTAAGCGTTGAATTCAAATAAATCTATTTAGAATACAGACATTTCTGATTCATGAGAAATTAACTGAGTGAAGAGGACAGCACGTAGCTATCCTCGAAAGATATCTTGATGCTTGATTTTATTTTGTTGCTAAACAATAAAAATCGATAAACACCATGTTCAGGACATTTACCCCACCCAACTGAAGATGGTAATTCAGTTTTGTTTTATACCTCTTCCTTCAGTCCCTTGAAGTCTCCACCCATCCCCAAACTCCCCACTCAAGCCAACCACCCCAGCCCCACCCACCGTTCCCCCTCCTCAAGCTCCACACCCCAGCCTCAACCCTGCCCCCTCATCCAGCCAGCCAGCCTCACACCTCTAGCCACCTCCCACCTCCCCCTTAGCCTACCTTTCCCCAGCTCCCTTCCCCCTCAGCCTCCTCCACTCTTATCCAGCCTCTCTCTCGCACCCCCCCCCCCCCGCCCGACCACCAGCCTCCCCCTGCCCCCACCCCACACCCCCAGCCTCACCACAAAGGTTCATTCCACTGTTCTTCAGGAAATGTTTTCCACATGTAAAGTAAATCAACGGGAATCTGTTCCCATATTCTGAAATCCAAAGAGATTTTTTTTCTAAATAGAAGCACTGATGTGGTGATTTGTACACAATGTTTCCTTCATGTAAAACCAAGGCAGGTTAGAGTCTTACTTCAATTTTCAAAAATAAAAACCTACATTTAAAAAATAACTATAAATTGACAATTTTTTTAGCTGCTGTTATCGGTACCTTATTACTGTGATAGGTTATTATCGGTACCCAGGGTACCTCCTCAGGAAGATATCGGAAATTTCAAGGCATTATTTGGAGATGAGGAGCTCTTTCAACACTTTACCACAACTGGTATTAATAAACAGACTATCTAGTCATTTTTCTCAATGTTGTTTGTCGGACAAGATGTATGCCAATAGCCTGCCATTTTCTCCTACATTCAATATCTATGGAATAATGAAACTAGAAAAGAGAAAGCAGAGGTACCATTAGAATTTTGTTAAAAAATCATTAGAAAATGGGAAATGTGTCAGAGACTGGCGGGCAACTAATGTTACTTCACTGTTTAAAAAGGGAGATAGAACAAGTCTGGGGATGAATGGATCCGGTTTTATTTTTATTACTTCATGGGGTGTGCCATCACAGGCTCGATCAGCATTTATTGCCCATCCCTAATTGCCCTTGGTGGTGAGCTGCTTTCGTGAACCACTGCAGTCCATGTGGTGTAGGTACACCCACTGTGCTGTTCGGGAGAGAGTTCCAAGATTTTGACCCAGTGACAGTGAAGGAACGGCGATAATTTCCAAGTCAGGGTGGTGAGTGACTTGGAGGGGACTTTCAGGTGGTGGTGTTCCCAGGTATCTATAAGCCATTGTCCTTCTAGATGGTAGCGGTCATGGGTTTGGAAGGTGCTGTCTAAGGAGCCTCGCTGAGTTCCTGCAGTGCATAAATGATACACACAGCTGCCACTGTTTACCAGTGGTGGGGGGAGTGAATGTTTGTGAAAGGTGTGCCAATCATGTGCGCTCATTTGGCCTGGATGGTCTCAAGCTTCTTGAGTATTGTTGGAACTGCACTCATTCAGGCAAATGGAGAGTATTCCATCACATTCCTGACTTGTGCCAAGGGAGAGGTTTTTGGAAGTCAGGAAGTGAGTTACCCACTGCAGGATTCATGGTCTCTGACCTGCTCTTGTGGCCACACTATTTATATGACTACTCCAGTTCAGTTTCTGGTCAATTTTAATCTCCAGGATGTTGATAGTGGGGTATTCAGCGGTGGTAATGCCATTGAATGTCAAGGGGCGATGATCAGATTCTCTCTTGCTGGAGATGGTCATTGCCTGGCCTTATGTGACATGAATTTTACTTGCCACTTGTCAGCCCAAGCCTGGATATTGTCCAGGTCGTGCTGCATTTGGACATGGGCTGCTGCAGTATCTAAGGAGTCATGAAAGGTGCTGGACATTGTGCAATTATCAGCGGTCATTCCCACTTCTGACCTTCTGATGGAAGGAATGTCACTGATGAAGCAACTGACGATTTTTCGGCCCAGGACACTCCTCTGGGGAACTCAGGTTAGCTTAACATTGTGAAGGCTGGTCCACTGAATGTATTCAAAGCTGAGTTAGATAGATCTTTGATAGACAAGAAAGCCAGGTGTGGGGGGAGGGGAGGGTAGGCGAGGGGAGGATAGGCAGACAGGAGGCGGATTTGAGAACACAATCAGACCAGCCATGATCTTATCGAATATCGGAGCAGGCATATAGGGCTAAATGGCCCACTGCTGCTCTTAAGTCCTTTGTTCCTGCGATTTAAATCCTACCAGGCCCTGCATTCTTATTACACATTGCATTAAAAAATGTTTTCTTCATATTGCTTCTGGCTCTCTTGGTAATCATCTTCGATCTGCACTCTCAGGTCTTCGACCCGTCAGCTATTGGAAACAGTTTCCCTTTCCTTCCTCTGTCTAAACCCTTCATAATTTAAAACAACTCTGTCTAATCTCCTCTTGGCTTACTCTGCTCAAAGCTGAGCAACCTGACTCCCAGCTTTTTCAGACTGGCCACATAACTACAATCCCTCATCACTGGAACCATTCTTGTAAATCGACTCTGTATCCTTTCAAAAGCTATCACAGCCAGATGTGTGTTAATAATTTCTGAGACAGTGGTAAGTGTGCTCAAGGTTACTGCAAGATCCAGTACAATGGTGCTCCTTGATTCCATCATTAGCAAATAACTACACTTTTTACTGTAAAATATCATTAATGTGAAAGCAGGGGAGGATTTTTTTTTTTTAAAACCTCAACAAAACAAAGGAACATGTAGAAAGAACAAAAAACAAAGAACACTACAGCACAGGAACAGTCCCTTTGGCCCTCCAAGCCTGTAACGGTCATGATACCACCCTTGGCCAAAACCCTCAGCACTCCCTAGTGCTGTATCCCTCCATACCCATCCTATCCATGTATTTGTCGAGATGCCTTTTGAACGCCGTTAATGTATCTGCTTCCACAACCTCCCCTGGCAACGTGTTCCAGGCACTCACCATCCTCTGTGTAAAAAACCTGCCTCGCACATCTCCTCTAAACTTTGCCCCACGGACCCTAAACCTATGCCCCCTGGTGACTGACCCCTCCACCCTGGGAAAGAGTGCCTGCCCATCCACTCTATCCACACCCATCAAAATGCTATAGACCTCTATCAGGTCACCCCTCAACCTCTGTTGTTCTAATGAAAACAGTCCGAGTCTATTCAGCCTGTCCATGTAGCTAGCACCCTGCAGACCTGGCAACATCCTGGTAAACATCCTTCGCTCCCTCTCCAAAGTCTCCACATCCTTCTATATTGCTAGGAGTTTTGCCATTTACTGTATATTTCCCTTCTATGTTAGACCTACCAAAATGTATTGCCTCACATTTGTCCGACATTAACTCCTCTTGCCATTTTTCTGACCAAGTTTCCAACCTGTCTAGGTCCTGTTGTATCCTCTGACAATCCTCAACATTATCTGCCACTCCACCAACCTTGGTGTCACCGCGAACTTACTAATCAGACCAGCTACATTTTCCTCCAAATCGTTAATGTATACTAGAAACAACAGAGGCCCCACCACCGATCCCTGTGGAACACCACTAGTCACAACCTTCCATTCAGAAAAACACCCTTCCACTGCTGCACTCTGCCTTCTGTGACCGAGCCAGTTCTGTATCCATCTTGCCACTTCAACTCTGATTCCGTGTAACTTCATCTTTTGTACCAGTCTGCCATGAGGGACCTTGTCAAAATCCATGTAAACAACATCCACCGCCCTCCCCTCGTCAATCATCTTTGGCACCACCTCAAAAAACTCGATCAAAGTTAATGAGGCATGACCGCCCCTTCACAAAACCATGCTGTCTATCACTGATTAGTCCATTTGTTTCCAAATGGGTATAAATCCTGTCCCTGAGAATTCTCTCCAATAATTTACCTACTACCGACATGAGGTTCACTGGCCTATAATTTCCTGGATTATCCCTGCCACCTTTCTTAAACATTAGCTATTCTCCAGTCCTCTGGGATTTCACCTGCAGCCAATGAGGATACAAAGGTGTCAGTCAAGGCCCCAGCAATTTCCTCCCTTGCTTCTCTCAGTATTCTGGGGTAAATCCCATCCAGCCCAGGAGACTTATCTACCTTGATGTCTTTTAAAACAGCCAATACCTCCTCCTTTTAATAATAATTAATAATAATCACTTATTGTCACAAGTAGGCTCCAATGAAGGTACTGTGAAAAGCCCCTAGTCGCCACATTCCGGCGCCTGTTCGGGGAGGCTGGTACGGGAATTGAACCCGCGCTGCTGGCTGTGTTCTGCATTACAAGCATTACAAGCCAGCGATTTAGCCCACTGTGCTAAACCAGCCCCTGAAGTTACTGTGAAAAGGTCCTAGTCGCCGCATTCTGGCGCCTATTCAGGTACACAGAGGGAGATTTCAGAATTCTCAGCTGGTACGGGAATTGAACCTGCGCTGCTGGCCTTGTTCTGCATTACAAACCAGCTGTCTAGCCCACAGAGCTAAACCAGCCCCCATTGAGCTAAACCAGTCCCCATTGCTTCATCATAACATAACATTTACAGTGCAGAAGGAGACTTCGGCCCATTGATTCCGCACAGGCTCTTGGAAAGAGCACCTTACTTAAGCCCACACCTCCACACTTTCCCCATAATCCAGTAACCCACCTACCCTTTTTGGACACCAAGGGTAATATAGCATGGCCAATCCACCTAATCTGCACGTCTCTGGACTGCGGGAGGAAACCGGAGGACCCGGAGGGAACGCACGCAGACACGGGGAGAACATGCAGACTCCACACAGACAGTGACCCAAGTCAGGAATCGAACATGGGACCGTGCAGCTGTGAAGCAACAGTGCTAACCACCGTGCTACCATGGCGCCCGACATGACCCAGGCTATCCATACACCCTACCCATGAACCATCTTCCACAAAGTCCTTTTCTTTGGTGAACATTGATACAAAGTCCTCATTTAGTACCTCGCCTATTTCCTCTGACACAACACATAGATTCCCCCCACTGTCCTCAAGTGGTCCAATTCTTTCCCTGGCCACCCTCTTGCTTTTTACATATGAATAAAAAGCTTTGGATTCACCTTAATCCTACTTGGCAAGGACTTTTCATGACCCCTCCTAGCACTCCTAATTCCCCGCTTAAGTACCTTCCTACTTTCTTTATACTCCTCAGGGTTTTGACTGTCCCCACCCTTCTATACTGTACAAAAGCCTCCTTTTTCCTTTTGATGAGGTTCACAATATCCCTCGTTATCCAAGGCTCTCTTAACTTCTCACACTTATCCTTCATTCTCTCTTCCTGAATGCTAATTAACTGTCGCTTGAAAGACTCCCACATGTTAGATGTTGATTTACCCTCCAACAGCCACACCCAATCCAAATTCTTCAATTCCTGCCTAATGATATCGTAATTTGCCTTTCCCCAGTTTAGCACTTTAACACGAGGGTTACCCTCATCCCAATCCAAAAGTACCAAAAAAGGTGCGGAATTGTGGTCACTACTCCCAACATGTTCCCATACTGAAACCTCAACCACCTGTCCAGGCTCATTTCCCAATACCAGGTCCAGTACTGATGAGTTTAATTCACAAATAAATGAGGATGGTCTTTAAGAGCAGATGGAAGGACAGCAGAAGAAACTTGAGGAGACTGTTGAAATACAGGAAGACTTAAATTGAAGCAAGCGAGCTTTGCAAAGAAAAGGTAAACATGTAGAAGAATAGTCACATGTTACAAGAATCCCCGAGGACAAGGTTTATTCCTCTGGAAAATTATGAAGGGAAACAAAATGAATTTAACGCCACTCTGAACAATCTGACGAACCAGTTGGCAGAGAAGACCCAGCAATGTTCAATATTTCAGGAGGAAGCCGAAAGCTACAACCAAAAGCCTGAAGAGCTGAAGAAGCAGTTGAATGAAAACAAGGAGGCATCGGAAGGAAAACCCATGGCAGGAATTTTCCAATTTTTTGGCAGAGTGGCGCAGCAGGCAGGAAAAAGGGTGAGAAAGCCGCCGGTCCCAATGGCAGCTTTCTCCACCATATCACTTGGATGATAGCTGAAAAAATTGATGGGGCGGGTCCCAAGATGAAATGAAAATCGCTTATTGTCACAAGTCGGCTTCAAATGAAGTTACTGTGAAAAGCCCCTAGTCGCCACATTCCGGCACCTGTTCAGGGAGGCTGGTACAGGAATTGAACCCACGCTGCTGGCCTTGTTCTGCTTTACAAGCCAGCTGTTTAGCCCACTGTGCTAAACCAGCCTCTGATGAGTACTGGCAGGTTTCTAACTGGTGCCTCAATACAAAAAATTACAAATAGAACAAATGGAATGGACCCCCTAGTCGAGCAACCCCCCCCCCCCCCCCCCCCCGCCGCCCAATGGAATAACACCCACAGCACATCCCCCTGGCTTCTTGGCAGTGCCCGGACATGACCCGCTCCCCCCGATATTTTGAAGAATAAAGGGAATTATGGTGTTCAGGCCGGAAAGTGGAGCTGAGTCCACAAAAGATCAGCCATGATCTCATTGAATGGTGGAGCAGGCTCGAGGGGCCAGATGGCCTACTCCTGCTCCTAGTTCTTATGTTCTTATGTTCTCACGCCGATGTGGATGAATTATGTAACGGTAAGGGGGGAGGGGGGGGGGGGAAAGACTGATAATTAGGTGTCAGTTTATTTTCATAGGCTTCCTGAGACTGAACGTCAGGATTCCCGTGACGGCGTTGACAGGAGCAAGGACAGTTGCAAATGGGAAATCCCGCTGGAATAAAACGCGATTTGGGCCTCTCGTGATATTTTGCGCTCCCGTCACATTCACATCCGTTACAAAAGGGAGCAGAAATTCCCAGCCCATAGAACTTTCCCAGCTGCGGGCAGACAATGAAGCCAGGAGGAGCACAACTACAGAACTGAATCAAGTTAAGACTTGGCCAGAGAGATACCTGGCTATCAGTGAAACCAAAAATCAAGGACAAAGACAGGGAAAGAAAAGGCAGAAACAAGATTGGAAAACGTAAACCTGACACTGAAGCAGAAGGAACCAGAAGATGACAAAGCTGAGCTGAATGAAAAGATTCATAATGGAACAGCAAAAAGCCTGGCAGCACTTGTGAAACAAGCGGAAATAAACGTCTTGTTTGTGAAATGTATGAACATGACAGACACAGAAATGTTGAGTCCACTCTAGGAATGAAAGGAGTGCATGTTCTACTCGGAAGGAACGGGACAAACCCACAAATGCCGACAAGTTGTTCATAAAGAAAAATACAACTTGAAGGATCACACAAAGTGAATCAAATGGAGATGGGCCAGTACCAGGCACAAAGTAGTACTCTGCTAAAATTACTGCAGAAGCTGGAATCTGAAACAAAAACAGAAAATGCTGGACAATTTCAGCACGTCTGTCAGCATTTAATAATAATAATCATCTTTATTGCCACAAGTAGGCTTACATTAACACTGCAATGAAGGTACTTTGAAAAGCCCCGAGCCGCCACATTCCGGCGCCTATATGGGTACACGGAGGGAGAATTCAGAATGTCCAAATTACCTAACAGCTTGTCTTTCGGGACTTGCTGGAGGAAACCGGAACATCCTGAGGAAACCCATGCAGACCCAGGGAGAAGGAGCAGACTCCGCACAGATAGTGACCCAAGCCAGGAATCGACCATGGGGCCCTACCACTGTGAAGCGACAGTGCTAACTGAGGTACCCTCAATAATGATGCTTAGAGATTAAACAGTAAAGAAGGCTTTATTAGGCTAATAACTATGCTACAGATTTGGACGAGAGCTGACTGCTATACAGACCATGAGGCAGGCCTTTATGTATGGCTCCCAGATGGGCGGAGCCAGAGGCGGAGTCCCCAGGGTTCCAAGCCTGGTCTTAAAGGGGACATCACCTTACATGATGATAAGGCAGTAACCGTTCATCACATTCACCCCCTGTTTAAAAAGGAGTCCGGCGGGGGTGAAGTGCCATCATAGGTCCATCCGTCTCGGCGGCCGGATCGTCCTCCTCGATCTCCTCAGTTCGGGCGGTGGTGCGGCGGGCACGGACGTCCCGGTTGAGGGCACATCCGGGAGCACAGCGGTCGGAGCTTCGGTCCGGGTCGGGGCAGAGGAACTAGGCAGGGCCGGGGGTAGTGGAGCCGGCGCCGGCGGGGTGTGTAAAGGGGGGGCGCACGGTAGGAGCTCACCAACGGGTGGTAGGGCCGGAAGGGGGTGTGTTGTAGGGGGCAACGGGTCCTGCAGGGGAGCGGCGCGGGAAGGGGCGTCTGTGGTGGAGGATCCAGCGGGCGCCAGATCCCGGAGGGAAACCGTATCTTGCCTGCCGTTGGAGTACTCCACGTAGGCGTAACTGGGGTTGGCGTGGAGCAGTCGGACCTTTTCAACTAGGGGGTCCGTTTTATGGCTCCTTGCGTGCCTCCGGAGAAGAACAGGTCCCGGAGCCGTCAGCCAAGGTGGAAGCGAGACCCTGGAGGTAGACTTCCTGGGGAAGAGAAACAATCGCTCATGAGGGGTCTCATTTGTGGCCGTGCAGAGGAGTGACCTAATGGAGCGTAGGGCATCGGGTAGGACCTCCTGCCAGCGGGTGGTTGGGAGATTTCTCGACCGCAGGGCGAGAAGGACAGCCTTCCACACGGTCGCGTTCTCCCTCTCCACCTGCCCGTTTCCCCGTGGGTTATAGCTGGTCGTTCTGCTCGAGGCGATGCCTTTGCTGAGCAGATACTGACGCAGTTCATCGCTCATGAAAGATGTACCCCTGTCGCTGTGGATATAAGCAGGGAAACCGAACAGGGTGAAGATGCTGTGCAGTGCCTTAATCACCGTGGCTGAGGTCATGTCGGTGCAGGGAATGGCGAATGGGAAACGGGAGAACTCATCGATCACGGTGAGGAAATAGGCATAACGGTTGGTGGACGGGAGGGGCCCCTTGAAGTCCACGCTCAGTCGCTCAAAGGGGCCCGAGGCCTTCACGAGCCGAACCTTGTCTGGCCGATAGAAGTGCGGTTTGCACTCCGCACAGACCTTGCAGGTCCTGACCATGGCCTTGACCTCCTTGGTTGAGTAAGGTAGGTTGCGGGACTTGATGAAATGGACGAGCCGGGTAACCCCCGGGTGGCAGAGGTCATTGTGGATGGCTTGCAGGCGGTCCTCCTGCGCGTTGGCGCATGTGCCGCGGGACAGGGCATCTGGGGGCTCGTTGAGCTCCCCTGGACGATACTTGATATCGTACGAGTAGGTGGAGAGTTCGATCCTCCACCTCAAAATTTTATCGTTTTTTATTTTGACCCGTTGCGTGTTATCGAACATATAGGCGACCGACCGTTGGTCGGTGACGAGGGTAAACCTCCTACCGGCGAGGTAGTGTCTCCAGCACCGCACAGCCTCCACAATGGCTTGTGCCTCCTTTTCGACTGCAGAGTACCGAGTGCGGAGTGGGCGGGCTTTGTCCGCATACTTGGGGACCCACTGGGCGTAATAGGAGAAAAGCCCCAAGCACCGTTTGAGGGCCTTGAGGCTGCGGGGGAGAGGGAGTTCCTTAAGGGGGCGCATGCGGTCGGGGTCGGGACCTAGGACCTCGTCTTCCACGACATAGCCGAGGATGGCCAGCCGGATGGTGTGGAAAACGCATTTGCCCTCGTTATAGGTCAGGTTAAGGGCTCGGGCGGTCTGGAGGAACTTTTTGAGGTTAGCGTCATGGTCCTGCTGATCATGGCCGCAGATGGTGACATTGTCCAAGTACGGGTATGTAGCCCGCAAACCGTACTGGTCCACCATTTGGTCCATCGCCCTTTGAAAGACGGAGACCCCA
Organism: Scyliorhinus torazame; assembly: GCF_047496885.1. NCBI lineage: Eukaryota > Metazoa > Chordata > Chondrichthyes > Carcharhiniformes > Scyliorhinidae > Scyliorhinus > Scyliorhinus torazame. The sequence continues at coordinate 127,389,292 of NC_092707.1, read as the reverse complement.
TTTGTGACACCAAAGGGGACCCTGAGGAAGTGGAAGAGCCGGCCGGCTGCTTCGAAGACAGTATAGAGGCGGTCTTTTGGTCGGATGGGGAGCTGGTGGTAGGCAGATTTGAGGTCGACCGTGGAAAAGACTCGGTATTGGGCGATCCGATTTACCATTTCCGCGATGCGAGGAAGGGGGTACGCATCAAGTTGCGTGAATCGGTTTATGGTCTGGCTATAATCCACGACCATCCGTTTCTTCTCCCCGGACCGGACTACCACCACTTGCGCTCTCCAAGGGCTGTTGCTAGCCTCGATGACCCCCTCTCCCAGTAACCGCTGGACCTCTGACTTGATAAAAGCCATATCTTGGGCACTGTAGCGCCGGCTCCTGGTGGCGACGGGCTTACAGTCGGGAGTGAGGTTAGCGAATAGCGAGGGGGGTGCGACTTTCAGTGTCGCAAGGCAGCACACCGTGAGGGGGGGCAAGGGTCCGCCGAACTTCAGTGTCAGGCTTCGGTGGCTGCACTGGAAATCCAGTCCGAGCAGCAGGGGGGCACAGAGGTGAGGGAGGATATAAAATTGGAAACGGGTGTATTTGGCACCCTGGATCGAGAGATCCGCAATACAGTACCCTGTGAGTTGTAGCGAGTGGGACCCAGATGCGAGGGCTATGGTTTGAGATGTGGGATGGGTGCGTAGGGAGCAGCGCCTTACCGTTTCAGGGTGGATAAAGCTCTCCGTGCTCCCGGAGTCGAAGAGGCATGCAGTGTCGTGCCCGTTGACCTGGACCTGCATCATGGAGTTCTGCAGGTGTTTTGGCCGAGTTTGATCGAGGGTGATCGCACCCAGTCGCGGGTAGTCGGAGTCGTAAAATGGCCGCTGCCGTTGGTCGCACGTGTCGGGTCGAGAAGATGGCCGCCGACCAGATGGCCGCTCCCATGATTCGCACGAGGCTGATGACGCGTCAGAAGAGGACGTGTCGGGTTGGTGCGCAGCAGCATTGCGAGGCCTGCGGGCCTGAGAGCCTGATTTTCGGGCCGGCTGTTCTTTGTTTTTCTGGCCCCTGGGCCTGGCCAGGCAGACCCTCGCAAAGTGCCCTTTCTTCCCGCAGTCGCTGCAGATCGCGGAGCGGGCTGGGCAGCGTGGGCGTGGGTGCTGGCCCTGCCCGCAGAAGTAGCAAGGTGTGCCCCCATGGTGAGCGGGTCGCCGCGTGGCACAGGCCTGTACTACGGGCGAGTCTGAGGAAGTCCGGGGGGGGCTGGCAGAGTCCGCGGGGTACGTACCCAAGTTATGTCGGGCCACCTCCAGCGAGGAGGCGAGCGTTAGCGTCTCCTGGAGGTCTTTTGCCCCGTTTTCGAGCAGTCGCTGCCGGATGTAGGTCGAGCGGATGCCGGACACGAAAGAATCTCTGATGTGCAGGTTCATATGGACTTCCCCTGTCACATCCTGATGGTTACAGTCCCTGGCCAGCGCGGTGAGTTTCTCAACAAACTCGTCGAGCGATTCCCCCGAGTGCTGCCGGCAGGTAGAGAGCAGATGCCGGGCGTGCACCTCATTGACGGGTTTGACAAACCGCTTGCGGAGCAACTCAATCGCTTCCTCATAAATCGTCGCCTTTTCAAGCGTGGCGGAGATTCTGTGACCCGGGCGTGGAGTAGACGCAGCTTGCGTGGCCCCAGGATGGGAGTCTCTGCGGAGTCCAGGTAGGCCTCGAAGCACCGCAGCCAGTATTTAAACATTTCCTTTGCCTCCGGCGTTCGTGCTTCCAGATTGAGCTTCTCTGGTTTTAGGCCTGCGTCCATCCTGAATCTAGTTTAGCCTAATAAATTGAGGTACCCTCAATAATGACGCTTAGAGATTAAACAGTAAAGAAGGCTTTATTAGGCTAATAACTATGCTACAGATTTGGACGAGAGCTGACTGCTATACAGACCATGAGGCAGGCCTTTATGTATGGCTCCCAGATGGGCGGAGCCAGAGGCGGAGTCCCCAGGGTTCCAAGCCTGGTCTTAAAGGGGACATCACCTTACATGATGATAAGGCAGTAACCGTTCATCACACTAACCATTATTTTATTGTGCCGCCCATATGACGTCAACCACCTCAATTTCTTGCTCTTCTCACTAACTTTGATCTGTCGCCTTCTGAACTTGCTGCACTTCGCTCTATCGGTCCAACCCTGACTTTGTCGTCAAACCCACCGAGGATGGGGCTGTTGTTGGCTGGCCTACCGACCTCTACCTTGCAGAGGCTGAATGCCAACTCTCAGACACTTGCTCTTACCTCCCCTTGGACCACGACCCCACCACCGAGTATCAAGCCATTGTTCCCAGGATTGTCACTGGCCTCATCTCCTCTGGAGATCTTCCCTCCACAGCTTCTAACATCCCCTGGACAGCCCGCTTCTACAATCCCACCCAAAATCCACAAACAGGACTGTCCTGGTAGACCCACTGTGTCAGCTTATTCCTGTCCCACCAAACTCATTTCTTCCTATCTTGACTCCATACTCCCTCCTCTCATCCAGTCCCTTCCCACTTACATTTGTGATTCCTCTGATGCCCTACATCATATTAATAACTTTCAATAATAGTAATAATCTTTACTGTCACACGTAGGTTTATATTAACACTGCAATGAAGTTACTGTGAAAAGCCCCTAGTCGCCACATTCCAGTGCCTACTCGGGTACACTGAGGGAGAATTCAGAATGTCCAATTCACTTAACAGGCACGTCTTTCGGAAATTGTGGGAGGAAACCGGAGTACCCGGATGAAACCCACGCACACACGGGGAGAACATGCAGTCTCTGCACAGACAGTGACCCAAGCCAGGAATCGAACCAGGGACCCTGGACAAGTGAAGCAACAGGGCTACCCCGCCTCTTCTTCACCATGGATGTCCAATCACTCTAAACCTCTATTCCCCACCAGGATGGTCTGATGGCTCTCTGCTTCTTCCTCGAACAGAAGCCTGAACAATCCCCTTTTTAAAAACGTGAAGCTGGCAGAAGGGCTGCTGCGGGAACCCGAGGAGGTGAGTAACCATCCTGGCTCACAGGCAAATAGCCGGAGGCACTGGGGTTGCTGCCCGTGGTTGGGGTAACCACCGGGGAGGGGAAGGGGGCAACTTCGGATGGGATGGATCACCATCGATTGCTGGTGGGGGGGGTTTGCGATGGGGGGGGGAGGGGTTGGCCGCCCATGGTGTGCACTGGGTTGGGCTGGGCTGAGGCAGTGTGGGGGGAGATGAGTGTCTCAGCGCCCAACCCCTGGACCATGTGGTCCCATTCTAGGGGCAACTCCAGCCTCAGCCCGCTTGCCCCATTGACCACCCATAACCCCACTGACCGCAGAGGCCTCTGGCCATGTGGCTGAAGGCTATTGCTAATTGGCAGTTGTACTTAAGTGAGCATTTCAGACAGCCCAAGAGGATCCCCGTAGGTAGCATGCCACGAAGCATATGGGGGTTATTGCCTAGCATCCCAATCAGACCTTAATGCCTGGACACTGCACCTGAACACTGCGGGAGTGAACACCTAAATTGTAGTGGCCAACATCCGAACACCGAGGGGCTATGCCCTAGCACCGTGAACATTTCTGTGACCAGAGGGTGGGTGTGTGCACCGGGGAGGGGACCAGCGTCTGGCCCAGGTAACATTACATGCAGGTGTCTGGGGTACAGGGCCTGGGGCCCGGTGAGCAAGAGTCCCCGCTGTGGCGGGGGGTGTCTGGGCAGGGTGTGCCTGACACTGGAGGAGGCAGCAGCAGTGTCGAAAGAGGCCCAAGGTGGCGGCCCATGTGTAGGGCCTCACCCCACATCCTGTAGATCTGGCTGCCCAACAGGCCAGCGAGGGACCCAGACTCGCGACGGCCCAGGGTGTACAGGCGTCACTGGTCTTTCGAGCAAATGACAGACAGCGTACGCCGCAGGAGGCTACTCCTCAACAAGAGGATGGTGCGACACCTCACGAACTTGGCACCACGTGGAGGAAAAGGATACCCGCTCCAAGTGGCCATCAAGGTCACCACAGCCCTGAATATCTATGCCTTTGGGTCATTTCTGGGCTCAAGCAGGGACTTGCGTGGCATCTCACAAACTACCGCCCACACCTGCATCCGTGAAGTCACCGATGCCTGTTTGCCCGGACAGCGGACTATATAAATTTTGAACTGAACCAAGTCCAACAAGTTGTCCGGGCAACAGGATTCTCCCTCATTGACGGGTCAGGGACTAATAGATGGCATGCATGTTGCCTTGCACTCACCTGGCTGTCAAGGAGTGCCCTACATCAACAGGAAGGGGTCCCACTCTCTGAACATCCATCTTGTGTGTGAACATCACATGAGATCATGGATGTGTGTGCACGACAGCTACATCCTGGGGCAGTCAGACATTTGCGGCCTCTTCGAGAACCACCCCAGGATGGCCGATTGGCTCTTGGGAGGTAAGGAGTACCCGCTGAGGACCTGGTTAATGATGTCAATTCAGAGGCCGGAGACCGAATCGAGATCCAATACAACAAGGCCCCTGCAGCCACCCAGGCTGTCAATGAGTGATGCATCGGATTCTCAAGTTGCGGTTCCGATGCTTCATTTTGTGGTGGTCTGCTGTGTGCTCCACCGCCTAGCACAGCAACGGGGTGATGTCCTGGAGGCGGAAGGGGAGAAATACTCCGCGGAGGAGGAGGATGAGGAGGCGCCGGAACAGAAGCAACTGGAGGACAAGCCCAGGGAGGACCCGCAGGACCAGCCGGAGAATGGAGGACAGGCGGCAGTGGCAAGGGTCCGGCAAGGGAGTCCAAAATCCTCGGCCACTCCTGATAGGACATGGTCTCGTCCGTCCTTCCCCCATTCCCCAAAATCCCCCTTCCCGCCCCTCCCTCACCACCTCTTTCTCACTCCCCCCCCGCCTCCCCTCCAACCCCCCCCCCCCCCCCCCCACCCCTCCCGCCCCCCCACCAGCACCATCTCTGAGTCTGTGTAACATCACGCCAGGGTGCTGGGACTGTGTTGGCACCATCAGCAGGTCACTGTCGAGGGCAAGGGGGGATGATGATAACCCACAGGGAGCTGAGCGCCAGTGCTCCTCAATCTATGCCACAGTCTGACCCCTGCCTGCCTGCTGAGAGCTCGGTCACACCCATCACCTGCACACGGTGTGCCCGGGGTATGGTTTGCTGGGCATTGCGGGAAGAGGCATCTGGGCCCTCCATGCACGGGGTGATGGGGCATGTGATTGGTGCTCGATCCACATTGCGGAGAAAAGTGGTCGAGGTCACTGATTTTTAATAATTTACACATATGTTACCAACTGCCCCAAACCTCCAATGGTGCCGCCCCACTCTTGCGACCCCTCCCAGACCGTTCCCTCGCAGTGTCCTCTCCGTGGTTTTCAACCTGCTTAGCTTTCCGTTCTCTACCGCTGTATCTAGGTATGTCCTCAGGATGCACGTCAGCGGTGGAGGCAGCCTGTTGCCTACCATGCCACGTGGCCTTTGATGCCCTTGGTGAGCATCCCCTGGAGGCTCTGGTGATGTCGGGCCCCGGCGCACTTGCTGGCGGCACATGCCCCGCTGTGCCATCCTGTTCCAAGTTCTGACTCTGAGGTGCACCGTTGTCAGTGAGGTGGGTCTCGGGGGAGCGGGTGGCCGATGTTGCGACTCCGTAGGGTAGCCCTGGGTAGGCACCTAGTTCCCCTTCCCCTGGTCAGTGCCCATAGAGTCCTGGGATTCACCTTGGAATGGAGAAGCAGTGGATCGTGCCCCCGCTGCCCCTGAGTCACCTGACTCTGCCAGTCCTGGCAGCTCCCCCCTGCCTGCAACACAGTGTTGACGCCCTCGGCGATGCTCCTCAGTGACTGGGATATGCTCAGGAGTTCCCCAGCAATGCCCAGCTGCAACTGGTACACATCCCACAGCGACCAGGACATGCTCTGCAGCGACTCGCTATGCCCACCTGAGACTGGGACATGCCCCGCAGCACCTGACAAGGTCGCTTCGTACTGGCTCATGTCCCCCAGTGACTGGGACATGCCTTGGATGCTGATGCTGGTCGTGAACCAGCTCTCCACTGCAGTTGCCACCCTAGCTGTGTTGGCCTCAGTGCCACGTATTGTCAGCGCCATCTCCTGCGCCCGTAGCCTCTAGAACTCCTCCAATTGGCTATGGAGCTGCTGGAGGGTCGCTGACATCCCCCTCTGAATCTCATGGCCACACCCTATTGACTGCATCAGCTCCGGGTAAACCTGGTCCAGAGGCTCAGTATTTGACTGAGACCCAGCTGGGTCCTGGGATGCAGCAGACCTCCGGCTGCTGTCTCATCTGGGTGTTCCTGCTTCCACCTGATGTGCATCAGCAATTGTGTGGTGTTCACCAGAATGTGCCCCAGAGGCCTGTCGACTACCGTTGCCCACCGAGGTGTGTCTGCACTGGTGGAGGGGCGGATGATACTTGTGATGCATCAACGATGGCATCTTCGGAACTCTCCTTTGAGGTGTTCTCATGGGAGGAACGGCGGGGGTGGAGGGGCACTCCGGATAGGCTTACACTGTCAGATGTGGATCCCACGGGAGAATGGACATGTGGTCAGTGGGAGGGATGGGTCTTTCTGTATGGCATTAACAACGCACGTGTCAAGCCAGCATGGTGGAGCAATAGTTAGCATTGCTGCCTCACGGCGCTGAGGACCCGGGTTCAATCCCGTCCCCGGGTCACTGTCCCAAAGATGTGCAGGGTAGGTGGATTGGCCAAGCTAAATTGCTCTTTAACTGGAAAATGTTTTTATAAAAACGAACTCATGTGTGACAGTTCATGTGGGTAGGGGCGATGGACCTCTGCACTGTACGCCGACCTCAACGATGGTGACAGATCTGTCCTCGGTGGGAGAGAGGGAGGAAATGGGGATTATGGGGGGGAGGCGGCATGGGCAGCACTGCTGGATGTGGTTGGCTGGGGCACGGATCGGTCCTGGGCAGGGGCGGTGCCAACTCACCCTTGCGACCCAGTGGAGGTCGTTGATCTTCTTACGGACTTGGTTGCCGGTCCTCCTGGTCACACTGCCTGAGCTGACTGCCGCTGCCACTTCCTCCCAGGCGGCACTGGCTACCCTTTGGCTGACCCTCCGAGACCCTCAGGGGAACAGTGCATCCCATCTGGCTTCAACCGCGTCCAATAATCTGCCCAGGTCAGCATCTCCGAATTGTGGGGATAGTCGCCTCGGAGGAATGGCTGTGTGCTATGTGGGGTTTGCTGTGCAGGAGCGGTTTGAGGACTGCTCTTCCTTGTTGCCTGGGCGCTGGTGAGCATGGTCCCGGTGAATCAGCCGGCAGGATCATCATTTGCGGCGTGAAGGCCTTGTTAAGTGGACCAATTAACATTTTATAGCGGTGGCGGCCACGCCGAGCCGAGCTTCGGGAAGCTCATTGTAATTCCCGCTTGCTACCACACTTAGAAACTTCTCCATTAAATCACGCCTAATATGTTGAAACCCTTTCGCAATCTGTCATCTCAATTTTCAACACCCCGCAATGAGATGTCATCTACAACAAATTTTTATATTATTTTCTCAATTCCCAAGTCCAAAACATTTGTGTATTGAAGGGTACATAGGGTACATAGAACATACAGTGCAGAAGGAGGCCATTCGGCCCATTGAGTCTGCACCCACCCACTTATGCCCTCACTGCCACCCTATCCCCGGAACCCAATAACCCCTCCGAACCTTTTTGGACACTAAGGGCAATTTATCATGGCCAATCCACCTAACCTGCATGTCGTTGGACTGTGGGAGGAAAACGGAGCACCCGGAGGAAACCCACGCAGACACGGGGAGAACGTGCAGACTCCGTACAGACAGTGACCAGCAGGGAATCGAGCCTGGGACCCTGGCGCTGTGAAGCCACAGTGCTAGCCACTTGTGCTACTGTGCTGCCCATATACCATAAACATATCAAACATTGCAGGATTTTGGATTCCTATATGATACTCTGCTTGCTGAATCCCAAAATGATAGCTCCAGTAAATATTCTAGAAAGAGGAATAAGTGGATATGCTGTTCCCATTTGAATATTGACATAACTGGAAATGGATAGGTTTCCTTCAGCGGGATGCTCTGTCCCACCATGCTACCTTTCTGCCTCACCCGGCGGCGGCATTCTCCATTATGCCGGCTGGTCAATGGGGTTTGCCATTTTGGGGCAGCCCCACGCCGTCGGGAAACACCTGGGCTGCCAGCAAAACGGAGCATCCCGCTGGCGGAGAATCCAGCCCCAGTTCTCTGGTCACAGTGGAGAAAATTGTCTGAGATAACTTGGGAACAGAGGAGTCCATGAATTAAAAGAACAATCTGATGCAAATAAGGAGAGTTTTATGAGGTACCTACTTAGCTTGGCAATCTTTAAGGTGGTAGGAATTTACATTCAAAGCTCTGCTTTTATTCATATTGATTCAAAGGATATTGGTGTTTTTGGCTTGGGCAGCATTTATTGCTCATTCTTAATTGCCCTTGAGAATGTGGTGGTTAGTTACCTTCTTGAACCGCTGGAGTCCCTGAGACGTAAGTACACCCACAGTGCTGTTAGGGAGGGTGTTCCAGGATTTTGACCCAGTTACACTGAAGGAACGGCGATATGGTTCCAAGTCAGGAAGGTGGGTGGATTGGAGGGGAAAATTCCAGGTGGTGGAGTTCCCATGTATCTGCTGCCTTGTCTTTCCAGATAGTAGTAGTCAAGGGTTTGGAAGGTGCTGCCTAAGGAGCCTTGGTGAGTTCCTGCAGTGCATCTTGTAGATGATACACACTGCTGCTACTGTGTCGGCGGTGGAAGGAATGGATGTGGATGGGGTCTCAATCAAGTGGGCTGCTTTGTTCTGAATGCTGTTGGTTGGAAAGGGCCATATGGAAAAGGATCACAATCCAAACTCTCCCTGCCACAGAGCAAAATGGGATCAAACATCCCTTGTCATGTACATCTGTTCCAAAGTAAAGTGGACATCTTGTTAAAAGTCAGAGTAATGCGTAACTGAAAATATCTCCAGCTGCTGGAAGGGAAGATTTGTACATTTTCTCTGATAAGCTATAATTGTTTTTTCAAAATTGTAAATATTTAGGCAGAAAGGAGTTTTTTGGAAGAGTCTCTAGGCTATGAAACTGCTGGCTGTGTCTATGAATTAATTAATCATTGTAACTGGTTTTCCAAGGCTGGTATGACGCCGTTTTCAAAGTTAAAAGCAATTTCCTCAAGCTCTTCCCTAATAGCCAAAAGAACAGCGGGAACAAAATGTACAGCACTTAAGAAAGTCAGGAACAGTGGAAACAAATGTAATATAAACAGAGACAGCCAGTGTTACAAGACAGCAACTCAATGAATCTGATGGCATCAAAAACTCCTAAGACTGTGGCTCCAGAGTTTTGGGGTGTCAATGGAGCGAAATTAATGCAATGGAGGTCTTAAACCAATTAGGCAGAAAATGCATTAAACCTACTGTCAAAATATCTATTAGGATTGGATTGGATTGGATTTGTTTATTGTCACGTGTACCAAGGTACAGTGAAAAGTATTTTTCTGCGAGCAGATCAACAGATCATTAAGTACATGGGAAGAAAAGGGAAGAAAAGAAAATACATAATAGGGCAACACAACATGTACAATGTAACATAAGCACTGGCATCGGATGAAGCATACAGGGTGTAGTGTTAGTGAGGTTAGTCCATAAGAGGGTCATTTAGCAGTCTGGTGACAGTGGGGAAGAAGCTGTTTTTGAGTCTGTTCGCGCTTCTGTATCTCGTGCCTCATGGAAGAGTGAGTAAGCTGGGTGGGTGGGATCTTTGACTATGCTGCCCACTTTCCCCAGGCAGCGGGAGGTGTAGATGGAGTCAGTGGATGGGAGGCAGGTTTGTGTGATGGATTGGGTGGTGTTCACGACTCTCTGAAGTTTCTTGCAATCCTGGGACGAGCAGTTGCCATACCAGGCTGTGATGCAGCCCGATAGGATGCTTTCTATGATGCATCTGTAAATGTTGGTAAGGGTTAATGTGAACATGCTGAATTTCCTTAGTTTCCTGAGGACGTATAAGCGCTGTTGTGCTTTCTTGGTAGTAGCGTCGACATGGGTGGACCAGGACAGATTTTTGGAGATGTGCACCTCTAGGAATTTGAAACTGTTAACCATCTGCACCTCGGCCCCATTGATGCTGACAGGAGTGTGTACAGTACTTTGCTTCCTATTATAATATTCTCTATAGTTTAAGATGATATTTGTATTTTGTGCTCAATTGTTTTATGGGTCCCTCCTTCCCTGTTACTTTGCTTTCATTTCAGGACAGTATAGACAGAGTGTGAAAATCCCAGACTGAACCCCCAGTGGCATTTATTTCTGATGTACAAACACCAACAATCAACCCATGCGACAAAAATATCAAAAACCATGATGGGCTGTGGTGATAAAAACAGAAAATACTGCTCAGCAGGCCAGGCAGCATCGATGGAGCGAGAAATGCAGGCCTGAATTTTTCACCCCATTTAGTAGGCCTGGAAGTGGAGGCAAAATGCGTTCCCGGCCACGGTCAGCACTAGTTGGACCGCAATTTCACGTTATCTGGCCAAATAATGGCCATCCAGTGTGAAATGGGTTCTGTGAAAGGCTGAGTACTCCCAATAGGAAGAGGGTGGTGACAGCAACATGGAGAGTGGGCGACAAGAACAGGATGAGAGCGTTTCTAATACGCTCCCCAGCGGGACAGCCTCTGCGAAGCTGTCTCAGAGAGCTGCTGACCATGAAAAATAAATGAGGAGCGCAATTTTCACCCGCTGTGTGATCATCATCAGAGAGAACAGCGGCAGGGGCAGAAAATCCAGAGAGACTTGGGAAATGGGAGTCTCGCCAGAGAGATCGCAATTCCAGATTTTCCCTGGCCCTCGCAGGTGATATCACGAGGTTCATGCCCACAAAGGATGGGAGCCTCATTTAAATGGATTTTAATTAATTTAAATAATAACAGCTTCACAGCGCCAGGGTCCCAGGTTCGATTCCCGCTTGGGTCACTGTCTGTGCGGTGTCTGCATGTTCTCCCGGGTCTGCTCTGGGTGCTCCGGTTTCCTCCCACAAGTCCCAAAAGATGTGCTGTTAGGTAATTTGGGACATTCTGACTTCCTCCTCTGTGTTCCCGAACAGGCGCCGGAATGTGGCGATTAGGGGCTTCTCACAGTAACTTCATTGCAGTGTTAATGTAAGCCTACTTGTGACACAAATAAAGATTATTATTACCAGGCTTCCCCACCACATGGGCCCCTCCCCTCACCCCCCTAGATATTCACATTGGCAAGGTTAACAGTAGGTTTGGCAAGCCGAGAAACAGGTGAGGGGATCCTTCCTGGGGCGCAAGGTTAATAAAGTGTGTAATGGACATGCCTGGGCAGAGCCCTGGCAGTGCCTGCTGGCACTGACCCCTTGCACTGACCCCTGGCACAGGTTTGTACTGCCATATTGGCAAGCAGTGCCAGACACGGAGCTCAGTCGCCAGACACATTTGCTAATTTTATTTCAGATCTGACTTTCATTTTGCCCTGGATCGAGATTGCAGCTAAAACGTAAAGGCCGCCTGGCCAATCGGCCTGCCCGCCAACTGTAACGGCTGACGCGCCACATAAAATTCAATTGGCCCCTCAATGGCCTAAATTGCCTGTTTGATTGACGGCGGATGTGCTTCCAGCTCCCGTGCTCACTGCCAACCAAAATATTGCGCATGTGTGCAATGACATCAAGATGCAAACAATTTCACATGCTTCTGGGTCAAGCCCGTGACTGCCCAAGCAACAAAAACTCTGGCCAGAGTTACCATTTCCAATCTCTGACCTTTCAACTCAACACAAAAAAAAATTAGAGATCTTGGGTGAGACCCCATGGCGTGAATCCCACCCCCGCCGGTTGCCGAATTCTCCGGCACCGGAGATTCGGCGGGCCCCCCCCCCCCGCGCGATTCTCCGGCCCGAATGGGCCGAAGTCCCGCTGCTAGAATGCCTGTCCCGCCGGCGTGGATTAAATCACCTACCTTACCGGCGGGACAAGGCGGCGCGGGCGGGCTCCGGGGTCCTGGTGGGGGCACGGGGCGATCCGCGGGCGGGCCTGTGCCGTGGGGGCACTCTTTTCCTTCCGCCTTCGCCACGGTCTCCACCATGGCGGAGGCGGAAGAGGCTCCCTCCACAGCGCATGCGCGGGGATGCCGTGAGCGGCCGCTAACGCTCCCGCGCATGCGCCGCCCAGCAATGTCATTTCCGCGCCAGCTGGCGGGGCACTTCCGCCAGCTGGAGGGGTGGAAATCAGTCCGGCACGGGCCTAGCCCCTCAAGGTTAGGGCTCGGCCCCCCAAGATGGGAGGATTCCGCACCTCCGCACCTTTGGGACGGCGCGATGCCTGACTGATTTGCGCCGTTTTTGACGCCGGTCAGCGGACATCGCGCCGATACCGGAGAATTTCGCCCCTTGTATTTTCAAGCACACACAGAGACAGGGCAAGGGGGACTAGGAGGGGATCTCACCTGAACCTAAGGCGGGGTCTTTGATATGGTGGAAGGCAGAGCGATTAAATGAATAGCGGAATCATTTACCAGTGCCTGCTGTCTGAATAAAGTGGGAATGGTGGTTATGATCTGAGACTGTTCAACTTGACGTTGATCTTCAAAGGTTGCTCCTAATCAAAAAAATAGGAGACCAAGGAGCAAAATATCAGCGTTTTAAAGGGACAGAGTGCAAGTGGCCAATAATGTTGGTTGGCATTTACAAACTGGTCACATCAAAGTGATGACTTCACATACCTTTTCATCTCTCGGAACCAAGTTGGAAGTCCAGCACTGAATATTTCCACTCCCTAATGGGTACCAGCTTGAACTGAGTTTAGATCACAGTCTAATTCCTAGTGATACATTTCCAAAGCACAAAATTGCCCATGTTTCAGCACTAGTTAATATTAAAACCGCAGTGTCTATGACAGCACACAGATACCTGGAAAAGGTGGACCTGTAAAGCAAAGGATGCTTTGAGATTTGGTTTGAGGAATTATGTTGGGCAGATGAGAGGAAACTTATCCTGCATCAAATTCATCTGAATGGTTGATGCTCGTTGCAAAAATAATGTAACAGGGTTCCATTCTTGGCTTTTGAGCATAGAATTCACCAAACAAATTTGAATTTCAGTGAAAAGAGCGTGTAGATGAAAGCTCCTTCAATAGTTCATTGGTCAGAGGCATGTCATGGGGAGCTACACTGATCCGAAAGGTTCCCAGCCATCCCCTCCAATCTTTATTGAGTTAGCCGACCTCAGGCAATGCAGCAGTTACAATTAGCCCCTGGTTGGGGAAATCAGCAAGGCTTCCTGAGCACTACCCAATGATCTCAGGTGAAATGTGTGAATTGGACTGAACTTTGGTCAAGCAATGAACCAATTGACTTCTGGGTTTATCGATGGAGAGTTGGAGAGAAATGGAAAAAAATGCATTCTTTTGTTCAAATTTAAAATGGTCTTATGAACTTTTGGCATCTGATCCTTCTTAAATTTAAACACCCTAAAGTAAGTGCAATACCCTAGCTGTATCCTAATCAATGGTTCCCCTTGGCATGACCTCTGTGCTTTTCTACATATCCATATTGATAAAACAATATGTTTGTAAAAAAGAAAACAGCTTTGTCAGGACGTACTCTCATCTTTGAAGATTCCTGGGTCTGAGTCTCGAGTTGTGATGTGTCCCCAGCTAGCCTGCTCGCTAAATATGTAGACATTCCAAATCTATTCTTCCGCACAGCTCACCCGGTTCGGTTTACTATTCGGCAAGCCACATCGAGAAGTGTCTGTCGTGATCTCTGTATGTGCATGTACACAAGGGGTTAATGTGTAACCACTTGATCATGAGAGGGCCGGACCAATAGGGGTATAAAAAGCAACCACATTGTGTCTCCCGGGGTCTCTCTCTCTCTCGGGTGCACTGTGACCAGGACAATATCAGAATAGTTCAGATGGCTAGTGGAGTTACGTACAGTTATTATAGTTAGATCTTGTTAACCTTGTCACCAGTATCAAAGTTAAAGTAAAGAACTCATGCATTTGTTGTTATAGTTACTCAATAAACCTTTGTTGTTGTTGGGCGAGTTTGAGTGTTCTTCATCGAGATTCAGAAGACCTCACCATCAACCTAGGATTGAGTAGCACGAGTTACCTACCACACAAGTAACAAGACATGGTACCAGGCGCATTGGCTTTAAAAGAACTAGTTAGATAAGTTTAGACAACAAGAGAAGAAAATTCAGGCTGGACATTCGACTGTGGAAGACGTTGCAGCAAAATGAGTCCTTGGCGACTACCTGATTCAATGGAAATTGTTGGAGTTCCATGGCAGCTGGAAACAACCGGTAATTTAAGTTTTAACTGGAAAATGTTTAAGCAGATGTTCCAAATATGTATCGCAGCTAATGAGTTAACCACGGTCTCTGACGCAATGAAAATAGCACTACTACTCACAGCAGGAGGGCATGAAGCCAGAAAAATCTATAATTGCTTTAATTACTTAGAAGGTGAAGCCAACACCAAATTAGAAGTAATACTCAAAACATTTGATGAACACTCTAAGAGTCAGTCTGGTGAGGTGCTGAAAAAATTTAACTCCTGTCATAAATGCCACAGAAACGGAGGGCCCATCACTAATTTTGTTGCAAATCTCAAGTCAATACCACAAGGCTGTGATTATGCTGATTTCAGAGACGCTATAATACTGGATCAATTAATTTCTGGAATATCTGATAAAAATTTGAGGAAAGAACTTTCACAAAAAATATATTTAACATTAGAAATGGTTGTACAAACATGCTTGCTTATGAACAAAAACAAAATCAATACTTTGATTCTTTACAAAGACAGAATCATTATTGAGAAAACAAAATCCGTAAAAATGGAACAAAAACTTACCACGAGGCAAAGGCAGAATCTCACTCGATGCAACAGCACTTTTTGATTGGCAGCCATCTTGAGCGAGAGCGTTCCGGCCAGTACGCACATGTGCACTTTTCAAAAAGAAAAAAAACGGCAAAATACACTTTCACACGTGCGCGAGAAGCCACGCATGCGCAGGTGCGAAAAGAGTGCGCTGTAAAGGAAAGACGGATTGCGCATGTGCACTTGATTCCTACGCTTTACGTCATGAGCATCATGGCGTCAGAAGACCAGGACCACGCCCACTTAAAAAGGAAATGCCCGAAAATTACAAATAAAAATTTTAAAGCTACAAAACAAATTTTTTTCCTCGAACGACAGAATGAAGCCCGAGCCTCCGCCCACAGTTAAAGATTACCTCCACAGCACCCTGGAACAAGCAGTTTGCAACACCCAAAGAGGAAAGCACAATTACAAATCCAGAGCAAAAGATTTGTTTATTGACGATTACTACTCAGAAGATGAGTTCTTCATTCGACATAGAGAGCACAATGACAAATCCGAAACAAAAAGAGATGATTTGTTCATTGAAGACTACTGCTCAGACATGGATGAGTTATTCGGAGTTGATGATCATTGCATCAGCAACATGGTTGAAAAGCTCAAAACGACTCTCCACATGGTAGATGAATCCAATACCATGATGCCATGGCAGATCGACGATACATTGGATGACAGCAATACCCAAGAAGAAGGCGACGCCACACAGAGAGCACAAATCGACTCCACAGAGAGAGTAATACAAGCCTCCACAGCGAGCTCGTTGACAGACTCAGAATGGACGCAATTAAAGACTCCAGAGCGACAACCGTGCACGAGGAAGACTATGAAGGTCTATCCGCCTTATATGAGCAACCAGCAGCAGACTATGAAAGTCTACCCAGCTCATGTAACCAACAAGAAGACATTGAATGTCTACCCACTGTATGTAAAAACAGTGACAAAGTGATCACACTCGACATACAGAGTATGCAGGATCACAGCGAGACTGACAGATCTCAGCTCGTCTGTACAGAAACACAGAGTAGGACTACTCTTGCGTCCAGTGAGACCACGTCAATTGAAATCTTGAAGATTTTGACTCCAGAAGAGGAGCACCAAGAAACCAAAGGTGATTCAAATGAACCAGAAATAACTCCTGAAGAAGAGAATAAAGAGATCACAAATGATTCAAATGTACCGGAAATGTCTCCAGCAGAGGAGCACCAAGGAAGAAAAGAAGAGCAATCAAATCCACAACAAATGACTGATGTCACCAACATCAATACAACATCAGATCATTCTCCCAATTCTCAAAAAGAAACGCTCAATGTAACAGACACCACAAAGGACACTGACACTAATAACTGTGACAATTACTCAAATTATCCACACGGAACACTCATTGAGCGCAACATGAAGCACAGCAACAACAAAAACAACAAGCACAACAAAAACAACAAGAAGCATAACAAAGACAACAACAAGCACGACAAGAACAATGATGAAAACAACAAAAACAACAAAGACATAAACGACAATGACATAACGACCTGTACAACATGGTACAACTCTGCAAATGAAGGACAATGCAAGATTACACTCCAAAACTATGACAAGAGTACAAACATGCCATGGCATGGCAACAAATCTCACAAATTCATATTTGCTCCACAACAAACAAGCGAACCAACTTTCAGGAAAGATGACATACAGAATCAATACCACAAGCACAGGAAAAAGTCCAGGTCAGACAACAAAGTGATTCAACCATTCAAACACCTCATTGATGACTTCTTGGTTACTTAAACACAGGGACAATGACGACGTTCACAAATAAATAACAACATCAACATCACCACTTCAACAACCGAAGAAAAAAGGGGCTGGTTTAGCACACTGGACTAAATCGCTGGCTTTTAAAGCAGACCAAGGCAGGCCAGCAGCACGGTTCGATTCCCATACCAGCCTCCCCGAACAGGTGCCGGAATGTGGCGACTAGGGGCTTTTCACAGTAACTTCATTGAAGCCTACTCGTGACAATAAGCGATTTTCATTACAAAAGCAACTCAACCGAACAAATTCATAAAGTTTGGACTCACAAATTTTTTAAATTAAGATTGGACTCCATAAATATTAATTGGCTTTGTATAATCATCAATATCATCACAAATTGTACACAGCGTTATTTGTCTACCTGTCTCAAGCAAACTGCATCCATTATGTTTATTCAATTTTCTTTACAACATACAGAAAATATTTAACACAAGAAAAAGGGGGGGATGTAGTGATCTCTGTATGTGCATGTACGCAAGGGGTTAATGTGTAATCAGCAGCACCACATGATCACTAGAGGGCCGGACCAACAGGGGTATAAAAAGCAACCACAATGTGTCTCCCGTGGTGTCACTCTCTCTCGGGTGCACTGTGACCAGGACAATATCAGAATAGTTCACTTGGCTAGTGGAATTACGTATAGTTATTGTAGTTAGATCTTGTTAACCTTATCACTAGTATCAAAGTTAAAGTAAAGAACTCATACACTTGTTGTGATAGTTACTCAATAAACCTTTGTTGTTACCGGATGAGTTTGAGTCTTCTTCATCGAGATTCAGAAGACCTCACCATCAACCAAGGATTGAGTAGCACGAGTTACCTACCACACAGGTAACAAGACAGTGTCTTCCAAATAAATAAATATGGATTATTCTCAGAATAACAACCAGGAAGGAAAACATACCTGTCAATGGACCAGAAACGACCAGAAACGATTCATTCTCACTTAGCAGAGCAGAGAGTAAAACTTCTCTGTTCCAGCACCATGAATATAAAATGGCACCAAAAGTCAGTTGAAATTAAATAAAGTGTTGACTGACTCTAGCAAAGGGGGAAATATCACAAACCTTCCTATAATCAAAACACTTCAATCAATAACCTGTATGTCATAATATCATTTTGCCTTATTAGAAGTATTGACTAAGCATGTATCTGCACTGAAATACAAGGCTGCAAGCTCTTTAGCAAATTCAATCACTCTGGAGATTGTGGTTGGAAACAAATTGGCTGACGGTTGAGATAATGTATCTCAATCTGAGCTTGATTGAGATACATTGATGATATCACACGCTCCAATGTTGCTGATCTTACCGTACAAACAACTGTGAGACTGGGGCTGTGGATACGTCATTGGGGGCATTTGTTGTGAGGGGAGGAGAGTGCCGGAATAGCGGTAGGAGGAGGATTAATTGGCTGTAAAAACTGCCCAACCCAGTAAATGGGGATGTGCATTATAAATTGCCAAACTTAATTGAGGACTGTCTGAAAGAATGACTGATTTGATCTTTCGCCATTGTCTGCAGTGTTTAATGTTTTATTGAGCTTTTGCACATTCCCAGTGGGATATTCATTCGGGTCTAGCCCTGTAGCGGACAGAAATGCACTGAAAAGACATGCACATCAGGAGAAACATGCATATAAACAGAATATTCTCTATATTCCAAGCACAATAAGTCCTACTACTCAAGCTAAGCAGAATGTATTGCAGAATAGGGCAGGGTTACCCCATCAAACAAATATTTTTATTGTACAGAATTAGTTGTACAATTAAACCTATATTTATTTACTTTGTGAAACTAGTTCATTTCATAGAATGGAATCATAAAATCCGTACAGTATAGAAGGAGGCCACTCGTCCCATCGAGTCTGCACCGACTCTCCAAAAGAGCACTCTACCTTAGGCCACTTCCCTGCCCTATCCCCGGAACACCACCTAACCTTTGGACACTAAGGGCAATTTAGCATGACCAATCCACCTAACCTGCATATCTTTGGACTGTGGGAGGAAACCAGAGTATCTGGAGGAAACCCACCCAGGCACGGGGTGAACGTACAAACTACACACAGTCACCCAAGGTCAGAATCGAACCCGGGTCCCTGGCACTGTGAGGCAACAGTGCTAACCATTGTGCCACCGTGCCACCCACCAACGGTCCCAGCTAAATTCTAGCTAGAGTGCTCCATGCAGCTCAAGGGACTGCACCTCATGAAGGATATATGGACCTTGAATGGGGTGCAGTGCAGCTTCAACAGAATGGTACTGGGGCGGAAGGGGTTCCATTATAGAGAATAGCTTGGATATATTAGACTAGGACTGCACACCTTAAATATCAAAGATGAAGGGGTTATCTAATTGAAGTATTTAAGATGATTACAGGAGATAGTAGACTGGGGAGAGAGAAACTATTTCCTCGGTGGGGAAGGATATGACAAAAGAACATAACCCAAGTGGTCAGAAGCATTTCTTCGGGTAGTGCAAATCTGGATCTCTCCCCCAACCCTATAAAGCTGCTGAGACTGGGAGTCAACTGAAAATTTAAAAACTAAGATTGCTCCATTTATTTGTTTGACAAGGGTATTAAAGGATTATGGAACCAAGGTGGAGTTAAGCAGTCGATCTATTTGTTGCGTAGATATTGGCAGAGAATGTGTTGGTGAGTAAAATAGTTGAAATGTATCACTTTTTAAACAGCGAGCAGGTTTCACAGAATAATGGGAAGAGGTGGCGTAGTGGCATTGTCACTTGGCTAATAATCGAGAGACTTTTTAAAAATGTTTTTATTCTCCATTTTCACATTTTCCTTTAAAATTTACAATCCCACCCACAAACAGTAAACGGTAACAAATACAAAATCAATCCCCTTAACAATACCAACGATCCCATCCTCCCACCACCCCAAACAATGGCCCACCTGTCAATATATGCATCCAATAAAGCAAACCCTCCCACAGTGGCAACAAAAAACAAAGGAGAAAAAGAAAAAGGAGTCCGGGACCGCCCATGGTCACCATTGACCAATAGAGTCCACTCCCCCTCCCCCCCTACACTCAACGCCCTCCAACCTCTGAAAGTCCCGCCGCTGTCAACCCTCGCCATCCGGCGTGGATTGAACCACGTACCTTACCGGCGGGGGCAGACGGCGTGGGCGGGCTCCGGGGTCCTGGGGGGGGGGGCACGGGGCGATCTGGCCCCAGGGGGTGCCCCCACGGTGGCCTGGCCCGCGATCGAGGCCCACCGATCGCCGGGCGGGCCTGTGCTGTGGGGGCACTCTTTTTCTTCCGCCTTCGCCATGGTCTCCACTATGGTCCGACGCCGGACTGATCCGCGCCGATTTTGGCGCCGGGTAGCGGACATTGCGCCGTTTGCGGAGAATCCCGCCCCAGATCTCTGAAACCCAGTTCAAGGATGATCAATAAACATTGGCCTGACACCCACATCCCATGAACAAATTAAATTTATAAATAAGATTAACTGTGCAATGTGTACATTTGCAAACTTAATCTTAAAGTGTTTGGGAAAATGGAACAGGCAGATCTCTGATTTCATCTCCATTATCAAAGGACAGTCAACTAATTTCCATACTTGGTGTGCGATTAAGCTTGCAATTTCCTGTTACCCTGCTCCACATTTATCTCCATGCCCCAAGTTAGTAAGCAAGTTTTTAAAACGTTTTTTGATTTAATAGATGGAAAAATAATGTTTCATCTATCAGGGGAAACAAAAACTAGGGGCCAAGAATATATGATAGTCAGAAATAAATTCACACGGGAATTCTGAGTGTTTGAGGTGATTTTTAGGGAAGCTGGATGGGGGTTGGTCAGCTCAGTCGGCTGGATGGCCGGTTCGTGATGCGGAATTATGCCAACAGCCCGGGTTCAGTTCCCGTACCAGCTGAAGTTATCCATGAAGCCCCGCCTTCCCCATCTTGCCCATCGCCTGAGGTGTGGTGACCCTCAGGTTAAATCACCACCAGTCAGCTCTCCCCTCAAAGGGAAAGCAGTCTCTGGGACTATGGTAACATTTACATTTTTAGATGAAAAGACAAGGAAGAACGGAAGGTCATGTTGATAGGGTGGAGATGAAGAGAAACGAGGGAACACTCATGTGGGCAGAAACTAATCAGGCTGAATGGGCTGTCCCTGTTATTTTCATTCCATGTAACAGCCAAGGATCATAGCCGTGGTCTGCAGTGTGGTTGGAAAGAGCAGCAGGAAGAGGAGAAGTAAATTAAGGAGTGGTTAGACAATGTAGGGCTGGATTCTCCAATTCTGCAGCTATATCCGCAGGATCCGTCTAGTCTTACAATCAAAAAGACGGCGGCGCCCCTGCACCGATGCTCTGAATTAGCACCTCACCTGAAAGATGCCAGCTCCTTTGAGTGCTTTCGGAGTGCCAGCCTGGACTTCACAACGTCTTTGCAGTGGGACTTGAACCCATGACCTTCAGAGAGAGAGTTCTAGTCACAATGCCAAGTTCGATACTTAATGACTTCCTTTGAGGTCACTCATCACAGAGAGCGAAGGATTGAATATAAATAAAAAGGTGTGCTTCTGGAAACTGTAGTCAGGCTGTTAATCTGAGAAAATAATATTGGAGCAAAACTCTTCAGTGTAACTAATTAGACTATGTTACCGATGTAACCTGCATCACATTTCATTTCTATCATCATTGCAAAATCATCCACCTTAGTGTGCAGAGTAAATGACTGAGAACTAGACAAAATTCAAATAAACAATAAACATATTAACAGAATATTGCATTTTGACGAGCTAAATGCTTTTTGATTTCACACCTGAGGCAGACTGGAATAACTCATTTGAGTAGTCATAATTTAAAGATGTAGTACAATTTATTTCTTGCATCCTATGTCAAGTTAAGCAAGAGCATCAATTAGTATCAAATATGTTGGCGGCCCTGTGCTGGGAACTGATCTGGACTGGAAAGTAAAGACTGTTCCAAGCATTTCAGCCCTGGCCTTTAATGAGCCACTATCCAGTGACATTCTCGGCATTCCCGGATTATGTTTGCTGAATTTCAAGTCTCAGGGGATTCAGTGCTCCTTGCGATAATATTGACTGTTGTTGTAGATCAGAGAGGCCAAGGATCCAGGTGTGAAGCTCTGTTAGTTCTGCCCAGATTTTTCGCATGTAATCCCTGTGTCACTTGGTGACCATAATCTAAATCCGAGGGCAGAATTTTACAGCCCTTGTGGCAGGAGGTGGGGCCGGTAAACGCGTTGAGCTGTTCAAAAGTCCATCGACATCAGCAGGACTGGAACATCCCACTGGTGTCAGGGACCGGAACATTCGACTGTCACTATTATTCCTTATTATTTTGTAATCCTAACAGATTTTCAGTTGGTGACCAGAATTTCTTCCCGTCTGAGCTTTGTAAGAAAAATAACTTGACTGTAACTTCCATGGAGCAGCAATCTGCTTCGGATTTTCATTCCATGCCCACTTACTGTGCCCACCTTCCTGACTCTGGCCAGGTGGGAACCAGGCAGCGCCATTTTCACAGAGGCCTAGTGTCGAAGTCTAAGAGTCGAGTGAAGGAGGACACACACCTTTTTAGGGCACCGGCTGGCATAAAGCAGGTAAGTTTAAAGGCCCCATTGGAAAATGACAGGCGAGGGAGAAGGCTGTCCAGATGTCCGAGGATTTGGGGGATGGGTGGTACAGCCAGGTCAGAGGTGTATCGGGTCGAATCAAGGGTTGGGGTTCCAGCCGGGTCCATAGTTTGGGAGAGTCCCATGCAGGTGGAGGGGGAGGGGGGTGTTGATGGGTGAGGAATACCATGGTGAGGGGAAGGGGGTGGTTAGTCAGGGGGTGGGGGAGTCCCCTGGGGGAGTCCTGTGCGGAGAATGGTCTGGGTATTTAAAATAGTCACGCAGAGGTTAGAAGAGGTTTTGATTCTTCTAATGGTCCCTGAGTAACTGAGTAACTATTACCATAACACTTTGGAATCTCCAGCATTTGCGATGTAAATGACCTTTTCAGTTGGTTCAGAGCATTTGTCTGAGGGAAGTTAGTGCTTCTGGACAATAGTTATGCAAATGTTTGATTGGGAACATCCTGCAGGGATTCTAGGCTAGGTGGATTGGCCATGCTAAATTTACCCCTTAGTCCCCAGGCTGGTGCAGGTTAGGTTATGGGATTACAGAGATAAGACGGGGTGTGGGCCTCGGTAGGGTGTCTTTCAGAGGGTCAGTGCAGACTCGATGGGCCAAATGGCCTCCTACTGCGCTGTAGGGATTTTATGATTCTATGATTCTCCAGTGCACCCGACACTAGGAGCGTGGATGTCGCTGCCCATTTTGTTGCAAATTCAACAGCTCACCATCTCTCTGTCCCCTGAATTCCCACCCCCACCCTCCCATGTTGCCGCTTCAGAACTTCTGTTTCTGCAAATTACTGCTTTGAACAAGAATGATTCCAAACATCCATTGAAAATAAAGGTGGGCTAAATATTGAAAAGACAGAAGCTTCTTTCAGAGAGCTCAATGGCAGCACTCCAACCTGTAGCCACCTAAATTGGCCAACTCCCGATTCAAAATGGCGAACGGCAAAGGCCATTGGGAAAGTCAGCCAACAAGACAGAGACCAGCAGCTGCAGGTTTGCTGTGTATTTATCTCTGCAAAGGCCAGACAACATCGATACCAGCGACCATCAGCATAACAAAGTAGCAGCCATCTGCATAGTGATGAGCAATCCCCGGGAACAATAAGTAACATTTTAGACACACAAAGCAAAGCCAGACTCCTCGGCGCCAGCAGGAGCCAACACAAAGGAGGTGAACGAGCACCTCAAGACCGCTCATCGATCAGGGAACCGCTCCAGTATTGGAGAAAATCGAACCAAGCGATTGGGACAAAGTCCAATCACTTGGGACCAGGTACAGGTCCGCCCCGAAAGGCGGGAAGCCCCTGGGGACGAGAAGAGTTAAGCCCCAAGTTCAAATCGCTCTCTTCAGCAGCTCCTCTTCACTCTCTTCTTCCTGCCCGGGTCACCCAGCAACACGAACCAACATTGACCGTGACCAATGCAGTGATCGTCGATTAACGTAAGTCTTAATACAACGCTCGCTACGAGACAGGCGCTCCTAGCTACCAATCTGTAACAACTTTGAATCCCGCAGACTCAGAATCCGAACGAAAGGCCATTTGTTCCCCTGACCTGGTGGGCCAGTCCAAAGTTAAGTATAGGCCTGTTAGTTGTGGAAGTAGCTTAGACGTAGAATTTGTGCATGAGTAGCGATTACTGTGTATAATAAATGTGCTTTGATTTAAATCTTACCAATCGGTGTATTGGATTATTGATCATGACTCGGACTTGAACCTCGTGGCGGTATCATAAAGATACCTGGCGACTCGAAAGCAAAGGTAATAAAACAGAGCAATTGAACCAAGGCAAAGTTAGCAACATTATTTGGCGACATCCTGATGGGACCCGATCTAGAAGTGGAAAACCACTCCAGGAGAACCCAGAATTTGAATTAGAGATCCAACTGGAAACAGAAAACCACAAGTGTTCAAGCAGTTCTGATCAATACTCAGAATTCGGAAGTGTGTGTATGCATGCGTAACTAACAGGGCGATAAGGTAAAACTGATAGATTTTTTGTTGCGCCAAAACTGTCAGAAGTTTGTATATCGGAAAGTAGCGAAAGCCGTACCCGTATTTACAGCACCGCCTTAATACCCCTGTCCCAAATTTGAAGAGCAGCATTCGGAGAGGAAAGATGGCAATGCAGGCAATGCAACGCCTCATGAATCCAGAGGAATTTGCGGTCGCAGCGACCAGCAGCAGTAGAGTGGGACAATGTCCCATTTGGGAGGAAGAGATCAGGAAATATCTCAAAGGGAAAGGATGGCCCCTTTGGAATGAATTCTGTGACAATGAGGAATCAGGCCCCGGGAGTATAGGACATACTTGGTGGGAGAACCTGAGCGAGATCCACAAAAAAAGCCTAGGGAAAGCTCGCAAGCCGATGGCAATCGTGTCCTGCTTGGCACGATTGCGAGGCACAGAGGAGGTCGTTAGGACGCTCCGGAAAGAAGTTGAGGGCATACATCGAATGAGTAAGGTCGATGTAAGCGAGGTAGAAAAGGAGAATTTGGAATTGAGAAGGAAGTTGGCAGCAAAAGATGGAGAGGTGGAGGAGGCCAAAAGGACTCACCAGTCTTGTCTGGCGCATTTAAGCAGCTTCCAGTCTCAATACGAAAAGGCCTATCAGGACACGCAACGTGCAGTCCTGGTACGAGAAGAAACAGAAAAGCAGGTAGAAGCATTACAGAGACAGTGCAGCGATCTAAAGGCAGCATTAAGAGCACTCCATGCTGCCACCACAGAACAAAGACAAAGCACGCTAGATCACGCAAAGTGCCGGAAGCAGATTGCAGAGCTGCAATCGCTGCTTTCAGTTCAGAAAGGTTTCCAGGAAACTTTTGGAGAAAAATTAGATCAGGAAGACGGCCCTGATTTGGAAGAATTGAACAAATCAGCGCAGAGATATGTTCAGGGAACATGTGCACAGGGAAAGCCACAAAAGAGGAAAGCGCCCCAACCCCCCACACAGCAGATAATTCAAGCTCCAATGAACACAGTAACCACCCGCCGCACAGCCACAGCAGACGATGCGGAATTTCTATGCTCCACCCCCTTAACAGTGACCCAATTACGGGACACGTGCGATAAGATCACACCGTTCCTCCCCATCTCAGACCCCCACCATTTCTTTGCCACAGTCAAGCATCAGGCGACCATGTATGGCCTGGATGAGCGAGAGCATGTAAAGCTCACCGTTTTAAGTTTAGACCCTTCAGTAGCAGCAGCCCTTCCCGATCCACAGAATGTAGGAGGAGGCACCCTTGCAGAAATGCATACCGCGATCCTGGATGCGATCGGGTATAACCGGGGTGACCCCGTAGATGGCCTCAACAAATGTAGGCAAAAGAAATCCGAGCACCCCACAGCGTTTGCTGGACGCCTGTGGATCCACTTTGCAGCAGTCTTTGGAGACTTAGACCGTGCCCATTTGTCCCCAGACAACATGGCCTAATGGACCCGCACCCTTATCTCCCATGCCACAGAAACAGGACAGAAAGCTTGCGCGAGTTATGATCCCTCAGAGGAGGCCCATAACGAGAAGTGGGTAGTGAAAGGATTGTCCCGCGCTTGGGAGCAATCTATACAAAGCAAGCCCGCAGTCAAGAATCCCGAGGAAAAGCAGGCCGCTGCAGATATACAGGCAGTTACAACACACCAGAACCCCGCATGGGTGAATGAAGGAAAGAACAGCCCCCCCACCCAAGTCACAGGAGTGTTACAGCTGCGGACAGTTGGGACACTTCGCAAGAGAGTGCAATGCCCCTAGAAAGCCACAGAAAGCCCAGCAGACGGGCACTCTGAGTAAGAAGATGACAGAGCCCATTTATAGTGTTAGCGCCCGTTCAGATCAGACGGACTTGACCGGAACTGACTGACGGTGTACGGGCTCCCCCGTACACTGGGGAAGACGGTGGGGTCTGCGGCACCCTTTGGGATAGGTCCGGACGACCGGTAGTTGCAGCGAAAATTCGGGGACAGCCCATCGAATTTCTCTGGGACACAGGAGGGTCCCGCACACCCTTAAATTCCTCCACCACATTCCAAAAGGACACGTGGCCCACTATAGCCACTATCACCCTCAGCGGTTTTACAGGCCACTCACAGCAGGGACACATCACAGCCCCTGTACCCATTCAAATCGGTACCATCACCATCAAGCACCCCGTGGTTTTAGTTGACCTGCCCCACACAGCAGAACACATTCTGGGAATCGATTTCATGAATTCCCACAATCTTTCATTTGATCCAGTCAACCAGTGTGTCTGGAAGATGGCAAAATCCGCAAGAGCCCCCGCAACGCTCAACATAGGAGAGTACGCGAATAAAATTAGCGCAGTAGGCGAATTTTGGTTCAACCCGACCACGCTTAGCACGGACAAGCAGGTTAGGGCAGTTCTGCAAAAGAACATGGCAGCATTCGCGACCCACAAGCACGACTGTGGATGGATGACTGGCTCCGTACAAATAACAGGAACTGACCCTAGACCCCAAAAACAGTATGGATTTCCCCAAGAGACAGAGGGAGAAATCTCAAAGGTAATAGAAAGCTTATTAGAGCAGGGCGTACTTAGATCAGTAGCCTCCACTAATAATGCCCCGATTTGGCCAGTGAGAAAGCCCAATGGATCATGGCGACTGACCATCGATTACCGGGAACTCTACAAAATCACCCCCGCAGCAGCCCCCACAGTAGCAACAAGTCCCAAGACCATGCTCAAGCAGGGACTCAATTCCCGATTCTTTACAGTTTTGGATGTCAGTAATGGATTCTGGTCCATTCCATTGGCAAAGGCGTGCCAGTATAAATTTGCCTTCACCTTTAAAGCACAGCAGTACACGTGGACATGCCTGCCACAAGGCTTCCACAACTCCTCCTCCATTTTCCACCGACAGCTGGCAAATGGTTTAGCCAAATTCTCTCGCCCCGAATGTCTGGTTCAGTATGTAGACGACCTACTACTGCAGACAGACACCAAGGAAGAGCACATTGAGCTTCTGTCCGAACTCCTGGAACTCTTACACTCAATCAGTTGTAAAGTCAACCCCAAAAAGGCCCAGATTTTGGAAGATAAGGTGATATATTTGGGAACAATTATCACGCATGGTAAACGCGAGATCGAGCATAAAAGGATTGACTCGATTGCTAAATTACCCCTTCCCCAGAACGTTTCAGCCCTCCGGTCGTTTTTAGGACTGGTTGGCTACTGCCAAAACCAGTGACGGTTTCGCCAGCAAGGCAGCAACCCTCTCAGACCTCCTCAAGAAAGGAGCCCCCTGGGAATGGCTTCCACAGCATACGGATGCTGGGGTCTCTTTTAAAACAGGCACTCATAGCCGCCCCCGCACTACAAGTTCCAGACCCGCTTTCCCCTTATGTTATAGAGGTAGCGACCACAGACCGCACCCTTTCGGCCGTGTTCCTCCAGGAACGGCACGACCAGTTA
Organism: Scyliorhinus torazame; assembly: GCF_047496885.1. Taxonomy (NCBI): domain Eukaryota; kingdom Metazoa; phylum Chordata; class Chondrichthyes; order Carcharhiniformes; family Scyliorhinidae; genus Scyliorhinus; species Scyliorhinus torazame. Next base: position 127,361,467 of record NC_092707.1, on the reverse strand, counting down.
AGGCCTGTAGCTTACGCCTCCAGAATTTTAGATGCTGTGGAGCAGGGATTTTCAGCCTGTGAGAGGCACCTGCTCGCAGTATTTTGGGCAGTGCAGTATTTTTCATATATTACCGGACTGAATCCCATCACAATTCTCACCGAACACACCCCCACCCAACTTTTACTGGACGGACGACTCAAGGACGGTACAGTAAGCCAGATTAGAGCAGCTCGATGGACCCTTCTCTTCCAGGGATGGGACATCACTGTTAAAAGGACAAAGACGCACAGCTTTTTAGCCAAAAACTTACCCCATGAATGCGAAATTATCTCTCCACACCACAACACAGGCCCCTTTATCGCTAAAACACCCCCCAGAAAGATAGGTAGTTCAACCCAGAGGCCCCAGCACACAGACACAGCCCATAAAGATCTATGTGGATGGATCTTCCATAGTCCTGGAAGGGAAGCGCATAACAGGTTGCGGTATATATGTCGAGGACGCGCAGGGACGCACCTTTGAGGGAATATCGTTAAAACTTCCAGGCCACTTAGGCGTGCAGGCAGCAGAGCTCGCGGCCATCGCGTATATAGTGGAACACCCAGATTCCTTCCCCAGCCCAGCAGACATATACTCGGACAGCCTCTATGTCTGCAACAGCCTCACGGAATTCCTGCCCCTGTGGAAAGCAATAGGATTTGTTTCCGCAGACGGGAAACCCCTCCCCTCAGCCCCATTGCTCCGTCACATTTTAGAGAGAGCACAGAACAGGATTTTGGGCTAGTCAAAGTTCGTAGTCACCATCGCTCCTCCCGCCCTGGAAATGTGAAAGCCACGTACTGGCTGAAGCAGGTTCCAGGCATGGATATTTTTGGACACCCCCCCGAAAGCGCACCAGTGAGTGCAGTTCAGGTCTCACAGACAAAGATCGAGGATCTAGTGCAGGCCCAGAAGCAGGACAGTAATCTCAGGGAGATTGTAAACGGAAAATATCCAGCACCCTATGAGAGATTCAAAAATGCACTGACCACACATGACGGTGTGGTGTTAAAAGACACCCTTTATGTGGTTCCTGAACAGGACAGGAATCAACTGATTTGTTTGTTCCATGACGGTCATGGACATCAGGGAATCGATCCCACTACAGCCCATCTCAAGCAGCTTTGTTGGTGGCCGAATTTAAAGGAAGATGTAAACCATTACATCGAGAATTGTCTTATCTGTGCCCAGAATAATCCGGACAGAGATGCCAAAAAGGCTCAACTCAGCCACACCCAACCCGTTAATGGCCCCTGGACTAACCTCCAGATTGATTTTATAGGACCATTGCCCCCTTGCAGGAATGGCTATAAATATGTACTCGTGGTGATAGACACGTTTACGAAATGGGTGGAAGCATTCCCAGCCCGCACAAACACTGCAAAAACCACAGCCAAGATTTTGACCCACCACATTTTTACAAGATGGGGACTCCCCCGCAGCATTGAATCCAACCAAGGTTCCCATTTTATGGTACGTGTCATGCAGAACGTCCTCACGATATTTGGCATCACCCAAAAATTCCACATAGCATACCACCCACAGTCGAGTGGTATCGTGGAGCGCATGAATCGGACCCTAAAATCCACTCTCAGAAAAATGGTGCAGCAGAACAACACCACTTGGGACTCAGTCCTCCCTTTTGCGCTGATGTTTTTGCATAACACAATTTCCACCTCCACAGGTTACACCCCACACACCCTCATGGCCGGACTCCCCATGAAAGGCACAGAATTTTTATTAGGTTTAGACTTGACCAGCCCCGAGGTGACGGCCCTCACACACGAGAAAGCAGTGGAGCAATTAGTTGAAAATGTTAAAACGGCTCAGCTAGCAGCCGCAGTAAAATTGGGCACAAGGAAGAAACAGAGCAAGGCTTGTTTCGACAAGACAGTGCATGCGACTGAGTACAGTATAGGACAGCAAGTCATGCTCTCCATATATAACCCCAGCACATTCCTGTCACCAAAATACTCGGGTCCATACTCCACTGCGGACAAAGTAAGCCCTTCCATATATAAAATAAAGTATCCCAACGGTAAGACTGCGTGGTTCCATATCAACCAGCTGAAGGCGTATGGAACACAGTCTAACCACTCACACCACGTCATGCTCGACGCAGCACACCCCGCCCCGCCCACAGCCAACGTAACCCTACCATCCCCCAACACGTCCAGCCCAGCCACGGACTCGACCTCGACTCCACTCCCGAAATATACACTCCGCCCTGGAACGCCCACAGACTGCAGCAGCAGAGACAGCGACTGTGACTCGGACGACAGCCACAGCACGCCTCCCTACTATCCCCATGCAACAGGACCCACACCCAGCGAATCCGACTACGATCCGAGTGATCCCTTCATGATCACTTTCCTAAATAAACCCCACCACCGACCACCGAACTACTATGACGACCCCGATCCTGTCCCCACATAAGTAGACACCAACTATTGGCACCGAGATAATTCATTCCGACTCGTCCGCAACGACGAGAGCGACCCCACCTCACATCATGCAGCCCTTTCAGCCCTGATACACTCAAGTGTTTGACACCCGGGAGAAGATGACGACCTTGAGTCTGTCTCCCAAACCGAGAACCCCTTTACGACCCTGTTTGCAACTGATAACTGAGGTGTCCAGATGATGTTTTAAAAGCAACTGCTTGGGTGAAACGGTGTCCTTTCTGATGGAACCTGCAGCAAGTTTTATGTTGTTTGTAAGTTTGTTAAATGTTGTTTGTCAGACCACAAATTTTTTCACGGCCCCACGCCTTTTCTGCCGAAACCTCTGAGGACATGCCCACAGAGATTTGCTATTGGCCAGACGCTAGTTCAGCGGATCTAGCTTGTTTGCAGACACCTGTTAAGGTCCCAGATGCCAGTTCAGCGGAACTCGTCTGTCAACGGAAACCCGGACCCTCGTTCGTAACTGCCCTTCTGGTTCGAAGGAAAGAACCACTACGGCAGCCCCACCACGATGACTACATTTCCTGCCCGTACTTGTCGGTTGCTCAGGCAGTGGAGAAACGGCGTGGGACCCGCCCTGCCTGGGAACCCCCCCTCTGGTCAACTACACTCGGGTAGGAGAGACACGGCATTTGTAGCCTTCCTACCCGGGGACTCCATCCAACTCTTACCCATCGCGGCCCATACGCACCGCATTTTGGAAATTTTAGTTCAAAAAGTTTGTTTTGTTTCAGGTAACCCTTTGGTTGCCAACCACATGCTATTTACATCCTGAAACATTTGGATGGTAAATCGCACAGTCTGCGAGACGGCTCGCACTGGGTCATTATTTGAAAGTGTGTCTTGTCCCAAAATTTGTTTAAAAAAAAAAAAGAGGGAGTCACACATAGTGACCAATTATAAAGGGAATAATTGGCACTAAAGGACAGACAGACTATCGTACGAGATGTTAAACCAAGATAGATACAGACACTATGCTTGCTTCCACAGAACTCCAGAAGCTCCAGGACCGGAGAAGAGAAGAAAAGAAAAGAAGAAGCACCATGAGGACATCCTTTGGAATGCTTATCTTAAAGGACATTTGGTTGCGAGTGAACGCGAACCGCATGACCTCAAGCCCCCCAGCCGTTAATGTTTCACTTCCTCACAGTACCCAGAACCCAGTCACCAGCGACACCACACCATCTTGGTGTGTCAGGTTTATAACCTGGTACTCCCTGTCCTATGTAATAGAAACCTTACTGGTATTAGCGATACTCTGCTGCATAGTGCAGACTATGCATCTAAGAAAATGGAGAAGGAGAGCCTGCCGCGCTCGCACCCTGGTATATAGGATCAGATCCCCTATTTTCGGTTATGACCAGACCCCCGACCCACGCGATCTATAATAAAGAGCATTCATTTGCGTTTTATTGTAAATAAAGTAATGTTCAGAATGTTCAAGAGCAAATTGTACGATCCTGAGCTTGACTGCCAAGCCAGGAAAACTGTGTATAAACTGCTATGATTTTGTTGTATGGTTGAGGAAGTTAGAATAATGAAATGTTTAAGTGAGTGTAGTGTATTAAGAATAGTTAGAGGTTCCCAGTTTATTGTTTTGTAATGCATGTCCCTGTTTGACATAGCGCCCCTTGGAATTGTCAGTTAAAGTTTTTTTGCATAGTTATGGTCAGTGTAGAGGTCATAAAAGAAGTGCCCCCCAGGTCAGGGAATGGAAAGCAACATAGTTATGTGATCCTTCACGCTTCGCTTTAGGATCACAAGGAGGGAATATAGCCACCTAAAGGGAATATAGCCACCTAAAAACTCCCGATTCAAAATGGTGAACGGCAAAGGCTGATGGGAAAGTCAGCCAACAAGACAGAGACCAGCAGCTGCAGGTTTGCTGTGTATTTACCTCTGCAAAGGACAGACAACATCGATACCAGCAACCATCAGCATAACAAAGTAGCAGCCATCTGCAGACTGATGAGCAATCCCCGGGAACAATAAGTAACATTTTAGACACACAAAGCAAAGCCAGACTCCTCGGCGCCAGCAGGAGCCAACACAAAGGAGGTGAACGAGCACCTCAAGACCGCTCATCGATCAGGGAACCGCTCCAGTATTGGAGAAAATCGAACCAAGCGATTGGGACAAATCCAATCACTTGGGACCAGGTACAGGGTCCGCCCTGAAAGGCGGGAAGTCCCTGGGGACTATAAGAGTTGAGCCCCAAGTTCAAATCGCTCTCTTCAGCAGCTCCTCTTCACTCTCTTCTTCCTGCCCGGGTCACCCAGCAACACAAACCAACATTGACCGTGACCGGTGCAGTGATCGTCGATTAACGTAAGTCTTAATTCAACGCTCGCTACGAGACAGGCGCTCCTAGCTACCAATCTGTACCAACTTCGAATCCCGCAGACTCAGAATCCGACAGAAAGGCCATTTGTTCCCCTGACCTGGTGGGCCAGTCCAAAGTTAAGTCCAGGCCTGTTAGTTGTAGAAGTAGTTTAGACGTAGAATTTGTACATGAGTAGTGATTACTGTGTATAATAAATGTGCTTTGATTTGAATCTTACTAATCGGTGTATTGGATTATTGATCATTACTCGGACTTGAACCTCGTGGCGGTATCATAAAGATACCTGGCGACTCGAGAGCAAAGGTAATAAAACAGAGCAATTGAACCAAAGCAAAGTTAGCAACAAACCCGAGTCAGAAGGTTAGGGGCCGAGCTTTACTCCAGAGATTTAGGTGTGCAGGCTGACTCAATTGTGACTGTACTGAAGGAGCTCTACATTGTTCGAGGTGATTTTCTGAAACCAAAGATCCATCGCACCGCCATTGCCCCCCCCACCCCCCCCCCCTCCCTCCCAATGGTAATGGATCCCACAGCATTACTTGAAGAGGAGCAATCTACCCCTCAGCCAATATCTAAACAAATCCAAATGGAAATAAAAGCAAATTACTGCGGATGCTGGAATCGGAAACAAAAACAGAAAATGCTGGACAATCGCAGCAGGTCTGACAGCGTCTCTGGAGAGAGAACGGAGCTAACGTTTCAAGTGTGGATGAGGCTGGATGACAGCTTTGACAAAGGGTCATCCAGACTCAAAATGTTAGCTTTGTTCTCTCTCCACAGCTGCTGTCAGACTTTCTGTGATTGTCCAGTATTTTCTGTTTTTGTCTAAAACAAATTGTCATTGATTTTATTGCTGTTTGTGGGAGCTTGCACTGGCTGCATTTCCAATTATGACATTATTACAGTGACTATCACAAAAGTATAAAGGCTGTAAAGCACTCATTGACTTTCACAACTTCAGAATACTGCAATGTAAATACTTCCTTCTGAAGACTCATTCCTGAGGAATAGGGGCGAGAGATGGGATGAAAGTAGTGAAGATACATGTATGCTACTCAAAATGAGTGTAATTCAGATGACACAGGTCATATTTAACCTTCTTGGGAAATTCTGGCAGAGAGCAATGGAGGTGTGCTAAATAAACAGGAAAATTAGTGAAAAGTATAACGCCTGGAAACGATGATTGTGTTATCATTTGAACACTTTACATGTCGATACAAAATTCCATTCATTTTAATGGTGAAACCATGTTGAAATTGCAACAAAAAATAAACCGTTTGACCTGAGTGCGTACATGTGGAAATCTTGTGGAAATGGCCTTCAATATCTAGTCATCTCTCATCTGCCCTCCATTATGAGTTTTGCCTGGTTGTTAGGATATGTGAGATGGAAGTGCTTGGTGCATTTTGCAAGAATTGTGTAGCATTTAAAAAGGAAGTGCTACTGATGTCCAGAATCTTGCAAAGTTACTGGTGTAAGATGGGCAAATGTTTCTGCCAATGTTGCTGGTGGGAACAGTATTTGTTGTCCCTCCCCGGTTGCCCCCGAGAAAGTGGGGGAGAGTCGCTGCCTTGAATTGCTGCAGTCTGTGCAGTGTGGGTAAACCCACAGTCCTGTTAGGGAATGAGTTTGAGGATTGTGACCCAGTGAATCATCTCCTATCCCAAATTGAACTGGACAGGTACTTGAAAGAGATTTTTAAAATGTGTTTGTCAGCACCAGAGTTTTTGTTGCCATCCTGCACACCGTGGTTCTGTGATAACTTTACCAATCTTGTTTCTGGTGCTGTTGGGGGACAAAAAAAGCCCTAATCTCCTTTATAACAGCAGTAATTGGTTATAATTGGCATCCTGCCCTGCTCATGCTGACCTGAATCCGGCATTCTTACCCATCATCTTTCTTCATCAATCACTCCCTCATCTTGTTAAACCCCAAGCCATACAAGCAAATAAAAAAACACCTTTATTTCATTTACACACTGAATATCAGTTTATCACAGCAAGAATGGGCATTAGACAGCAGTACAAAAAGGTTTAAGGGGATGTCCCACGGCACGGTCATCAATACAAATGTCTTCTGGTCTTCGGATAATCCAAAATGTTTTTGCCCAATTGTTTTTAGAAACGTATTAGGTGATCTCAAAACCCTTCTTAGCAATTTACATAATCAATGCAGTGTAAAAACAACACAGCATGATTTATCAGTGCTCCTATAGATAGAGCCTACTTTAACAGAATGGAAAGCTGCTTTGCACCAGCAGGATATAGAGAAGAGGGTTATTTTCGGGCACTGTTGAAGCATTTTCAGTAAATTAGGGCTCAGGTTAATTATAGGGACTTGTATTTCTTCAATCAACACAAACTGCTGTGGAAAATAGGTGCCCACATGTGTGTATAATGAGTATACAGTTTATTCAGTGGTCGAGTGATTTTAACTAGATGTTCAGGAGGTGAGAGCAGAAGCCTGCAACTGTGTGAAAGGAAACACAATTAGTGACTGCTGCTACTGATGTCTCTAGCCACGAGCCTTTGTCAATGCAATACATTATGTAGGTATGGTAACACCCGGATTTCAACATTTTAATCCCAATTTTCAATTGTTTCTGCAAGCCCTCTTCTCTTCCTGTTTCTGTAACCTCCTCCAGCTCTACACCCCTCAGGTCTCTATGCTCCTTCGATTCTAGCCTCTTGTGCCGCCCGGATTGCAAACTGTTGGCAGCTTCCTAAGTGCTAAAATAGAGGTTGGCAACAGTTTTTATCCACAGAGCCTCTTTAAAAAATAATTTTTTTAAATAAATAAGAACTATTGGGTGCTGGAAAATGAAAAATTCAGCATTCATAAACCAGATTTTCAAATAATGGGAGGATACAACATTTGCAGGTATAAAAAAAATACATGTACTGAATTTGTGTATCAATTGAGAGTTTAAAAAATAAAATATGGCTATATGAATAATCGTATGTTTGGACTTTATTAAAACTATAATTTTGTCAATAAACCCATCTTTAAAACAAACTTTAACTTAAGATGCGAGTTACGAAACATGTTGAAAATAAAAACAAAATCTTCTCATTGCACACACATAGAAAGAAAATAGAAGCAGGAGGAGGCAATTCGGCCCTTTGAGCTTGCTCTGCCATTCATTATAATTTTGGCTGATCATCAAAATCAATACCCTGATCCCGCCTTCCCCCCATATACTTTGATGCCTTTAGCCCCAACAGTTATAACTGGCACATTTAGAATAATGTATTGTTTCAAGTTATCATCTCAGCTATGTTACAAACAGGAATGGTCACAACCACAAAACCTATTCCTCAAACCAAAGGCATAATTTATAACCATATTATTGCACAATATAGCCATATTGCTCGAACAGATTTAATTCAAACACAATTGTATTTTTTGTTAAAACAGTCATATAAAAGTGCAGCATAATGATCAGCCTTTTATCCTCACAATGAAAACACAGCTCTTAGTTTTTTTAACTTAATTTGTTTTCGCCCATTTTCATGTTAATGCGATCCAACAAAAAAGGTCAGGAGCATCTCCAGAGTAACAGGTTGTGGACTTCTCTCTCTCAGCTGCTTTGCCTCACTATTCTCTCCATCCTTTTCTTATAGGCAGAGGGGGATAAATTTAAACAGCTGATTTCCCCTCTCGTCACCCATCCATAAATGGAAGGGGCGCTGCCCCCTTTATAAGAAGTGCCGTTTTCTCAACCCCTCAGTTTTGGTGTGATCTGATATTAATGGTAGGGTGAATGCAAAGTGTTGCGTTATTGGCAAACACTCAAATCACAGGGGTGGAGGGCCGCCACAGAGCCCCCATGTACTCACACAATAAAAGAGGAATAGAGAAAAGAGGGACAAATAGGGTAAAGAGTGCAGCAATACAAAAAAATGTTTCACGCATGGTCCCAGTCCAGAATCAAAGTCCAATGAGGCATTCATTCATGGATGCCAGCAGGTTAAAAATCAATGCTGTATAATTCACTTTTCAAGTGGAGTTGACCACATGAGATTGGGGTACACAAAGGTGGTTCAGTCTTGGCGGTAATAGCACAGAAGTTCCAATAGAAACAGAGTAGATGGGGGGAGGGGCAGGTATTCAATCTGGGCCCAGCCCTTTTTCTGTCCTGCTGCCTGTAGATAGTAAAATGGCAGACTGAGATTTGCAGTTCTACAAGGCAATATTACTCATTCCACAAGCGAGGTCCATGTTACATGTCTCCCGCCTCTCCACTCTGGTTTGACAAAGGATGTGCATTCCCCATCTGGGTTCCCCGAGATGGTGAAATGTTCCAACCATTAAAACTTGAAAGGAAGGTTGTGTGGTCCTTTGTCTTAGCGAATGCATAGGCTCAGGTTGGTTAGCCTAGTTTAGGAAATGCAGATAACCTTCATATAGGTCTCTTTGAATTTGGTCTCTGCTGCCCACAGGGGCTCGTTAATTTGTCTTTCGAGATAACACGGTGTATTTTTCTGTGATACAGCCTAGGTAGCTTCTTTGGTTCAGGGGTTAGAGGCAGACATAGATTCAGCAATTTTAAAAGGTTATGGTCCAGTTTTTTAAATCTTGGAAATTAGGCATGAGGATATATTATGAGGTATTAGTCGCCCAACACTTTTAAAATGCTTCCTAAAACCATTCTCTTTTTATTATCTGCCCTAATATCTTGTTATGTGGCTTGGTGTCAAACTTTATCGAATAATCATTCCAGATGTCCAGCCAGCTGGTGCCTCAGTTCTGAAATTCCCTCCCTAAACCTCTTTGCCTCACACTCCTCCTCAGAATTGACCTCCGATTAAGCTTCTGCTCACTTGCCTTAATATTTTCGATATGTGGCTCAAAATGTGTTTGGTAATGCTCCTGTGAAGCTCCTCGGAATGCTTTACTAGGTTAAATACTCTATGTAATTATGAGCTGTTCAGCAAGACAGGGATCTCAGAAAAGCTGTCAGAGAAAAGAGCAGAAAAAGAGACAGAAACCTGTGAGAAACAAATCAACCAGGCAACCCCTGCTCCTACACCTTCACTGAGGATCCAGGTTGACATCAGTAATACTTTAGGAGGACGCCAAAAGCCCTTCAACTCCATCCAACTTGACATGCAGGAGAAGGAGGGCACCGTAGCACAGTTGTTAGCACTGTTGCTTCACAGCGCCAGGTTCCCAGGTTCGATTCGCAGCTTGGGTCACTGTGTGGAGTCTGCACGTTTTCTCTGTGTCTACGTGGTATTCCTCCGGGTGCTCCGGTTTCCTCCCACAAGTCCCGAAAGACGTACTGTGAGGTCATTTGGACATTCTCAATTCTCCCTCAGTGTACCCGAACAGGCACAAGAATGTGGCGACGAGGGGATTTTCACAGTAACTTCATTGCAGTGTTAATGTAAGCCCACTTGTGACAATAATAAAGATTATTATTATAAGTGAACAAAATATGTGAAAAATGTTACAACAGTCCTCCTACAATCACAAGAAAAATTAATTTGTAATTCATCTCATTCATATTTCTGGGATCTTGCAGTGTGCAAGGTTTCTGACAATGCATTTGTTTATGCAGCTTCAAAGTAGAACTGTGAAACCACACAACCTGGGGCATCGTATCTGGGCTAACTATTTGCTCGAGAAGTCCAAAATTAACCTTGCTCACTCCACGTGGCCTTTTTTGTGCCTAATTGTTTCAAAATCAAAAGGGGCTGGTTAGCACAGGGCTAAAGAGCTGGCTTTTAAAGCAGACCAAGGCAGGTCAGCAGCACGGTTCAATTCCCGTACCAGCCTCCCCGAACAGGCGTCGGAATGTGGCGGCTAGGGGCTTTTCACAGTAACTTCATTTGAAGCCTACTTGTGACAAAAAGCTATTTACATTTCATTTTTTCATTTTCAAATCACAGCGTGTGGAAATTAAGAAATAATTCCATTGCGTCCAATATTTACCTTCTTTTTTTCCCTTTAAAGATGCAATAGTTTCTCATTTAACTATGCCCAGTGGCAAAATATTCCAAGCTTGAAAAACCATCTACGGAAAGAAACATTTCTGAACTTCTCCCCTCACCTCTCTTAATGACATTTTTAGATTAATGGCCCTTGTCACCGACTCCCCAACCAGACAGAATTGTCTTTTCTTATTCATTCTATCCAAACCTGTCATCATTTTGAAGACCACTATTAAATCTCCTTATTGCCTTCTCCACTCAAGTGGAAACAGCCCCATCATCTCAAGTCTTTCCTCGTCACCACTTTTTATATGCAAAGTGCTTTTCAAAAAATGCGTGTGCTTATACATAAATATAAAGCACTTTATAGAGAAATAGCAAATGTAGAGAGAATTCTGGTGAATATATCAATTGAGTTCCATGCGCACATTTAGGAATATTCCCAGATTTTGACAATCCAGAGTTCTAATTTCCAGATTGACACACTCCGAAACCAATTTGTGATGGAGAGGAACGTAAACACATTATGAGGGCCAATGTCGCATTCAAAATACAATGAAGTGGAATAAACAGCCTTTCAATAACACAAAACATTCTTCATAAATGGGGAAACAGTATCATCTCTATTTGTCTTCTTAAACATGCAATGATATTGAGTTAAGACCTCAGAGCTTGGAATGGTAACAAATTGTAATGTAAAAAACGTTTTTGTTTTCATCTTTCAGACTCCCAAAAGACCTCAATACGAATTGGCTCACTTCAGCATGGGTTAAATTGAGGGATGGCAGCATCCAATATTCCAGGTCAGCTGTCGCATATCAGAGTAAGAGGTTTCATTCCATACTGCCTCGACGCTACCGCTGAATACTCCCGATAAGAATGTGCCCTTTATTTTATTACAGTCCCGGATCAGACCACAAGTTGGATACTGGACAGAAACACCAATATTTTATTTTAATTTTGTAAGACTTTGAGGAAAGGATACCCTGCCCCAAGAATTCTTGCTGTACAGAGATGACTGTATACTCCACTTTGAGACAGAGAAATCTTTTGACTGCTTTAAAGAGAAGACTTGACCCTGTCAGAACAATGCAGGATCTCTAGCTGAAGTCTTCAGATACTGCCTTCATAGTTTCACCCAACTGAAATGCATGTTTTTCTTGAAAAACAGTTGGCATCGGCACATAGCCGCAGGAACGGAGAATCCCAATCTTTTTAAAACGATTTTCCAATTCAGGGGCAATTTAGCATGACCAATCTACCTACCCTGCACATCTTTGGGTTGTGGGGGTGAGACCCACGCAGACACAGGGAGAATATGCAAACTCCACACGGATGAGCCCGAGCTTTCACAGTACTTTAATTGCACATTTGGCTCCCCAAAATCCTAGCTGTCTTGCAAACTAGGATTTTTAAAAACAGGACAGCAGCAGTCACACACACTAACCCAGACTTTTAACCCTTACTGCACCATATATGTACTACGAAATAACTGAAATTCCTACATTCAGCACATTGTTCCTCGTCCTTTTGTCCTTGTAAGGATAAGAATTTAACAGAAATTAGTAGAATGTCAAGGACAACGTCTGTGCATTTGATTTTACTACAAGTATGAATGTGACGGATATGTACTTCCTTCTTCACAAAGTGAGTATTCTGATTTAAAAATTTCAGCAGCAAGCGTTTTGTTAGTTTGAAAATGAAGAAGGTAATTTATTATCACACACTTATCCCAAATTTGATACTATGACTCACTCATTTTTCTCGCACACACAAAAGATTAGATACAGATGAAGGGAGCATACTGTTTCAGCTTACAAGTATCACAGTCTCTTTCATGGCAGAATATAGTTTCTTGGATGCATTTGATGTTTTAGTTGAAATGAAGATCTGGTAAAGCAAAGGATTAATATCCAGGAGTTTGGTTCTCAGATGAACTTTGACCGAACTGGTTGGAGAGTCCTTCTGTGTGTGTCTCATGATTACCTTGGCTGTGGGCAACATGGTGGCGCATGGAGTTTGCACTGCTGCCTCATGGCGCCGAGGTCCCAGGTTCAATCCCGGCTCAAGGTCACTCTCCGTGTGGAGTTTGCACATTCTCCCCATGTCTATGTGGGTTTCGCCCCCACAACCCAAAGATGTGCAGGGTAGGTGGATTGGCCATGCTAAATTGCCCCATAATTGGAAAAAAGTAATTGGGTACTCTAAAATTAAAATAAAAAATGATTACCTTGGCTGCTCGTGTCACTTGCAGCTAGTTTGATGACATTTTGGTGGAATTCTGTTCTCAAGCAGCTTCTCGTTGATTAAAAGCAGAGCGCAAGCATGGCTGTCTCATGATGTGACCATTAAAAGTCTTTTTCCAAACAAGGTGGGTGGTGAGGTTGATTATATATCTTGTGTTGTGGGTTTCACACCTTGAGAATTTGAGTATAGAGCTATAGAAACGTTATGGTGCACAAAGGGGCCATTCAGCCCAACGTGTCTGCACCGGACAAAAAATAAAAAAACAAGAAACTAGTAGCTCATTTTACTCCCACCTTCCAGCACCTGGCCCATGGCCTTGCAGGTTAAAGTACTTCAGATGCAGATTCAGCTAACTTCTAAATGGGTTCAGCATTTTGGCCTCAATTACCAATTCGTTCAGTGAATTCCAGATGCCCACAACGCCCTTGGTGAAAAAGATTTTCGTCATGTCCCTCGAAGATTCCAGGAATCAATGACTGACCAAAGATGAAGTTGTCATGCACGCTCTCTGGAAAATGGGCACACAGACATGACACGCATCTAGTGGTCACATACCAGCTGGACATTGAGAGAATGGAACACCTTCTGGTTTTATGAAGAGGACTCCCTGGTGACATGAGGTATGGAGAACAACATGGGTGAAGTCTATCACCCCTTGCACCTGTGGCAGACAAGATGCCTGCTCCAACCCCGTACCCTCTCACCCTGCCGAGCCCGGTCCTGGTATACCACAGAGGTCCCCAGTGGAGCCCTGGAAGGACCCTGTCGTAAAGGTGTTTCGAGCTGCCATGAACTTAATGGCCACAATGGACAGGTGGCCTCCCCCGCCACATGGCGCCAAGTCCACAAGGACATGGCAAGGTGCCGCATCGACTCCTTAGTTAGACAGAGTCTTCATTGGCACGTGGTATCGGACAGATCCAGGAAGAAGACACGAGTCAGGTAGACCCTTCTTTGGCACCTTCGTGCTCCGTGCCCGGCTGGTGTGGCCTCCGACCCCTGATCCTGACCTGCAGCTCCCTGGTTCTGTTTTGTGGGGTCTTCCCTCAGAGCTGCTGTCCCATGTTGCTTCTTTAATAATAACCTTTTATTGTCACAAGTATGAATTTACTGTGAAAAGCCCCTAGTCGCCACATTCCAGCGCCTGTTCGGCTAAGCTGGTAACGGAATTGAATCCGTGCTGCTGGCCTTGTTCTGCATCACAAACCAGCTGTCTAGCCCACTGAGCTAAACCAGCCCCTCTTGTGTCTGTGCTCTAGCACTGTAATAAATAAGATAGCCAGCTCCACTGGCTCCATCTCAATATCACTTGGAATCCTGCGAGGGATGAGAGGGAGAGGGAGAGAGGCAGGTTGGTGTGGTGTCACAGCTGTTGTTTATTCTTTCCTGGGATGTGGGTGTTGTTGGCAAGGTCAACATTCATTGTCCATCCCCAATTACCCTTGAACTGGACCATTTCAGAGAGTGGTTAACAGTTTACCACATTGTTGAGGGTCCAGAGTTACTTATGGGTCAGATCAGGTAAGGAGGGCTGATTTCCTACCCTAAAGGACATTAGTAAAGCAGATGGGTTTTTACAACAATCGACAATGGTTTTACGGTCATCATTAGACTTTTAATTCCATAAAATTATCGAATCATAGAAACGTTACAGCACAGAAGGAGGCCATTCTGCCATCTTGTCCATGCCGATGACACCCAAGTGCCCTTTCTAATACCGCCTTCCTCCACCCAGTCCATAGTCCTGTATCTTCCAACACTTAAGATGCAGATCCAAGTACTTTTTAAAAGGGTTTAATCATAGAATTTACAGTGCAGAAGGAGGCATTCAGCCCATCGAGTCTGCACCGGCCCTTGGAAAGAGCAGCCTACTTAAGCCCGCATCTCCATCATATCCCATAACCCAGTAACCCCACCTGACCTGTTGGACACTAAGGGTAATTTAGCATGGTCATTCCACCTGTCATGGAAATGTCACTTTAAGAAATGTTTGTCTGCTCAAGTGGCTGCAATGATGTCAGAGTGTGGGTGGAGCTGAGCTCTGGCTCTACATTTTAGTTTCGCTTTGAGGTAAAGCGTGGGTGCGTCTGTGTTTTTTGGTTTTGTTTTAGTGTTGGAGCTGAAGCCAGCCAAACAAGGTGTAATTTTGATCTCTCTGACATCTAAAGACTATCTCTTGATCATTTGGTGAATTCAGAGTGATAACTGCTTTCAGTAGAGAATTTAAACCTGATGTGCATCTGTAAAAAGGGTTTTTGTCTTCTGGATGTTAAAAGGAAAGTTTAAGGATTATTTAGAATGTTGAATTCTTTGGGGGGTGTATTTGAATTGATGGTTGCTAAGATGTTCACTGTATGTTTTGAAAAGGTTAACAGAGTTCATAGAATAAACATTGTTTTGCTTTAAAAATTACTTTAAAATTTCTGCTGAACCACACCTGTAGAGTGAGCCGTGTGCTCCCCATACCACAGTCTAGTAAAAGTCGTGGGTCAGGTGAACTCCATGATACACTTTGGGGTTCTCTAAACCCTGGCCCATAACACACCTAACCTGCACATCTTTGGACTGTGGGAGGAAACCGGAAACACACGCAGAGACCGGGAGAAAGTGCAAACTCCACACAGACAGGCACTCGTGGTCAGAATTGAACCTGGGACCCTGGAGTTGTGAGGCAGCAGTGATAGCCACTGTGCTCCCGATCCGCCCCAGGTCTCTGCCTCCACCACCAACTCGGCCAAACTCCCACTACCGTAAAAATGTTGGATTGGATTTGTTTATTGTCACGTGTACTGAGGTACAGTGAGAAGTATTTTTATGCGAGCAGATCAACAGATCATTAAGTACATTGAAAGAAAAGGGAAGAAAAGAAAATACATAATAGGGCTACACAAGGTATACAATGCAACTACATAAGCACCAGCATCGGATGAAGCATACAGGGTGTAGTGTTAATGAGATCAGTCCATAAGAGGGTCATTTAGGAGTCTGGTAACAGCGGGAAAGAAGCTGTTTTTGAGTTTGCTCGTGCGTGTTCTCAGACTTCTGTATCTCCTGCCCGATGGAAGAAGTTGGAAGAGTGAGTAGGCCTGGTGGGAGGGATCTTTGATTATGCTGCCCGCTTTCCCCAGGCAGCGGGAGGTGTAGATGGAGTCAATGGATGAGAGGCAGGTTCGTGTGATGGACAGGGTGGTGTTCACAACTCTCTGAAGTTTCTTGCGGTCCTGGGCCGAGCAGTTGCCATACCAGGCTGTGATGCAGCCAGATAGGATGCTTTCTATGGTGCATCTGTAAAAGTTGGTAAGAGTTAATGTGGACATGCCGAATTTCCTTAGTTTCCTGAGGAAGTATAGGCGCTGTTCTGCTTTCTTGGTGGTAGCGTCGACATGGATGGACCAGGACAGGTTTTTCGATATGTGCACCCCTAGGAATTTGAAACTGCTAACCATCTCCACCTCGGCCCCGTTGATGTTGACAAGGGTATGTACAGTACTTTGCTTCCTGAAGTCAATGACCAGCTCTTTAGTTTTGGTGGCATTGAGGGAGAGATTGTTGTCGCTGCACCACTCCATTAGGTTCTCTATCTCCCTCCTGTATTCTGACTCGTCGTTATTCGAGATCCGGCCCACTATTGTTGTATCGTCAGCAAATATGTAGATGGAGTTAGAATCAAATTTTGCCACGCAGTCGTGTGTGTACAGGGAGTAGAGTAGGGGGCTAAGTACGCAGCCTTGCAGGGCCCCGGTAATGAGGATGATTGTGGAGGAGGTGTTGTTCATTCGTGAGGAAAAAGTTTTTCCTCATATCACCTCTACACCTTCTGCCACTTATCTTGGATCTATGTCCCCATTTCTAGAATCCTCCACTAAGGGAAACAATTTTATCCTGTCCACCTATCTCTTCCCCTCATAATTTTGTACACCTCAATTAAGTCACCCCCTCGGCCTTCTTTGTTCCAAGGAAAATAACCCCAACCTATCCAACCTCCCCTCGTAGCTACACTTTTCAAGCCCTGGCAACATTCTTGTAAACCTCTTCTGCACTCTCTCCACAGCAATAACATCCTTCCTGTAATGTGGTGACCAGAACTGCACACAATACTCCAGCAGTGGTCTCACCATTGTTTTATACAATTACAACATTATATCCGTACTTTTATATTCTATACCTCTGCCATTGAAGGAAAGCATTCCATATTTTCTTTACAACCTTGTCTACTTGCATTGCTGCCTTAAGGGACCTGTGTACTTGTACACAAGGATCCCTAACTTCATCTACCCCTCTTAGCATATTCCAATTTAATGTGTACTCCCTATAATTGTTTGACCTCCCTAAATGCATGACCTCACACTGCTCGGTGTTAATCTCCATCTGCCACTTTATTGCCCACTCCACTAACCCATCTGTTTCATTTTAGAGATCATAGCTATCCTCTACATTGTCAACTCGGCCAATCTTTGTGTCGTCTGCAAGTTTCCCAAATCTGCTCGTCATGTGCACATCCAAATAGTTAATATATAACACAAACAGTAGGGGTCCCAACACCGAGCCCTGTGAAACATGACTTGAAACAACTTTCCAACTGCAAGGGCAGCCATCAACCATTTCCCTTGGTTTCCTGTTACTACGCCAACTTTTTATCCAGTTTGCCAAATTGCCCTGCATCTCATGTGCTTTCACTTTCTTGACCAATCTGCCATGTGGTGCTTTGTCAAACGCCTTGCTAAATCCATGTACACAACTTTCACTGCACAATCTTTATCGACCCTTCTTGTCACTTCTTCAAAGAATTCAATCAACTTTGTGATGCAAGATCTTCCTTTGAGAAATCCATGCTGACTATCCATGACTAGTCCATGCCTTTCATGTGACCGTTAATCCTATCGCTCAGGATTGATTCCATTAATTTACCTACCACCATGGTAAGACTAACTGACCTATAACTGTTCGGCATTTCCTTCTATCCCTTTTTAAACAATGGTACTATGGTTGCATTTCTCCAGTCCTCCAGTACCTCGCCTGTATCTGGAAAATCATTCTCAGAACATCTGCTATCTCCTCCCTGACCTCTTTCAGTAGTAGCCTTGGAAACAACCAACTGGCCTTGGCAACATATCAACTTTCAAGGATTCCAACCCTTCGAGTACTTCCGCTCTCTTTATGGTTATCCCATCCAATATCTCACAGTGTTGCTCCTGGAAAACTATATCTGCATTATCCATTTCCTTTCTAAACAGGGAGACAAAATGTTTTTTTTAAACCCTTCCCACAGCCTCTACATCTACACACAAGTTCCCTTCTTCATCATTGATAGGTCCCATTAACTAACCCTTTACCATTAGGTAAGGCACGGTAGCACATTGGTTAGCACTGTTGCTTCACAGTGCCAGCGTTCCAGGTTCGATTCCTGGCTTGGGTCACTGTCTGTGCGGGAGTCTGCACGTTCTCCCTGCGTCTGCGTGTGTTTCCTCCAGGTCCTCCCACAAGTCCCGAAAGACGTGCTGTTAGGTCATTTGGATTCTGAATTAGGTCATTCTGAATTCTCCTTCTGTGTTCCCGAACAGGTGCCGGAATGTGGCGACGAGGGGCTTTTCACAGTAACTTCATTGCAGTGTTAATGTAAGCCTACTTGTGACAGTAAAGATTATCAAAAATAATATGTTGGTAAGACATCTTTGGGTTTTCTTTAACTTTACTTGCTAATTTTTTTTCATGCCCTCTCTTTGATTTCCTTATTAACCTTTTGACTTTGTCCGTGCACTTCCTATACTCATCTAGGCTATCTGCAGTGCTTAGTTCTTTATGCCTATCATACGCTTTATTTTTTTGTTTGATCTTCCCCTGTATTTCTCGAGACAACTAGGGGGTCTAGAGCTGGCAGTACGACTCTTATTCTTGGAGGGGATATGTCTACTTTGTACATTTAGGTTCTGGCCAATTAGTGTCACAAGCATTAATCTCAGGAATGTAACAGGGCACAATTGTTTTCGTGCTTCCCACTGGTTTTCCACTGATTAATCCTCTAGTCGTGCTGGCCAGTCCACCTCAGTCAAATTCCTTCTCATTTCTGCAAAATTTGCCTTCCCTCAATTCAAAATTTTTACTCCTGCTTTATCTCTGTCCTTTTCCATGGTAATACTGAATCTAATTGAATTGTGATCACTATCCCTGATATGGTCACCAACTGTCACTTCGTCCACTTTTGCCCCCCAAAACTAGGTCTAGAATTGCAGCTCCTCTTGTTGGGTTTGTCACTAATTGGTTGAAAACATTTTCCTCGACATACTGCATAAATGTTTCTCCCTCAGTTCCCCTTATATTGTTTCAATGCCAGTTGATATTGGGATAGTTAAAGTCTCCTACTATTATTGCCCTCTTTTTATTATTTTTATTGAATTTAAATTTCACCATCTGCCATGGCAGGTTTCGAACCTAGGTCCTCAGAGCATTACCCAGAGTCTATTGCTATTCCAGCGGCAATACAACTTTGCCAATGCCTCGGCTGACTACCATAATCTTCCCTGATCCATTGGCTTTCCTGATCCGGAAGCAGTCAGTCGCAGAGTTTTGCTGGCAGTGATCGGACGCTCTCAGCTCTGGTGCCCTCCCATCTCCAGAACAAGGCTACCTCTCGCCTAAGTCCTCACCCAGTTAGGCTCGTTCTCGCCTTCAATCTGGGTTTCCCCTGCCTTCAGCCCACTATCACTTGAGGTTCTTTCAGGAGAGTAGTGTATTGGCTCATCCCGACTGGCCGAGGTCAAGTGGACGGTTATTTCTTCTTTTGGAAGGTGGGGGGATGCTGATGGATCCTGACTTGTAGGTGTTGGGGACCCATCAACGAAGCGACCTCCTTGCCTCCTGATTCCGCGTCACCAAGATTTGAGGCACCAAAACTGAGGCTTATTGCCATTCCTTGACTTTGAAAAAGAAAACTATTTTAGTTCTAACCAATTACAAACTGATGGACAAGTTAAAAGGGGCAGCCCCTTAAGGGGCTTCCTTGCCTTTGATATATTTTGGGGTCCAACAACCAAATGGAAGAACAGAAATTAACTAAGTGATAAATTAAAAGGGGCCTCTCCTAAAATACAAATGAAGCACAGCCCAAAAATAACTAAGAGGAACGTAAACTTAAAAACATTAAATCAAAATATGAAAACTGGGGTCGATGAAGCAATCCAACCCCTGCGGTGACCACCGGGCATGGAAGGCCTTCCTTGCCTTTGATATTGTGGAGAACTGATGTTGCTTAGGGTTAACTCTTGATGGCCAATTAGTGTCACAAGCATTAATCGCAGGAATGTAACAGGGCACAATTGTTTTCTCCTTCAGGGCGAGGCATAGCTAATAGGCACCCTGCTTAGTCAGGCTGGATAATTCAGAGAGATCATTGCCGTCATCCCTCGATACGTATGTCTCCTCTGTCCCCATGGGCTCCGTGTTGCTCAGTGGAGCCAGAGGTGCTCACATCCTTCCTCCCTCTTGGAGGTCATGGCAGCAGGTTCCAGTTTTTAAAAGGCAGTAGTGATTTGTGCCAATGCGACTTCACACCGAGTGGGTGGGAGTATTCTATGACGATTGGAGTTATGATGTGAAGTTCGCTAAGTTGATGCAAATGCAGTCAATTTCAAGTTAACCAGGTTCGTATACTTCCTGGACATGAACTTGACCATATCATCAAAGGGGGGGCTGGGAGATCGCGATCTGAAATCACACCGCGCAAATCCCTTTTTTGGCCCCTTTGCGATATTTAGCGGCCATGACAGGATTTGTGTCGATGGCTAACGAGCCTACCAAATCATACCCAATATCTCATCCAATGAAGGAAAGCATTCCATATACTTTCTTTAGCACTTATTCGCCTGTTCTGCCATCTTCAGGGACTTGTAGATGTGCACTCAAAGGTCCCTCAGTTATTCAAGCCTCTCAATATCTTCCTGTTTATTGAGTATTCCTTTGCTTTTTTTTGCCCTATCCAAATGCTTTACCTCACACTTTTCCAGACTGAATCTTTGGGTGGGATTTAATGGGCCTGTTCGCTGCAGGCTCAAATCCCAATACGGCCGCTCAACTCACACAAGGGCCATTACGGGACTTGTGTCAGCGAGTTCTCAGTTTGAGATTTTCCCCACCCCCGACATGATCAGGTTCATGCTCAGAAAGAGTTTGAAGCTCATTTCCATAATGATTAATATAGTTACGTATACTTACCAGGCCTGTCGCAGTAATGTCTATCCACATCTTATCCTCCCACCCAGTCGGTGTGACATCACACTGGTGTGAATCACTACTGGTTTTCAAAAACGAGAACCAGTCATGATGACCACACTGGGAGTGCGGAGGTAAGTAAAGCCCCATGTGGTGAGGGACATGGCTGGGAAGTGTCATGGCACCCTAGCAGTACCAGCCTGGCACTGCCAAGGTTCCAGAGAACAATGCCAGGTTGGTACTGCCAGCAGCAAATCCTCTGGGGAGTCCCATTGGGCATTTCTCTTATGTGTCCAGGGGGGTCCCAATGGAGGGTTGGGGACTGTGGAGGGGGCTGGGAGTAGTGCCAGTGACAGGGGGAGGCGGGGGGGCAGTGCCAGCGAGGGGGGATGAAGAGGACCCTTTGCCAGAAGCAGTTGGGGGGGTGGGGGTTGGAGTCAACCCAATGTTTGCGTTGTGTGGGAGGGGTGTGTTGCCTCCATCTTTGCGTGGTGGCGAGGGGGTGGGGTAAGGGGCTATCCCTTCTGCATGTGGGGATTGGGGGGATGTTCCATTTGTCTACTGTAGAGGGTTCCGATCTCTGTGGGGGGAGGAGAATATTAAATTTAACTTTGAGATTGCAGAACCCTTTAATTGGGATTGGGGGTAGTATAATGGCATGGATTGAGACACAGTTAATAGACAGTATATAGAGGAGGAATAAATGGATCATTCTCAGGTTGGCTGTGACACATGGGGCATTGCAACGATCAGTGTTTGGGCCCCAACTATTCATAATCTATATCAATGATTTGGGCCTGGGGACCAAATGTAACATTTCCAGGTTTGCTGATGATGATATAAAATTAGGTAGGAATGTGAGTTGTGAAGAGGATAGTTAATGGGCAAAAACATGGCAGATATAACGTAAATATAGAAAAAGGTGAAGTTATCCACTTTAGTAGAAAAAAACTGAAATGCAGAGTATTTTTTAAATGGTGAGTGTTTGGGAAGTGTTGATGTCCGAAGGCACGTGTGTGTCCTTGTTCATAGGTCACTGAAGGCCAACATGAAGAGGCAACAAGCAATCAGGAAGGCAAATGGTATATTGGCCTTTATTGCAATAGGATTTGAGTACAATTATATACAGCCTTGGCAAAACTGCTCCGAGATTGTCATGTACAGTTTTGACCTTCTTACCGAAGGAAGGATATATTGGCCATTGAGGGTGTGCAATGAAGCTTCACCATACTGATTCCTGGGACAGTGGGATTGTCCTTCGAGGAGAGATTGAGAAGTAGTCTCTGGAGTTAAGAATGAGAGGTGATCTCAGTGAAACATACAGAATACTTCCAGGGCTCAACAGAATAGATGCAGGAGGGATGTTTTCCCTGACTGGGGGGTCTGGAATCAGGTGACGCAGTCTGAGAATAAGAGGTATATTATTTAAGATCAAGGTCATGAGGAATTTATTTACTCAGAGGGTGACGAACCATTGAAATTCTCTACCAAGAGGGATGTGGTGTCTCAGACATTGAGAATGTTCCAGACAGAGATTGATGGATTTCTAGGTATTAAAGATATCAAGGGGTACTGGAATAGTGTGGAAAAATGACATTGAGGTAGAAAATTAGTCCTGATTGGGCTGAACGGTGGAACAGGCCAAAGGGGTCGAATGGCCTACTCCTGCTCCTTTTTCCTCTGTTTCTAAATTCAGATGTGGAGATGCCGGCGTTGGACTGAGGTGGGCACAGTAAGAAGTCTTACAACACCATGTTAAAGTCCAACAGGTTTGTTTCGAATCACTAGCTTTCGGAGCACTGCTCCTTCCTCAGGTGAATATTCAGAGCCATTTTAAATTGGTTCAAAACTGTGCATATATACTTCAGTTGAAACTTTGAGATAGAAGGTATTCATTCCATTAGTCCGTATTAATTTTTACCCATATTCCACAGGTTAAGGGATGAGTGCAAGAGAGTTAATAATCTTTTTTTTATTGGTGTCACAAGTAGGCTTACATTAATACTGCAATGAAGTTTCTGTGAAAATCCCTGTGAAATACTGTGAATAATGTGAAAGTGCAAGAGACTTCGAGATGAGAACAACTCACCAAGCCAATGGATCACAGCCAAGGAGGAGGCTGTCATGATATCCATATTTACATATCATGGTGCAATCACACACACACACTGATGGACAGGTAGCTGGACCAACCAACACACACACATCACAGCCAATCACCAGTGAGAGCACACACACTATAAAACAGGGAACACCACAGTTCCCGCTCATTCTACCAGGAGATAGCTCAGAGCACAGAGCTCACAGCGTGCCACTCAGACATACACCATGTGCTGAGTGCCTCACTAAGATAGTACTAGGGCTGGGTCCACAGGATAGCTGGTTAACAGTTAGAAGTTAACAGTTATTATTGTACAGAATGATAAAACAGAGCTGTACCATCTACAACCGTGTTGGTTCGTTTGTGTATCGGAACACCCAACACGACAGAGGCCACATGTAGAAAGATTGTAAATTAATTTGAGCAATAACAAAGCTCCCAATTACCAAATAAAGATCAGTGCCACTAACATGGCCCCCATATGGTACAGAGAAAGAACTTCACAACAGCTGCAGTTCTGCCATTGTTTTGAAAGACCCGGTACTCAAGTATTGCAGAATATTTACACTAGCGTTACTCACAATGTCTGGTCAGCTATGTCACCTTGTGGGATCTTTTTACACCCATATAAGGAGATGGGGCCCTTAGTTTAATACCCCACCTGAAAGGCAGCAGTTCCCGCCAGTGCTGAACCAGGGGTGTCATTCTCCGACCCCCCGCCGGGTCGGAGAATGGCTGTTGGCCGCCGTGAATCCCGCCCACGCCCCCGCCAAAGTCTCCGGTACCGGAGATTGGTACCGCGCCGGTTGGCGGGACTCCCCGCTCAATTCTCCGGCCCGGATGGGCCGAAGCCCCGCCCAGAAATTGCCTGTCCCGCCGGCGTAAATCAAACCTGGTATTTACCGGCGGGACCAGGCGGCGTGGGCGGGCTCCGGGGTCCTGGGGGGGGGGGGGGGGGGCGCGGGGCGATCTGACCCCGGGGGGTGCCCCCACGGTGGCCTGGCCCGCGATCGGGGCCCACCGATCCGCGGGCGGGCCTGTGCCGTGGGGGCACTTTCCCTTCTGCTCTCCCCACTGCGCATGCGCGGGAAACTGTCGGCGCCCGCTGACGCTCCCGCACATGCGCCGGGAAACTGTCAGCGGCCGCTGATGCTCCCGCGCATGCGCCGCATTTTCGCGCCAGCTGGCGGGGCAACAAACGCCATTTCCGCCAGCTGGCGGGGCGGAAATCCCTCCGGCGTCGGCCTAGCCCCTCAATGTTGGGGCTAGGCCGCCAAAGATGCGGAGCATTCCGCACCTTTGGGCCGGCGCGATGCCCGTCTGATTGGCGCCAGTCGGCGGACATCGTGCCGTTGGTGGAGAATTTTGCCCCAGAAGTTCAGCACTGAATCACACACAGCATCCCACAGGCTGACAATGAGTGCAGAGCTCCATGGAGTAGCAATATGCTAAATGCCACAAGTGAAGAATGGGGAAACACAATTGACTTTGTGTTCCAGCGCCATAGAAGAATATTCACAGCCAGTAGACTTGGAGAGTGATTAAAAAGCAGAAATCCTTCAGCTGCAACGCAAATGTAATCAAAACTGACCAACCTCAATACCCAATTTTATCATCTTAACTTCCTGAGCAAAGACTCAAGGTTCTTGTTTTTATTGTTGTTTCCAAATTACAAGAAATTAAACTTTAGAGGAAACAGTATGACGTTGCAAGATCTGCCACTGAAGATAATGATACATAATAATCTATGCAATTTATTGTTTGTCTAATGCAAGCGTAAATCCTACAGAAGATTGATTATTATGGATTCATTTGGTTTTTTCAGGTGTATATTTCATTAATTTCCATAATCATATCCACTGCTGCTATTAAAATGTCATTTTATGCATCAAAATGTTCATCATAGAATCCCTCCAGTGCAGAAGGTGGCCATTGGCCCATTGAGGCTGCACAGGGCCTTGGAAAGAGCACCCTACTTAGGCCCATACCTCCACCCTATCTCAGTAACCCAACCAAACCTTTTGGACACTAAGGGGTAATTTATCATGGCCAATTCACATCACCTGCATATCTTTAGACTGTGGGAGGTAACCGTAGCACCCGGAGGAAACCCACGCAAACTCTACACAGACTGTCACCCAAGGCCGGAATTGAACCTGGATCCCAGGCACTGTGAGGCAGCAATCATAGAATTTTCTTTTTTACAGTGCAGAAGGAGGCTATTCGGCCCATCGAGTCGGCACCGGCCCGTGGAAAGAGAACCCTACCTAAGCTCACACCTCCACCCTTTCCCCGCACCTCCCCACTGTCCCCATAACCCCACCTAACTATTTTTGGACACTAAGGGCAATTTAGCATAGCCAATCCACTTAAACTGCACATCGTTGGACTGTGGGAGGAAACCGGAGCACCCGGAGGAAACCCATGCAGACACGGGGAGAACGTGCAGACTCCGCACAGACAGTGACCCAAACCGGGAATAGAACCTGGGACCCTGGAGCTGTGAAGCAACTGTGCTAACCACTGAGCTGCTGTGCCACCCCATACTGCCATTTATTAGCCGAGGCATAGAATATAAGAGCAGGGAGATTATGATGGAGCTGTATAAAACACTCGTTAAGCCACAACTGGAGTACTGTGTGTAGTTCTGGTCACCATGCTATAGGGAAGATGTGATTGCACTGAAGAGGGTGCAGAGGAGATTCACCAGGATGTTGCCTGGGCTGGAGCATTCAATTATGAATAGCGGCTGGTTAGGCTGGGGTTGTTTTCCTTGGAGCAGAGAAGGGTGAGGAAGGAACCTGACTGAGGTGTACAAAATAATGAGGGATATAGATGAGGGAGATAGAAAAAAAACTTCTCCTCTTATTAGAGGGGCCAATAACCAGGGTACACAGATTTAAGGTAAGTGGCAGGAGATTTCGAGGGGATTTGTGGAAAAACCTCTTCACCCAGAGGGTGGTGGGAATCTGGAATGCGCTGCCTGAAATGGTGGTGGAAGCGGGAACCCTCACAACATTTATGAAGCATTTAGATGAGCTCTTGAAACACCATAACATACAAGGCTACTGACCAAGTGCTAGGAAATGAGATTAGAATAGGGAGAGGGGGGTTGTGCTGGTTTCCATTGAGCACTTGCAGCTCATATTTTGTATTCTTTATATGTATTGCTGCCCTTAGCCACAAACGCCACTACCTACTCTTAGCTGAAAGCCACAATTGAAGGGAGTATAGATCACAAAAGGGCCCCAACACATACATCCAACTCCCCTTTTGGGCAATTTCCTTGCTGGGAGCAAGAGCATGGCAGCATAAAGTCCCCCTTATAAAGAATCATTGCTTTTATTCAGAATGGGCAGAGGCAATAGATCACCTGGTCACCATGCACAGTGTGCCAGCAATGTTCATTATGCCATGTACCCAGCCTGTGATGGAAGGAATCATCAGTGATATTTTAATGGCAAGTATGCTCCTTCAACAAAGTCCCGCTGAGTTTTCCTGCATTCATATGCTTATCTCCAGGGCTCTATATTCAGCAAAATATTCCGCAGGAGGTACATCAACAATCAAACCTCTGTGGGGCACAACAACGGCAATTACTTGCCAGTGGCACTGTTTCCCCCTCGGGTGTTGTTCTGCTTTAATCAGTTATCTGCTAGATTTTAGTCAATGTAGATATTAGACACTAAACTCTTTATCAAGCACCAAATTGCTGGGTTAGTTCCTTACACCCACACAGAAGCACAAATATCTGAAGACAATGAAGTATATATTTCAATCTACCTTCCACGGCACATAACCAGCTGAATTCAGTGCACACTCAGCAGACTCCAGTTACACTGCTGCCTGTGCTTTACACCTCTAGCGATAGCTCTGTATGTACACAGAGCGCTAAATGCGCCTAATTTTTAAAAATACATAACATGAAAATGTTTTTGTTTATCATGTACTAAAGCTAAAGACATTCAGAAATAAGTCTGTGAGATACCTGAACGACATGGATTCGGCACAGTCTGCAGTTCACACCAGACTCAAATGCGACGGTATGGGCGGCATGGTAGCACAGTGGTTAGCACTGTTGCTTGACAGTGCCAGGGTCCCAGGTTCGATTCCCGGCTTGGGTCCCTGGCTGTACGGAGTCTGCACGTTCTCCCCGTGTCTGCGTGGATTTCCTCCGGGTCCTCTGGTTTCCTCCCACAAGTCCTGAAAGACGTGCTGTTAGGTAATTTGGACATTCTGAATTCTCCCGCTGTGTACCCAAACAGATGCCAGAATGTGGCGACTAGAGGCTTTTCACAGCAACTTCAATGCAGTGTTGGTGTAAGCCTACTTGTGACATTAAAGATTATTATTATGCTGCATCACCTGGGGGCCGAGAATTATTTGGATCACATGGCCACAGAGAAGGGGACAGGTCAGGAAGAGACAGGTAAGACAGGAATGCTCCGACATTGTGGTGCTCATTAGCTGGGTTTCAATAGTAAAAGCAATGAGGGTGCCAAACAATGTTCCAGCGAATTATTTTTCTGAATATTTGGGCAATTTAAGTGTGTGGCCCATTTAATAGTTTAAAGAGCCTAACTTATGTGCATCATGCACAGAAACATTCAAGTTGCTGCACAGCCATGCAACTTAAAGGGAGCATTGGTGATGTCTCCTCGAAGGAGTAAAGTCCAGAGCATGGGGCAAAAGACTTTGCAGGGTGTGGCACAGAATACAATGGAATACAATTCATTGTTGATAGGACCAGCCAGAGTCTGGTATAAAATTCAAATATTGGCATGCAACAGATATGGCACCTAAAGGTTAGTAGTGTTCATGCTATGCATTTAAGGGGGAATCAAAATAAATACATGAGGAATATATGAATAAAATAATGTGCTGATAGGTTTGGATGAAGAGGGGTGGGAGGAGATTCATGTGGAATTTTGACACTGATACCCATTTCCAGGCTATAAATTCCACATGTTATGTTAGCATTTATTCCGCACAAGCAATAATTCTAATCCCATTTGCTTGCTCTGTTTCCCAAGCCGTTTAATCTTCTTTCCTTCACCCACCAATCTAACATATTCTTAAATGTTGACATCTTCACCACAACTATTAAATCCAAAAGTGCATTCCACAGCCTCACAACATAGGGCAAGACCTACCGGCCGTGTTATGCCCAAAACGCAGAGCGGCGTGGCGTAACATGACCTGTAGATGCCGAGATCTAACCGGCTCGCCACGGCTCATGAGATCTCATGCAATCTCGTGAGATGTCGCAATGTGAACTCCACCCATTGTGGGCAGGATCACGTTTTGGCAAATCTCCATATTAGAGCGAGACAACTAGTCTCACCAATGTGCATTATCATGATTTACCCAAGGCATGGGATTCAATGTCCTCGCCTTCGAGATCGTGGGTGAGCGATGTTCTGTGCTGGTCCCCACAAACAGGAACCAGATGGAGTAGCACTTGTGGATGTCTCCCAGAGGAACGGAGACCCCCAGATGCTTGCCCTCTGGGCAGGATGGCACCTTGGCACTACCAGTGCCACCTGGGCACCTTGGAGCTGCCAGCCTGGCACTGCCAAAGTTCCCAAGTGGCCCTGCTGGTTGGCAGGGGCACTGTCAGGATGCCAGGCTACGGATAGGGTTCGGGTTTGTGGGGGTGACTGAGGATCCCCTTATCTGTGTTGGGGCTTGGGGGGGGGGGTCTAGGGACTTCATGTCGGGGGGTCGAAAGATCGGAACGCCATTTTAAAATGGCATTCTGATCTCTGCCTCCGCTCAGGAGTTCTGGTGTTACAGTTAAATAAAGGTAACTACAGGGGCATGAGGGAGAAACTGACGAAAATCAGCAGGGAGCAGAGCCTAGTGGGAAAGACAGTAGAACAGCAATGGCAGGAGTTTCTGGGAGTAATTGAGGACACAGTACAGAGGTTCATCCCAAAGAAAAGAAAGGTTATCAGAGGGGGGATTAGGCAGCCATGGCTGACAAAGGAAGTTAGGGAATGCATCAAAGCAAAAGAGAAAGCCTATAATGTGGCAAAGAGTAGTGGGAAGTCAGAAGATTGGGAAGACTACAAAAACAAACAGAGGATAACAAAGAGAGAAATAAGGAAAGAGAGGATCAAATTTGAAGGTAGGCTAGCCAGTAACATTAGGAATGATAGTAAAAGTTTCTTTAAATACATTAAAAACAAACGGGAGGCAAAAGTTGACATTGGGCCGCTCCAAAATGATGCTGGTAATTTTGTGATGGGAGACAAGGAAATAGCTGAGGAACTGAATAAGTATTTTGCGTCAGTCTTCACAGTAGAAGACATGAGTAATATCCCAACAATTCCGGAGAGTCAGGGGGCAGAGTTGAATATGGTAGCCATCACAAAGGAGAAAGTGCTAGAGAAACTAAGAGGTCTAAAAATTGATAAATCCCCGGGCCCAGATGGGCTACATCCTAGAGTTCTAAAGGAGATAGCTGAAGAAATAGTGGAGGCGTTAGTTATGATCTTTCAAAAGTCACTGGAGTCAGGGAAAGTCCCAGAGGATTGGAAAATTGCTGCTGTAACCCCCCTGTTCAAGAAGGGAACAAGGAAAAAGATGGAAAATTATAGGCCAATTAGCCTAACCTCGGTTGTTGGCAAGATTCTAGAATCCATTGTTAAGGATGAGATTTCTAAATTCTTGGAAGTGCAGGGTCGGATTAGGACAAGTCAGCATGGATTTAGTAAGGGGAGGTCGTGCCTGACAAACCTGTTAGAGTTCTTTGAAGAGATAACAAATAGGTTAGACCAAGGAGAGCCAATGGATGTTATCTATCTTGACTTCCAAAAGGCCTTTGATAAGGTGCCTCACGGGAGACTGCTGAGTAAAATAAGGGCCCATGGTATTCGAGGCAAGGTACTAACATGGATTGACAATTGGCAGTCTGGCAGAAGGCAGAGAGTTGGGATAAAAGGTTCTTTTTCGGAATGGCAACCGGTGATGAGTGGTGTCCCGCAGGGTTCAGTGTTGGGCCACAGCTGTTCTCTTTATATATTAACGATCTAGATGACGGGACTGAGGGCATTCTGGCTAAGTTTGCCGATGATACAAAGATAGGTGGAGGGGCAGGTAGTATGGAGGAGGTGGGGAGGCTGCAGAAAGATTTAGCCAGTTTAGGAGAGTGGTCCAAGAAATGGCTGATGAAATTCAACGTGGGCAAGTGCGAGGTCTTGCACTTTGGAAAAAAGAATAGAGGCATGGACTATTTTCTAAACGGTGACAAAATTCATAATGCTGAAGTGCAAAGGGACTTGGGAGTCCTAGTCCAGGATTCTCTAAAGGTAAACTTGCAGGTTGAGTCCGTAATTAAGAAAGCAAATGCAATGTTGTCATTCATCTCAAGAGGCTTGGAATATAAAAGCAGGGATGTACTTCTGAAGCTTTATAAAGCATTAGTTAGGCCCCATTTAGAATACTGTGAGCAATTGTGGGCCCCACACCTCAGGAAGGACATACTGGCACTGGAGCGGGTCCAGCGGAGATTCACACGGATGATCCCAGGAATGGTAGGCCTAACATACGATGAACGTCTGAGGATCCTGGGATTATATTCATTGGAGTTTAGGAGGTTGAGGGGAGATCTAATAGAAACTTACAAGATAATGAATGGCTTAGATAGGGTGGATGTAGGGAAGTTGTTTCCATTAGCAGGGGAGACTAGGACCCGGGGGCACAGCCTCAGAATAAAAGGGAGTCACTTTCGAACAGAGATGAGGAGAAATTTCTTCAGCCAGAGAGTGGTGGGTCTGTGGAATTCATTGCCACAGAGGGCGGTGGAGGCCGGGACGTTGAGTGTCTTTAAGACAGAAGTTGATAAATTCTTGATTTCTCAAGGAATTAAGGGCTATGGAGAGAGAGCGGGTAAATGGAGTTGAAATCAGCCATGATTGAATGGTGGAGTGGACTCGATGGGCCGAATGGCCTTACTTCCACTCCTATGTCTTATGGTCTTATGGTCAGGGCCTGCCAAGTCTGTGCGGAGTGCAAACCGCACTTCTATCAGCCAGACAAGGTTCGGCTCGTGAATGCCTCGGGTCCCTTTAAGCGACTGAGCGTGGACTTCAAGGGGCCCCTCCCGTCCACCAATCGTTATGCCTATTTCCTCACCGTGATCGATGAGTTCTCCCGTTTCCCATTCGCCATTCCCTGCCCCGACATGACCTCAGCCACTGTGATTAAGGCACTGCACAGCATCTTCACCCTGTTCGGTTTCCCTGCTGATATCCACAGCGACCGGGGTACATCGTTCATGAGCGATGAACTGTGTCAGTATCTGCTCAGCAAAGGCATCGCCTCGAGCAGAATGACCAGTTATAACCCGCGGGGAACGGGCAGGTGGAGAGGGAGAACACGACAGTGTGAAGGCTGTCCTTCTGGCCTTGCGGTCGAGAAGTCTCCCAACCACCCGCTGGCAGGAGGTCCTACCCGATGCCCTACACTCCATTAGGTCACTCCTCTGCACGGCCACAAATGAGACCCCTCACAACCGATTGTTTGTTTTCCCCAGGAAGTCTACCTCCGGGGTCTCGCTTACACTTTGGCTGATGGCTCCGGGACCTGTTCTTCTCCGGAGGCACGCGAGGAGCCATAAAACGGACCCCCTGGTCGAAAGGGTCCGGCTGCTCCACGCCAACCCCAGTTACGCCTACGTTGAGTACCCCAACGGCAGGCAAGATACGGTTTCCCTCCGGGATCTGGCACCCGCTGGATCCTCCACCACAGACGCCCCTTCCCGCACCGCTCCCTTGCAGGACCCGGCGCCCCCTACAACACACCCCCTTTCGGCCCTACCCCCCGTTGGTGAGCGCCTACCACGCGCCCCCCCCTTTACACACCCCACCGGCGCTGGCACCGCTACCTCCAGCCCTGCCTAGTCCCCCTGCCCCGATCCGGACCGAAGCTCCGACCGCTGTGCTCCCGGATATGCTCTCAACCGGGACGTCCGTGCCCACCGCACCACCACCCGAGTTGAGGAGGTCGCTGAGGATGATCCGGCCACCGAGACGGATTGACCTATGATGGCACTTCGCCCCCGCCGGTCTCTTTTTAAACAGGGGGTGAATGTGATGAACGGTTACTGCCTTATCATCATGTAAGGTGATGTCCCCTTTAAGACCGGGTTTGGAACCCTGGGGACTCCGCCTCTGGCTCCGCCCGTCTGTGAGCCATACATAAAGGGCTGCCTCATGGGCTGTGTAGCAGTCAGCACTTGTCTCAGCTCTAACATAGTTCTTAGTCTAATAAAGCCTTCTTTACAGTTTAATTTCTAAGCTTTGTTAATGGTTCCTTGCTCTGCCATGGTAGCACGCACACACAGGCATGTGCAGACAGGTGGGCACACAGAGATGGATGCACAAGATGTACATACACTGCAGCAACACACACGTAGACACTGCAGCAACCAAGCAGATGTATACTGGTCTCTCTGTGTATGTTAAACAAGGGGCGGGATTCTCCGACCCTCCACCAGGCCGGAGAATCGCCGGGGGGGGGGGCGGCGTGAATCCCACCCCGCCGCCATAACGCTGGCTGCCGGATTGTCCGGCACCGGTTTTTTGGCGGGGGGCGGGAATTGCATTGCGCCGGTCGGGGGCCGTTGGCTGTGGCTCCCCCGGCGATTCTCCGCTCCGTGATGGGCCGAGTGGCCGCCCTTTTTCGGCCAGTCCCACCGGCATAAATCAAACCAGGTCTGTACCGGCGGGACATGGCTCTGCGGGTGGCCTGCGGAGTCCTCGGGGGGGTGCGGGGGGATCTGGCCCGGGGGGTGGGGGGGGGCGGGGGGGTGGGGCACACGGTGGCCTGGCCCGCCTTCGGGGCCCACCGATCCGCGGGCGGGCCTGTGTCGTGGGGGCACTCTTTCCCTCCGCGGCAGCCACTGTAACGGTCCGCCTTGGCCGGCGCGGAGAACCCCCCTGCGCATGCGCTGGAATGATGCCAGTGCACGCACTCCCGCACATGCGCCAACTCGTGCCAGCTGGCAGAGGCCCTCCAGCACTGGTTGGCGCTGCGCCAACCCCGCCGCCGCCGGCCTAGCCCCTGAAGGTGCGGAGGATTCCACACCTTCCGGGCGGCCCGACGCCGGAGTGGTTCACACCAGTACGGCCCGCCCCGCCGGTTCGGGGAGAATCCCGCCCATGGTGTTTCGATCACTTGATAATTTTAAAGTGATAACTGTTCTCTGTAGAGAATTCAAACCAACTGTCTTTGTTAAAAAATATGTTGGCTCATGGATATTGTTAGGAAAGTTACTAAAGGTTACCTGAGTACTTTATCTTTTTGGGGGTTTATCAGTGTTGGTAGTTGGTAAGATGTTTACTGTGGGTTTATAAAATGTTAACTGGATTCATAGAATAAACATTGTTTTAATTTTAAAATACTTTAAATCTCAGTTGCATCACACCTGTAAAGTGGGCCCTTGTGCTCCCCTCACTTAAATCTATTAAAAATTGTGGGTCAGGTGAACTCCATGATATACTTTGGTGTTCTCTAAACCCTGGCCCCTAACAAGTAATATATGTACGTACGCTGTGCAGTAACACATATGTATGTACACAGTGCAGTAACACATGCATACAGTAAAGTAATATATTTTTGTGTCCACTGTGCAGTAACGCATACATACATAAACGGTGCAGTAACACATAGATATGTACACAGTGCAGTAACACATGCTTACATACACAGTGCAGAAACAGTGGATTAACATAAATGTACATGCAAGGTATAGTAATACATACATAGAACATCTTTCAGTATCACATATGTAGATGTGCAATCACATGTGCATGTACACAATGCAGTAACACATACATACGTGCACAATGAAGTAACATATACACATGTACACAGTGCAATAACACATACGTACATGCATAGTACACTAACATATATGCAAGTACACAGTGCAGTAACATATACGCACGTACACAGTGCATAACACATACGCACGTACACAGTGCAGTAACATATATGTACAAAATAAAGTAACATATACGCATGTACACAATGCACTAACATATACATACACAGTGCAGTAACATATACCTATAACAGTATACATAACATATATGTACGTACAGTGTAGTAACACATATATACACAATGCAGTAACACATACGTACGTACACAATGCAGTAACACATATGTACATGCACAGTGCAGTAACATATATGCATGTACACAGTGCAGTAACACATACGTACATGCACAGTGCACTAACATATATGCACACACAGTGCAGTAACATATACGCACGTATACACTGCAGTAACACATACGCGGGTACACAGTGCAGTGACACATATGCACGCACACAGTGCAGTAACATATACGTACAAAATAAAGTAACATGTACGCATGTACACAATGCACTAACATATACATAGACAGTGCAGTAGCACATATGTATAACAGTAATCAGTGCAATAACATATACGTACATACACAGTGCAGTAACACATATATACAGTGCAGTAATACATACATATAACAGTATACATTGCAATAACATATACGTACGTACACAGTGTAGTAACACATACGTACGTACACAGTGCAGTATCACATATGTACATGCACAATGTATGACACATATGTAAGCACACAGTGCAGTAACATGTATGTATATACAGCGTAGTAACACATTTGTACATACACAGTGCAGTAACATATACACATGTACACAGTGCAGTAACACATACGTACGTGCACGGTGCACTTGCATATATGCACGTATACAGTGCAGTAACATATATGCACGTACACAGTGCAGTAACACATATGCAGGTACACAGTGCAGTAACACATATGCACTACACAGTGCAGTAACATATACGTACAAAATAAAGTAACATATACACATGTACACAATACACTAACATATACATACAGTGCAGTAACTTATACGTACGTACACAGTGCAGTAACACATACATATAACAGTACACATTGCAATAACATATACATACGGACACAGGGTGATAACACATATATACACAGTGCAGTAACACATACGGACATACACAATGCAGTAACACATACGTATGTACACAGTGCAGTAACACATACGTATGTACACAGTGCAGTAACACATACATACACAGTGCAGAAACAGTGGATTAACATATATGTACAGGCAAGGTATAGGAATACATACATAGAACATCTTT
The DNA here is from genome assembly GCF_047496885.1 of Scyliorhinus torazame. NCBI lineage: Eukaryota > Metazoa > Chordata > Chondrichthyes > Carcharhiniformes > Scyliorhinidae > Scyliorhinus > Scyliorhinus torazame. The sequence goes on along the minus strand of NC_092707.1, from coordinate 127,325,948 downwards.
CAGTAACACATATGTAGCTACACAGTGCATACCACATATGTAAGCAAACAGTGCAGTAACATTTATGTATGTACACAGTGCAGTAACACATACGTACATACACAGTGCAGTAACTCATACATACGTAGAGTTCAGTAACACATATGTACGTACAGTGCAGTAACACATATGTACGGACACAGTGCAGTAACACATACCTATATACAAAGTGCAATACCACATACGTATGAATACACTGCAGCAGCATATATGTACATACACAGTGCAGTAAGATATACATTTGTACACAATGCAGTAACATATACATATGTACACAGTGCAGTAACATATATGTACATACACAGTGCAGTAAGATATACTTTTGTATACAGTGCAGTAACATATACACATGTACACAGTGCAGTAACATATATGTACATTCACAGTGCAGTAAGATATACATTTGTACACAGTGCAGTAACATAACATATACATACGTACACAGTGAAGTAACATACATGCACATGCACGGTGCAGTAAGATATACATTTGTACACAGTGCAGTAATATATACATACGTACACAGTGCAGTACTACAATGTAATTATTTTTTACTACAAAACATACAACAGGGTACTTCTGGCAACCCTTGTCTTTGAATTCCTTGCACAAACCAGGAAATCTATTCAGAACTCGTTCATCTCGCCTTTGGTAGGAGACCCCTGCTGCAATAAACAAGCTCATGTTTTATTCATCTGGTTTTATTCATCTGCTTCATTTTCATCATAACATATTTCTGTAATCAACAAATCAGGTCCTGCAGAGATCTGGGATGCCTCTGTTGGCCGGCATTCTGCTGAATGTTAGATGTCATTTGGTTACTATGGAAATTATTGAGGCACTTGGGCCTGTCAAGGTTGCATTCCCTGTAGAATATCTGGCGAGACATTTAATAATTAGGATAATGTGTAACCCAGAAAAGGCATTTTGATTCAGCTGTTTCGCTCAAGGCATTGATATTCTGAGGAAAGTGCCCCATTGCATCAGCAAAAATGGGAGGGAATGGTTTTGTGAAGAAAACTGGCTGACAAGAAGATTTTTCTTTTTGTCAGTGTGGCAGCTCAAATCTGTAGAAAGGATGACTGCTCGCTAGCAAGCTTCCAGTTTGGGCATTTCGATGTCCACAAGCACTCAAACACTGGATTCTTCATTAGTGAGTAGAATGTTATACAACTTTGGGGTATTTCTAAAGACATGTAATGTTTCAAACAGAAACCTGAAAATTGACAGAAGATTTTTTTTTAATTCCCCCGCCCCCTCAGGACAGCTCCATGAGGTGAAAGGTTACCTTGCCTGATCCTGTACAAGATATGAAAATTCCATCAAGATGGAAGGCTGGGATATTTTCCATTCTTATTAAACGAAAGGCAGATTTGAGATGAAGCAAATTGACAGATGGCTGATGAACAACAGACTTTACTTCTAGCTTTAAGTATAGCACAGATCCAGAGTTGCCAACTTAACTGAACGTATTCCTGGAAGTCTCATTGCATGCCCCTCCCACGTCCAACAACACCACCCAGTTTTATTTCCAATACCCAATAATCTTATAGCCAAAACAAAGCGATGAACACAAATCTGTGTGGTGTGTGTTGTGGGGGGGACAATTTTGTTTTAATGCCCATGAATTTTTTTCTGTGGTTGATGGTTGCTTGCAGGACTGGAAGACTCCTGGACCAGCTTGGAGGGTTGGCCTAACTCTTCAGAGATTAGAGAATGGAGACGTAGAGGCTAGCATCCCTGAATCATCATTGACTGTAAATCAGCTCTCTGCAGGGAAGCCCACAGATCAGGCAAACAGCGGGCACCTTGCCCCCAGTTCTCTGGTCCTTGCTGCCTTTGAGCAAGACCCCTTCTTACCTGCAAGCAAACTCACTTTCGCATGAAGCCCACACAATACCCACACTAGGATGTTTGATGTGAAAAAAGCAAATAGGTGCACCTCCACTTGGCCCTCCAAGTTTGTTCTGTTATTCAATAAGATCACGGTGTACCTTCCGCATCAACTTCATAGTTTGCAATGATCCCCATGTCCCTTAATACGCTTGGTGTCCAAAAATACATTGATCGCATCTTTAATATACTCAGCATTCATAACCCTCTGGGTACAGAATTCCAAAGACCCTCTGGTAAATAAATTTCTCCTCATCTCTGTCCTAAATCTCTCATTGTGAGACTATACTAGCTCTGGATGACATGGTGACAGACTGCAAAGAGAAAACCCCTCTGCCCCCACTCCCACACTCACCTTGAAACAAAAGACAGTAAAGAGAGAACATGGTTAAAGTTAATTGTGTTCTCCAATTTTCTTTTTTTATGGTTACTATAATCCTTTAAGCTTGAATGCAGAAATGTCAAGGGGTGAATTTAAACTCGCGATTCACAGAACAATATGTCAGAGTAGGTTCTGACAGAATCAAAGCATGGCGACAGCACAGAAAGAGGCCATTCTGCCCATCATATCCATGCCAGCTCTCCAAAGGAGCAACTGACCTAGTGCCAATCCAGCACCTTCTCCTCATAACCCTGCACATTCTTCCCTTTTCAGATAACAATCCAATTTAGATTACTTTCCAAATGTGTGACTTTCTTATTTTAACAAACGCAACACTTCAAACTTATCGCTATTGAAATTCATTTGTCAAATGAATGCCCACTCGTATTTAATTCATGTCTTCCTGCAATGTTACTGTCATCTTCAGTACTGACTATTTTTCCTGATCTGGAGACATTGCAAATTTAGAAATTATGGGTTGGATTCGCCGGTCCCCCAGCCGTGTGTTTCTCGGGGGCTGGATTCCCTACTCACATCCCTTGTCAATGAGCTCTCCCATTGAAGCCACTCCACCCCCCCCCCCCCCCCACCCACCCAACCCGCACCCCCCCCACCCAGGAAATCCAGCGGGAATAGTGAATTGCAGCGGCTGGAGAATTCCGGTCTATGATTTACTACTGCAATCTCAATCGGAAAAAGAAATTGTGAACCGTAATCCCAGCATTGAACCTTGCACGTCCACACCTTCAGCCACCCTGCATAGCTACCTTTCACTTCTACTCTCTGTCATTCAGTCAGACAACTATCCTTTAAATGAACACAATTTCCCCTTATCTGCCTGAGCTGCCTCAAATTAAATTGATTCCAATATTTAGCTTGGAGCAGATTTCCATGGGTAGATTAAAGACAATTCACCCATTATTGGAATGTACCCATTCTGGAATCATTGGGCACAGAGACAGCATTACAGTATTTTCAAATGTGCCAGTTTGCTGAGTTAAACAATGCTCATTATCCTGTGAAATGTGCTTAAAAGCGCAAATTCTAGCAGGCAGCAAGTGCTTCGCATTCGTGACCACTTGCCAATGTTTTCCAGAGGGCATTGTTTAGTCCTTCCATTAGCTGCAGTCTGTGTGACATGTTACAGTGCAGTGTGAGACCTCCATGTACACACAGATTGAAGTCACTCCTCAATCATCCAGACTGGAGTATTGGCAATTTATTCAACAAGACTATCGCTGGCTTAGTTCAAATCTACCCCCCCCAAAAATCAGCATAGCTGGCAACAGGATGGGCAGCTTGTTCTCTGTAATAATTCTAGGATTCACAGAGTGAAAGGCCAAACGAGTTTATTTTAAACTGAAAATAAATCTGCTGCCGCAGCACACAAAACAAACGTCCCAGCTTGGGACTATGAGGAACTGCCGATCGGGGTCTGGGAACTACATTTAAAGATCCCGCTATCAAGCCCCAGCTGAGTGGGCTTCTGTTGACTCACACATTAACTCAGATTCTATGAAGCCCACAGGGAGATCAATCAGCCATTCCCCTGGTCCTTGTGAGCGTCATCACATCCCTCCCCCTTCAAGTCCAAATCAACCCCCTCACTCCTGTGGATGAGACCTCGTTCATCACTTGGCCCAAGGCCTCAGGTCGGCAGCAGGTGGAGCGCCCATCGTGGGCAGAGCATCGGGGGAGGGCCTCAGATGATGTCCTGAGGCTGTCCTTACGGAGTGTGGCGTACTCCCCAAATACGCTGTTTCTAAAGTGGTGGAGCATCACAAAAACAGCACCGCCCCCAATTTCAGCGTGAACGGGGATTCTCCGGCCAATCGCCGAACGTGACTTCAGGGACGAAATTCTCCCCCAACGGCGCGATGTCCGCCGACTGGCGCCAAAGACAGCGCCAATCAGACGGGCATCGCGCCGGCCCAAAGGTGCGGAATGCTCCGCATCTTTGACGGCCTAGCCCCAACATTGAGGGGCTAGGCCGACGCCGGAGAGATTTCCGCCCGCCAGCTGGCTGAAATGGCGTTTGTTGCCCCGCCGGCTGGCGCGGAAATGCGGCGCATGCGCGGGAGCGTCAGCGGCCGCTGTCAGTTTCCCGGCGCATGCGCGGGAGCGTCAGCGGCCGCTGTCAGTTTCCCGGCGCATGCGCGGGAGCGTCAGCGGCCGCTGTCAGTTTCCCGGCGCATGCGCGGGAGCGTCAGCAGCTGCTGTCAATTAACCGCGCAGGGGCAGTGGGGAGAGTCTCTTCCGCCTCCGCCATGGTGGAGGCCGTGGCAGAGGCGGAAGGGAAAGAGTGCCCCCACGCCATAGGCCCGCCCACGGATCGGTGGGCCCCGATCGCGGGCCAGGCCACCGTGGGGGCACCCCCCGGGGTCAGATCGCCCCGCGCCCCCCCCCCAGGACCCCGGAGCCCGCCCACGCCGCCTTGTCCCGCCGGTAAATACCAGGTTTGGTTTACACCGGCGGGACAGGCAATTCCTGGGCGGGACTTCGGCCCATCCGGGCCGGAGAATCCAGCGGGGGGGGGTCCCGCCAACCGGCGCGGCCCGATTCCCGCCCCCGCCCAATCTCCGGTACCGGAGACTTCGGCGGGGGCGGGGCGGGATTCACGGCAGCCAATGGCCATTCTCCGACCTGGCGGGGGGTCGGAGAATGACGCCCATGATCTCTGCTGGAGTGAGTTCCCTGCTTCTCAGGTGGTCCAGGTGTTTTTTCACAGTCTTCCTTTGGACTTTGACATTGTAAGAAATTTGACCTGCCTTTTGCAGCATGACTCCTAGCTCACATAGACAGCATCTCCTGTTTTGGGCCTTGTGGTGTCATAGTTCCTTTTTGGGGTCTCCTGCTTTGATTCCACTTCCACCCCCCACCCGCCAAATTGGTTGAACCCGGTGCTCAGTCGCCCCATTAACAATTCCACTGGTGCAGCACGCTCTGTTCTCAAACAGGAACCAGGCCGATTTCATATCCTGGGAACGAACAGCTGTTTCTTCAATCCGGCTTTGAATGTTTGAACTGCTCATTCGGCCAGGCCACTAGACGATGGATGGTACGGTGCCGTTTGGATGTGTTTAATGCCATTCAACTTCATGAATGCCTGAAATTATCCACTGGAAAGGGGGTACCATTATCGGATACTGTGAATCAGACACTTTGGTGGAGTTTTTCTACTGTTGCATGAGACGTCGTGGAGGACATATGATGTACTTCGAACCATTTTGAGTGGAGATTGACCATAATAAGGAACATCAATCCCGGGAATGGACCAGCGCAATCACATGCACCCATACCCATGGTCTTCCTGGCCATTCTCATGGGTGCAAAGAGGCTGAAGGTGGGAGCTGCTGATTCTCCTGGCACAAGGAGCACTGCTTCACCAGATTCCTGATGTCTGTATCGAGCCCAGGCCATCAGATGTAGCTCCTTGCAAGCATTTCAATCTTAGATACCCTTAGGTATCCATTGGGTAATTCCATCAGGATTGGGCACCAACCCGGGTGTGGGACGACTACTCAGACTCCCCACAGGATGATGCCATTTTCTACACTCAGCTCTTGTTGTTTAGGTGAGGAAGGGCTTCATGCCATCCGTGACGTGTCCCTGGATTCTGCCACTGAGAATCATATGGTGCAATATTGCCAGTGTGGGTTCCTTCTGGGCCCATACTTGAATGTGCTTCGTGGATGCTGGCAAGGTATCCAGGAAGTTCAAGGTTATGATGACTTCTTCCTATGCTGGCAGAGGGGCCAAGTATGTGGGCAGTGGGAGGTGACTCAGGGCATTTTTGTGTGCAGGAGTGACATTAAAGTGGCTGAGTTTGGGATAAATTTCCCATAGTAGTTTACAAGGCCCAGCAAAGATTTAAATTCTGCGTATTTCATGAAGTCGATGCCCTTTTGATGGCTATATCTTTATCCTCCATGGGTCTTTTTTAATTGACTCAGTACCCTTGGTAGATCACCGTGGCTGTCTAAACATACATTTTTCTAATTTGAGATGGACACCTGCACCAGTAAATAGCCTCAAAATCTCCTCCAGGTTTGCCAGGTGCTCTTTTCCCATGGCTCCTGCGATTAATACATCATCTAAGTGTACTGCCACTTTAGGTAGCCCTTGGAGCGTGTTCTTCAACACGTGTTGAAAAATGAGTTTGCCGATGACTCCGAAGGGCAGGTGTGTATATTCATAGAAACCCTTATGGGTGTTAATCATCACGTACTTCCTGAATGACTCGCCCTGTTGCAACAGGCATGGCTCATATAAAGGTTGATCCCCTGCCAGTTTGGCATTTAGATTTGTTATGCATGGCATGGAATATTGATCTAAACGTGAGGCTTTATTAACCATTAGTTTATAGTCCCTGCAGTCCCTGCAAAGGTGGACCGACTTGACGGGCTTGAGGATGGGGACTACTGGTGGAGTCCACTCTGCAAACTGTACTGGTCATGTTATCCCCAGGCTCTCTAACCGCTTGTGTTCGGCCTCTACTTTGGTAAGTAAAGTGCATGGGACTGGCCATGCCCTGGAATATTTTGGTAGGGTGTCATAAATATTTGCCCTCTGCTCCCTTTATTCGACCAAGGCAAACTTGCAATACCTTGTGGTATTTTCTAATGACCTTGTACAGTCCACCGGCACCTATTTTTTAAATTTGGAGCCAGCCCAGATGGATCCAGTCTCTGCCAAGAGGCTGGGTCCTGGTCTTTGTACAACTTTGAGCGGGAGCAGGGCAGTACGGTGGCACAGTGGTTAGCACTCCTGCCTCACGATGCCGAGGTCCGAGGTTCAATCCCGGCTCTGGGCCACTGTCCGTGTGGAGTTTGCACATTCTCCCCGTGTTTGCGTGGGATTCGCCCCTGTGGTGATGTGCATCAATGTAAATGCATGTAGGCTAGCTAGACACTAGATGGAGCACCAGAGACATCACACACACACTCAACCAATAGATCAGTTAGATAGAACACGACCAATGGACATTCACGATACACACAGAGGTGACACGACCACAGGGGGGCATTACACCAACCCATATATAAAGGGCACCACACACATGATCTGCCTCTTTCCAGTGGAAACAGTCAGTGAGTAGAGACACAGGGTTGATTCAATATTACACCCACCACGTGGATTGCAGCAACTGGTTAGTCAGTCTGGGTAGCTATAGTAGGATTAGCAGTAGTGTCGAACCCGAGTAATAGAAGTGTAAATAGTTTAATAAACGTGTTGAAGTTATCTCCATGTCTGAACCTTCCTTTGTCAAGTGCACCACAAGGAAGCTGCTTATGTTACACCTAGAACATAACAAATCAGCCCCCACAACCCAAAAGATGAGTAAGGTAGGTGGATTGGCCACGCTAAATTGCCCCTTAATTGGAAAAAATTAATTGGGTACTCTAAATTTATTTAGAGCGGGAGTGGGGCCATCTGCTGCCCAAAGGTAAACAGGATCATAATGGTCCCCATAATCTTCAAAGTGTCCCCTGTATATGTGGCCAACCTGGCCCTGCTATCTCATAGGCCTAAGGGCAAGATGCCCTCTGGAGATGCAGGAAGGTCTGTGTAAAGTCTCAGGCAAGCAACTACTCGAAAGTGATGACAGTAGAAAAGTTTTGATTTATTCTCCTTACAATTTACACCTCCTATTCCCCAAAGCATCTCCCGCACCCGGCCCACACCTGGGTCAGGGTATTTATGTCCCAGCAGTCCTAGGAAAGGAGGGGTATCCCCACCCCCCTGATCTGGGTAAATCGTACTCATGCGAGACCACAGGGATTCTGAGGTGACAGATCCCTGGGCCTCCTGTAGGCTTATAACAGTCTGCTTCTCTGGAAATAGAGGTTGATACAGGAGCAGTCGTCTCCATCATTGGGAATGACCATTGATGAAGAGTGTTATCTTTATCAAGGCAACCTTAGGGGTGATGATGCAGTCTAGTTACATCGTTTTATCCTCCATGGGCTGAGAGACTTGCAAGGTCCAATCTTGAGGTGGTTTTGGCTTCCGGTCTGGGTGGCACACAGACTGCTGAATCTGGCAGCCTTGCCTGGGTCATATCCTTTGGCCACACTTACAGCAACCTTGCAGCTGACACTTGTAGTCCTCCGGGGAGGATTCCCTGGTACTTGCAGGGTTATCCAGCTGTTTTTTTGCGATGCCAGAATGTCCTGGCTGAATCTTGAGTTGGTGGTGGGTGAGAAATGTGGGAGCCTTCGCTGAGAACGCTGGCTTTTCAGGATTTGGGTCTTTGCGCCCCCCCCCCCCCTCGCCCCCCCCCCCCCCCCCCCCCACCCTAAGCTGGAGATCCCTACTGTCCATCATCCTTTGGATTCTTGGGCAACTTCCTTGGCATTCTCCAAGGCTAATGCTAATTTTATAGCCTTTTTGAGGTCTAGGGTGGGTTCTGCCAACAGTTTCTTTCTGTATCGCAACATTATTGATCCTACATACTAGCCGTCCACCTAGCATCTCGATCAGGAACGGGCCAAACTCGCAGTATTCAGCCAGCTTCTTTAATCTAGCCAGGAATTCTGTCATGGGTTCCCCAGCCATGTTGAATCAGTAACACTAGAGGATTATGGTCACCTTTGGGTGCTAACGGTTCTTTGCTAGATCTACAAGCTCTTGAACATTTTAGATTGGGTAAGTTAAACTTTTAATAATGCTGAACGTCAGGGCCTCGCATGCTGGCAAAAGGATTGCTTTATGCCTGTCATCCCCTTCCATGCTGTCAGCACAGGAGAAGTAGCACATGCATTCGGTGTACTGGGACCAGTCCTCCAAGTCCACATCATAAGCCTCAAACTTCCCAAACAAGGGCATTTCTGGGATTTTCTTTTTGCTTTTTTTCTCACTGGAGTTGTCGCCGGGAAGTATTGCAATGGCTGCCCAGATTCCCTTGATCCTCGTCGCCAATATAATATTTCCAGGAGGCACAGAGTGAAAGGCCAATCTGGTTATTTTAAACTGAAAACAAAAACTGCGGCACACAAAACAAATGAACCTTTCGGGAACTATCGGTCCGGGTCTGGGAGCAAATTCAAAGATCCTGTTAACGGGCACCAGCTGAGAGGGCCTCGGCCCGCTCACCACGGGAACTCATATTCAACGAAGCCCACGGGGAGATCAATCCATGGTCCTCATAAGGGTCATCACAATCTCCTTTCAGCAGGAGAATCCATTTAAATGTCAGGGTGCTGTGATACAATGTAAGTTTACAGATTCTACAATACAACAGAGTCAGCTAGCACAGCCAATCCACAAGACAGAGAGAGTGTCTGCCTATGTACAAAGCGGCTTTTCCTCAGAGCTGCTGTACCTGGAGATTCACTCTAACATAATAGGAGAGGCTTTGCTTTATTCCAAATTCCATCTGCATAGACTAAGGAAATATCATCACCAGTACAAGATTCACATTGTCCTTTCCCATAGAGCACAGAGGAGCCAATGAACTTGCAACAGCCAACTATTATTCAGTGAGGCTGGAACCTGTATTCATTTACATATTTATAAAAGTCCAAGCACTGATAACTGTAACAGCAGAGAAACTCCTACCTGAGATTTTTAACCTCTGCCACGCTCGGTTTCAGATTTTGTCTCAAAGAATGCCTCCTTTATTTACACAGCTTTTGTGGCAGAAACCAGGCTGTTTCTTCCTCAATGAAAATCCATCAATGCTGTGCGTGACAGAACACTGAATATCCCTTAATTTTACCCTAAATTAAAAATGTAGGTCACGAGTCAGCGGCGCGTTTAGTGGTGTTTCTGGTGCCTGCAGTGCCGAGAAAGACTCCGCTATTCAACGCCATTTGCCATTTTTTTGGTCTCGGCGAGGAACTCCCCACCAAGACCATTCTTTAAGTCATTTAGGTCAGAAAGACTACTCGCAGATCGGCAGTCCCGATCTTTCAACCCCCTCAGCATCCCCACCCTTGGGACCCACCCACTCCACCCAACTTATCTCTTCCAGCGCGCTCGAGCCTCCACGCACCCCACCTCTTATGGCCAAGGCAACCTTGGGGACGGCCCCTGCCATGGACAATCTTGCACTTGGGCACCTTGCCACTGCCATCTTGTCACCCTGGCAGTGACCCACCACCCTGACAGCACTGCCATGGCACCCTGGCAGTGCCAGAGTGACATTGCCAGGGTACCCAGCTGGCAGTGCCAAGGTGTCCGGCTGACAGTGCCATAGTACCCATCTGGCTGTGTCATGGTGCCTGGTTGGCAGTGTCAAGGTACCAGGGAGCCACCCTACCCAGTGCCCCATCATCCATGGCCTCAACTGCCCAGCAAGACCCCCTAACCAGAACTAAATGGCGCCTGGTTGAGGCCTCGCTGGAGAATTCTTGGCCCTGGATGAATTGGGCGAGCGCATATTTAAATGGGCCTAATGGTCTATTTTAATATGTGTGCCTGGATCTCGCTGCGCTACAAGATTGCATTGAATCTCAGGATGTTTCGAGCATCGCAAATCTGATTGGAGGTCTCTCGTGAGATTCAAGGGCCTTGCCCCAACACTAAGTTAGGCGTGACTAGGCCGCTGAATTGCACCAATTGTCCCAAAACAGAAGAAGTAGCTTATAAACCAAATATTTGTAACAACAGCACTTTGAATTCCTGTACCTACATGACGTGTGAAACTGGATCGGGAGAGTTGGTTGAGTCGAGGCTCCAAGAATAGGAAGCATTAAACTCTCTGCAAAATTAAGCTTCAACATGTCCTCTGATGGCTTGTCTGATATATGAGTTCCCACTGACTAAGCTTCTGCACTACAACTAATGATCAGTTTATAAATTGAACTTTCGGTGCTGATCTCAGCTAAACTTCAACAAAGACACATGTTCGAAACTGGCATAATTTGAGTCTTCAGCCAATTCCTCCTTCCCTTGAGGACAGTGGCCATGTAGTGTCAGAATCACCTCACCTTCTTTGTCGCATCAGTGACAATTGGCAGATTAATTTCAACTCTGGGGTTAACCCTGCGCAATGCCAGATGGCCAGAGGCATGCATTTTGAAATTGCAGGGAAGGGTGCAAACCTTGTCCAATCTTCCCATTTCCCAAGCATCTGCAGCTGATTCTGAACTGTGAACCTGATCACTAGACTGAACAGTCAAATGCTTATTGTGGGGGCAACTCACCATTTTGCGTATAAAAGGGGTTCTTTAGGAATGTACTGGAAAGCAAACTCTGTTTCAAAATTCTCATTAATATTTCAGATGCCACACCAAACTGCAGATAAATAAAGACTAAATGATCCCCAAGGTTTGTGCATTCAGGCAATCTTCAAATGTTTCAGGAAAGTTTTCTCAACAGCTCCAGAAGCTGCACACTCGATTACTTAGTTTGTTGTGAGCATTCAGCAAAATACTTGTTGGAGTCCACTTAGACTTCCTACAATAAGGCGCGACAACCACACTATTAGAGACTTTACAAAATAATTACCCCGGTTAATGTAATAACATGATTTTCTAAATAAATCAGACAGCTGTGCCAGCCATCGTCATCCCTTCATCTCGATAAATACCTTACACATATCATAATCAAATTCCTTTATGACATGTCATTTTGGGATGCAGTACCTTCAATAATTTGAGACACGTTCTGTGATAAGTGTCAAGGACTTGTCGAAACAAGTGACTTTGGACCGATGGTCCCCACAGCTCTCCAACACTGGCAGATTCTTCTCATCTGCGTTTGTTGTAGGCAAATTGATTGATTGATAAGTGAACAATTCTATTATCATTGGGTCATGCAGCTATCAGGGTGGTAAAAGACAAATGAGGTGGTCATTGATATTTTTCCATCTTGCAAAATCTCGAGTCCTATCATGTTAACTCTGCACAGAAAATTGCTTCAGCAACCCATTTTATAGTTTTCTCCACACGGTGTTGTTTTCTGCCTTTCTGCATCCTGGGTGTGAGAGAGACAATCACTGGGTTGATAATTTAGTTCTGAGTGCCTATCATGAGGGATGTCCCCACAAGAGCTCCAGGCAGAAACTGACAGGGTTTACTTGGTGACTTTCGGGAGGCAAGGGAGAATCGTGTAACTCCCATTTAATCTGAGCCATTACTAAATTGCGGTGGGTTGCTGGCTCATCAATATCCTTTTAATATCCCTCTGCTAATGGATGAGTCGCGCCTTCATCCCCTTCCCGCCTCAGGCTTAATCGAAGGAGGTTTTCCTGTGACTGGCAAACTCATTCTTACGCAATTTAGTTGGCCCAACCGCCACATTTTCCAGTGCGACAAGCTGGACCAAATTCCATGGATCATGGAGGTCCAGAGGAACTGAGCGATATTAAGGGATTGTTTAAACGAATACATGAAAGAGAGAATGTGCAGGTTACCTTAAAAGGAAACTTTGTCAATCATATCTCCCAACTGCTGAGATAAATACAATCAGCCTTGTGGCTAATCTCATGCACCTATCCCATAATTCCTTTAACAGTAAAATTGGGAATGAAATTTCTAAGAATCGTGAAGATTACATGAGTACTCTATCGTAGATTTCCTTTTACTAGTGAGCTTGAGTTTCTTTCTTTCAGTAGTTATTTTGCAAGCAAATTGGCAATAAATGTAACCTTTGATTTCACGTCAATTGTGTTATGTTGCCATCTGTTTTCAGCATTTAGAATTCTGATCTGAGGCACTGCACTGACGTATCTCATAAATCGATTTAAAGGTTTCTTGAGGTTTAAAAATCTAGTCAGCTACTAAGAAGCAAGGGATCCTGTGGATTGAAAGGGCGTAATATAACCCCGCTGTTCAGCAAAGGAGGGAGAGGGAAAGCAGGGAACTATAGACAGTTAGCTTAACATCACTAGTGAGGAATATGTGAGAATTTTTTTTTAATTCATTCATTCATGAGAGGTGGGCTTGTCTCTGGCTGAGCCAATATTTATTGCCCATCCCTAAATGCCCTTTAACTGAGTGGCTTGGTAGGACAGTTCACAAGACATTTTCTTCCTAGAATCAACCGCATTGCTGCGGGTCTGGAGTCATATGTAGGCCAAACCAGGTAAGGAAGGCAGATTTCCTTCCCTAAATGGATGGGTGACGAGAAGGGAAATCAGCTGTTTAAATTTATCCCCCTCTGCCTATAAGAAAAGGATGGAGAGAATAGCGAGGCAAAGCAGTTGAGAGAGAGAAGTCCACAACCTGTTACTCTGGAGATGCTTGTGACTCTTTAGTAAATGGTTCCCAGCTCCTGGCTTTTTTTGTTGGATCGCATTAACATGAAAATGGGCAACAAAAAAAATTAAGTCAAAAAAACTAAGCTGTGTTTTCATTGTGAGGATAAAAGGCTGATCATTATGCTGCACTTTTATATGGCTGTTTTAACAAAAAATACAATTGTGTTTGAATTAAATCTGTTCGAGCAATATGGCTGTATTGTGCTATAATATGGCTATAAATTATGCCTTTGGTTTGAGGAATAGGTTTTGTCGTTGTGACCATTCCTGTTTGTAACATAGCTGAGATGATAACTTGAAACAATACATTATTCTGAATGTGCTAGTTATAACATTTGGGGCTAAAGGCATCAAAGCATATGGGGGGAAGGCGGGATCAGGGTATTGATTTTGATGATCAGCCATAATCATAATGAATGGCAGAGCAAGCTCAAAGGGCCGAATGACCTCCTCCTGCTTCTATTTTCTTTCTATGTTCTAATTGACAAGTTTCATCAAGGGTATACATTGGATGTAGTGTATTTGAATTTTCAGATGGTATTAAATATGGTACTACACAGAGGTAGTTACAGAAGATTAGCATCCATAGGATTGGTGGGATGAGACATAAGCATGGATTGAGAATTGATTGGTGGGAATAGAGCAGTAGAAACCACTCCGGTGCGGGCCTAGCCCCTCAAGGTGAGGGCTTGGCCCCTAAAGGTGTGGAGACTTCCACACCTTTGGGGCGGCCCGACGACAGAGTGGTTCCCGCCACTCCATTACGCCGGAACCACCGCCCAGCCGGGTAGGGGAGAATCGCGCCCCTTATTTCTAATACTTACCACTACAAATATAAATCCCTAAAAATTACCTTTATTTTCCTAACAGTATTCACAAGTATTTGGGGGATCCTTGTACACAGAATCACAACACATGAACTTACAGGTACAGTGAATGATTAGGAAAGCAGATTTTATTCTTCCCTTGTTTGCAAAGCATTTGGAATGTAAGAGTTTTTCTGCAGTTTGCAGGTTTTGGTGAGGATACACCTGTGAACAATTTTGGTCTCTAACTAAAAAGCATAGCCCTTGCCTTGAATTCACTGGCTTGATTCCTGGAATGAAAAGGCTGTCGTGTGAGTAGAATGGGTCTATATTCTTTAGAGTTTCGAAGAATGAGAGATGATCTGATTGCAAAGTGTAAGATTCTGAGAAAGTTTAACAGCTAAGAAGCTGCTTCATCTGACTGGCGAGACTAGAAGTAAGGTTTATAAATCTCAAGATTAGGAGGTTGGTCATTTCAAACTGAAATGAGGAGAAATCCAGCTTTGCGTTGTTTGCGGAATTTTCAGAATTCTCCACCCGAGAGGGCTATGGAGCCGGAATCGTTCAAGATATTCAAGACTAAAATCAAGATTGTTTATAGACAATAAGGGATTCATGGGATTTGGCTGGAAAGTAGAGATCATGCAGAAGATCAGCCACGAGGATCTGTATAATCTACTCAATGGTCATATCCCTGTCCTTATTTTAACTTACAAATGAAAATACACTAATCTCCACAGGGAAAGTTCCTGGGGAAAAGAGACTTTTTGGAAGCAATCATTCAACCCAGGTTTGATTCCGACCTCGGGTGACTGTGTGGAGTTTGCACCTTTTCCTCATGTCTGAGTGGGTTTCCTCCAAGTGCTCTGGTTTCCTCCCACTGTCCAAAGATATGCAGGATAGGTGGATTGGCCATGTTAAATTGCCCCTTAGTGTCCAAAGGTTCGAAGGGGTTACGGGGATAGAGCGAGGGGGTGGAGGTGGCCTGCGTGGGGAGCGCCTTCGAAGGCATGATGGCAGACACGATGGACCAAATGGCCTACTTCTGCACTGTTGTTGGGATTCTATGATTCACTCGGAGGATATCAGTAAGGTGTGTGAGAGGATTGGATCAGGAACATTTGATCTTATCAAAAGCTGCTTTGAGCAATTTAAAGAATATGAAAATACCCAGTTCAGTGCACTCTCAATGCATTATTCAAATCTCTTGGTTTCTAGACTTCCTGAATTTTATTCTGGTACCATTGACTCAGGACCTACATGAAAATGCAACCTTTGTTCATCCAATCCAAGAGTCAATCCCTCCTCTCATTTTTCATACTCCTGTTTCAAAAAGGTCATTGGCTAAAGGACCAAAGATGAGATGAAAATGTATTTTATGCCGCAAGTTACAGGGCGGGATTCTCCCACAATTGGCGGGATGGCCCGACACTGGCGCCAAGAACGGTTAGAACAACTCCGGCGTCAGGCCACCCGGAAGTTGCGGAATCCTCCTCACTTCCGGAGGCTAGGCCGGCGGCGGAGGGGTTGATGCCATGCCAACCGGCGCCAAAGGGCTGCCGTGGTCCTGCGCATGCGCAGAACCGCCGACGTGTTCTGGCACATGCGCAGAACCACCGGCTTGTTCTTGCGCATGTACAGGGGGTTTCTTCTCCATGCCGGCCATGGCAGAGCCCTACGGAGTCCGGCACGGAGGGAAAGAGCGCCCCCATGGCACAGGCCCGCCCACAGATCAGTGGGCCCCGATCGCAGGCCAGGCCACTGTGGGGGACCCCCACGGAGCCGGATCCCCCCGCGCCCACCCGAGGACCCCGCTAGATGGCCGACAAGCCAGGCCCCGCTGTGATGGACCATGTCCATTTCACGCCGACGGGACTGCCCGAAAATGGGCGGCCGCTCGGCCCTCGGGGCCCGGAGAATTGCCAGAGGGGGGGGGGGTGGCGCTGCTAACAGCCCCCGACTGGCACAGCGTGAATCCCGCACATGCCCGAAAGCCGGCGCCGGAGAACTTGGCAGCCAGCGTCGGAACGGCGGGGCGGGATTTACCCCCCCCGGGGGTTCTCCGACCCCCCGCCAAATGCTTTGCAAACAATCCCGCCCAAAGTGTGTTTAGTTTGCACATTCTCCCCATGTCTGTGTGGGCTTCCTCCAGGTGCACCAGTTTTCTCCCACAGTCCCACAGGCTTTTTAAAATCCTTTTGTGAGCGTTTTTGGTTCAACCAGCATTTATTGCCCATTTCTAGTTGCCCTTCAGGTGGGGGTGAGCTTCTTCTTAAACAACTGCAGTCCCTGAGGTTTAGGTACACCCATAGTGCTGTTAGGAAGGGAGTACAGTTAGGTGGATTGGTCACGCTAAATTGCCCCTTAGTGTCCAAAGATATGTAGGTTAGGTGGGTTATGGGGTTGGGCAGAGGGGTGGGCCTAGGTAGGGTGCTCTTTCAGAGGGTTGGTGCAGACATGATGGGCCAAATGACCTCCTCATGCACTGTACGGGCCCTATGATTCTATGATCCAGAATCTGCTGGAAAGGGTGGTGGAACCAGAATCAATAACTTTCAAAAGATAATTTGATCAATGCTTGAATTAAAGAGCTTTTGAGGAAAGGGAACAGTTGGGTACACCTTTTTGGGGTCTGGTACAATAAGCTGAATGGCCTCCTTTTGCCACATATTATTCTATATCCAATAATCCTGGACAACAAATATCAGAGAGCATTTCCACTGTGGGGGTAGAACTGAACCCTGACTGGTCTTCACCGGCCATTCACAAACCACAGGCACAAGCGGTTAGCAAACATTTACAGCTCATAAATCAAGGCTTGTTCTGGAGCACCTGCCACAGCTCCAGCTAACTTGGAATGGACAAGGAATCACATCTGCCAACTCCTCTGGTTTGTTGGCTTTGTGTTATCCAGGTGTTGCTGCAAGCTGTGCCTCAGTAGATAGCACTCAAGTCAGAAGACCATGGATTTGAGACCCACTTCATAGCCGTTAAGTACAGATGAAAGAAAGAGTTGCATTATTATACTGCCTTTCATGACCACCAGATGTCTCAAAGTGTTTTACAGCTATCTTTGAAGCGCAGCCATTGTTGTAATGTAGAAAATGCAGCGGCCAATTTGCGCACAGCAAGCTCCCACACATAACAATATGACAACATCCAGGTAGTCTTTTTTTTTGCGGTGTTGGCTGAGGGATAAATATTGGCCAGGACACTGAGGATTTCTTCACTGCTCCTCTTCCAAATAGCACCATGGGACAGTTTACGTACACCTGACATGGACGATCGAAATGTGGTTTAACGTCTCAGATGTCACAGTACCTCTGACAATGCAGCACTCCCTCAGTGCCATGGGAGTGCTGAACTCTTAAGGGTGGCAATCGTTGGATGAGACAGAAACCAAAGGCCTTGTCTGCGTGCTCGGGTGGATTATTAAAGGTTTCGTGACTCTGTTCAAAGAACAGCAGAGTACACCACCACGGTGTCCTGGCCAATATTTATCCCTCTTTACATATATATTTAATTGCTGTTCATGGAAGCTTGCTGTGCATAAATTGACTGCCGCCTTTCCTAAATTATAACAGCAATTAGCCTTCATAATCAGCTAAGATGCTTTGGGATGACGTGAAAGGTACTATATCAAAGCAGGTTTGTTAGTTTATCAAAAAGTTACAGACACGTCTAAAAAAAGTGTAACTTAAACACTAACAGTGTGACATTTTTCCATTTCTTTTCAGGAGGTGGCTGATGCTGGCAAGGTCATTTTAATTGGTCACAAAACTGCTTGTGAGCATTTTTGCATGTCCACCAAAAGTTTAAAAAAAAGGAGGGGCAGAAAATTCCCTGATTAAAGATCACTATTGTCAACTTCATGTTCATGCACACAAGTTGCATTTATCTTAATTGGTCACAAAACTGCTTGTGAGCATTCTTGCATGTCCACCAAAAGTTTAAAAAAAAGGAGGGGCAGAAAATTCCCTGATTAAAGATCACTATTGTCAACTTCATGTTCATGCACACAAGTTGCATTTATCTTGCATTTCGATTGCACTAAAAAATCACAAGGTGCTTCGGGAGAGTGATGCATTACAGAATTATACACTCAGCTACGCAGGATGACCCAAAATTTTGATCACACAGGAAAGTATTAAGGGGCAACTAAAGAAGGAGAGCATGGGTGATGGAGGAAGAACATTCCACAAGCTGTCAAATTCCTCGGAAACTACTCTAGATATGACTCTCCTACTGTACATGCTACAATCAACTGCCGAGTCACATCAGTCACGTGATGCATATCTGGCACCAGCCGCTAGCAGGAAGTCATGTCTATCATTGCATGCGATGATGAACAACTTCATACATTTATACAGCTATTACATTTATGCATGTATGCATATCACCACATCTACCATAGAAGGCTGCAGAGGCCAATTCACTAAAAATATTAAAAAGGAGCTAAAAGGATAAGGGGCGTGATTCTCCGACCCCCCGCCGGGTCGGAGAATCGCCGGGGGCTGGCGTGAATCCTGCCCCCGCCGGTTGCCGAATTCTCCGGCACCGGAGATTCGGCGGGGGCGGGAATCGCGCCGCGCCGGTTGGCGGGCCCCCACCCCCCCTGCGATTCTCCGGCCCGGATGGGCCGAAGTCCTGCTGCTAGAATGCCTGTCCCGCCAGCGTGGATTAAACCACCTCTCTTACCGGTGGGACAAGGCGGTGCGGGCGGGCTCCGGGGTCCTGGGGGGGGGCGCGGGGCGATCTGGCCCTGGGGGGTGCCCCCACGGTGGCCTGGCCCACGATCGGGGCCCACCGATCCTCAGGCGGGCCTGTGCCGTGGGGGCACTCTTTTCCTTCCGCCTTCGCCACGGTCTCCACCATGGCGGAGGCGGAAGAGACTCCCTCCACAGCGCTTGCGCGGGGATGCCGTGAGCGGCCGCTGACGCTCCCGCGCATGCGCCGCCCGGCAATGTCATTTCTGCACCAGCTGGCGGGGCACCAAAGGCCTTTTCCGCCAGCTGGCAGGACGGAAATCAGTCCGGCTCGGGCCTAGCCCCTCAAGGTGAGGGCTCGGCCGGTCAAGGGGCGGAGGATTCCGCACCTTTGGGGCGGCGCGATGCCAGACTGATTTGCGCCGTTTTTGCCGCCGGTCGGCGGACATCGCGCCGATACCGGAGAATTTCGCCCAAGGTTTCTAAATTCGAAAGGTGGGAAGGGGTACGGGGAGAGGTGGGAGTATAGCGTTGAGATATAGGATCAGCCATTATCATATTGAATAGTCAAGCAGACTTGAAGGGCTGAATGGCCCACTCCTGCTCCTATGTTCTATGTTTCTAAATGGCTGAAAGATTAATATCAGAGGGAAAGATTGTAGATAGGGAGGGGTGTGGCCACAGACAAGGATGAGAACACATTGGATCTTATGGTGGTCTTCAAATATCCTATTCACTTATAAGTGCAATGAGGGCAGCACGTTGGCACAGTGGCTAGCACTGCAGCCTCACGGTGCCGGGGTCCCAGGTTCGATCCTGGCTCTAGGTCACTGTCCGTGTGGAGTTTGCAAATTCTCCCCGTGTCTGCGTGGGTTACGCCCTCACAACCCAAAGATATGCAGGTAGGTGAATTGGCCACGTTAAATTGCCCCTTCATTGGAAAAAATGAATTGCATACTCTAAATTTTTTTTTTTAAATATAAGTGCAATGTTTACTGTAACATTGGGTCATAACTGATACCATCACACAAAATGGTTCTTCTGCATCAGTTCAATAAAACAGACCATCCAGAGAAGTGGAGAGGTAGTTCTTTAAACATCAAGTGTATTGATGATGGATTTTATTTCACAAGAGAGTTAAATATAATTACTACGGGTGCAAGGGGAGCAGGACACGTCAATTTAAGCCACAATTTGGTTGGAGGGAAGGGGACAAAGAACCAATGATTGATTTCTGTGGCTGGTGGTTTGTGATCATTTTTCATGCATTTTGTTAAAGTGGCTGCATTATTAGGTTTCAGTCTGTACTTGTGGAATTACACAGCAGTAAGGTCTGCATGGCCATTAGGCCTGAACCCTTTGAAACATGAGCTGTGCAATGGCTGGTCTCAGCTGCTCCTTGGGAATGCCGAGTTTCCTAAAGTGTTGGAATTCATTGGAATCTGTCTGCTTGCTTGCCTGTCTAGGATGCTGTCAATTTGCCCATTTTGCAAAAGGTGCAGTTACACAACCAAAGCAAATGTTTCTGCAAGTGTGCCTCCCCTCCCCTACTGCACCTTTGTAACTTGGAAGGGACAAAATTATAAACCAAAGGTAAATTTAGTGATAGCAAGGCAAAGGGCCTTTCCCACTAGGTCCAGCTTGGTTGTCATAGCAACAACCCTTAACCTTAGGGAAAGAAACTCAGCAAGGCTAGTACATTCTGACATATTGGCGTAGACAGATGACAGACAAGACGGACAAAAGAGGGAGAGAGAGAGACAAAAGAGCAACAGAGCGGGTGGGTGCGACAGAATGGGAGGGTGGGACACAGGCATTATGAAATATTAGAAATCTCTGACCATTTTGTCCATTCACAGGCCAGCACCAGATATGCCACTGATTGGTGAAAATTGGAGCACTGGAGCAAGGCAATTTCTAGGTGTGTAGAAGGGGGCCATTTGTCTCATTGAGTGTGCATCGACCCTTCAAATGAGCACTCTACCATGTTCACTCCCCCATCCACTCCACCCTATCCCTGTAACATAGAACATAGAACAATACAGCGCAGTACAGGCCCTTCGGCCCACGATGTTGCACCGAAACAAAAGCCATCTAACCTACACTATGCCATTATCATCCATATGTTTATCCAATAAACTTTTAAATGCCCTCAATGTTGGCGAGTTCACTACTGTAGCAGGTAGGGCATTCCACGGCCTCACTACTCTTTGCGTAAAGAACCTACCTCTGACCTCTGTCCTATATCTATTACCCCTCAGTTTAAAGTTATGTCCCCTCGTGCCAGCCATATCCATCCGCGGGAGAAGGCTCTCACTGTCCACCCTATCCAACCCCCTGATCATTTTGTATGCCTCTATTAAGTCTCCTCTTAACCTTCTTCTCTCCAACGAAAACAACCTCAAGTCCGTCAGCCTTTCCTCATAAGATTTTCCCTCCATACCAGGCAACATCCTGGTAAATCTCCTCTGCACCCGCTCCAAAGCCTCCACGTCCTTCCTATAATGCGGTGACCAGAACTGTACGCAATACTCCAAATGCGGCCGGACCAGAGTTCTGTACAGCTGCAACATGACCTCCCGACTCCGGAACTCAATCCCTCTACCAATAAAGGCCAACACTCCATAGGCCTTCTTCACAACCCTATCAACCTGGGTGGCAACTTTCAGGGATCTATGTACATGGACACCTAGATCCCTCTGCTCAGCCACACTTTCAAGAACTTTACCATTAGCCAAATATTCCGCATTCCTGTTATTCCTTCCAAAGTGAATCACCTCACACTTCTCTACATTAAACTCCATTTGCCACCTCTCAGCCCAGCTCTGCAGCTTATCTATATCCCTCTGTAACCTGCTACATCCTTCCACACTATCGACAACACCACCGACTTTAGTATCATCTGCAAATTTACTCACCCACCCTTCTGTGCCTTCCTCTAGGTCATTGATAAAAATGACAAACAGCAACGGCCCCAGAACAGATCCTTGTGGTACTCCACTTGTGACTGTACTCCATTCTGAACATTTCCCATCAACCACCACCCTCTGTCTTCTTTCAGCTAGCCAATTTCTGATCCACATCTCTAAATCACCCTCAATCCCCAGCCTCCGTATTTTTTGCAATAGCCTACCGTGGGGAACCTTATCAAACGCTTTGCTGAAATCCATATACACCACATCAACTGCTCTACCCTCGTCTACCTGTTCAGTCACCTTCTCAAAGAACTCAATAAGGTTTGTGAGGCATGACCTACCCTTCACAAAGCCATGATGACTATCCCTGATCATATCATTCCTATCTAGATGATTATAAATCTTGTCCCTTATAATCCCCTCCAAGACTTTACCCACTACAGACGTGAGGCTCACCGGTCTATAGTTGCCGGGGTTGTCTCTGCTCCCCTTTTTGAACAAAGGGACCACATTTGCTGTCCTCCAGTCCTCTGGCACTATTCCTGTAGCCAATGATGACATAAAAATCAAAGCCAAAGGTCCAGCAATCTCTTCCCTGGCCTCCCATAGAATCCTAGGATAAATCCCATCAGGTCCCGGGGACTTATCTATTTTCAGCCTGTCCAGAATTGCCAACACCTCTTCCCTACGTACCTCAATGCCATCTATTCGATTAGCCTGGGGCTCAGCATTCTCCTCCACAACATTATCTTTTTCCTGAGTGAATACTGACGAAAAATATTCATTTAGTATCTTGCCTATCTCTTCAGACTCCACACACAATTTCCCATCCCTGCCCTTGACTGGTCCTACTCTTTCCCTAGTCATTCGCTTATTCCTGACATACCTATAGAAAGCTTTTGGGTTTTCCTTGATCCTTCCTGCCAAATACTTCTCATGTCCCCTCCTTGCTCGTCTTAGCTCTCTCTTTAGATCCTTCCTCGCTACCTTGTAACTATCCATCGCCCCAACCGAAACTTCACACTTCATCTTCACATAGGCCTCCTTCTTCCTCTTAACAAGAGATTCCACTTCCCTGGTAAACCACGGTTCCCTCGCTCGACGCCTTCCTCCCTGTCTGACCGGTACATACTTATCAAGAACACGCAGTAGCTGATCCTTGAACAAGCCCCACTTATCCAGTGTGCCCAACACTTGCAGCCTACTTCTCCACCTTATCCCCCCCAAGTCACGTCTAATGGCATCATAATTGCCCTTCCCCCAGCTATAACTCTTGCCCTGCGGTGTATACTTATCCCTTTCCATCATTAACGTAAACGTCACCGAATTGTGGTCACTGTCCCCAAAGTGCTCTCCTACCTCCAAATCCAACACCTGGCCTGGTTCATTACCCAAAACCAAATCCAACGTGGCCTCGCCTCTTGTTGGCCTGTCAACATATTGTTTCAGGAAACCCTCCTGCACACACTGTACAAAAAACGACCCATCTATTGTACTCGAACTATATCTTTTCCAGTCAATATTTGGAAAGTTAAAGTCTCCCATAATAACTACCCTGTTACTTTCGCTCATATCCAGAATCATCTTCGCCATCCTTTCCTCTACATCCCTAGAACTATTAGGAGGCCTATAAAAAACTCCCAACAGGGTGACCTCTCCTTTCCTGTTTCTAACTTCAGCCAATACTACCTCGGAAGAAGAGTCCCCATCTAGCATCCTCTCCGCCACCGTAATACTGCTCTTGACTAGCAGCGCCACACCTCCCCCTCTTTTGCCTCCTTCTCTGAGCTTACTAAAACACCTAAACCCCGGAACCTGCAACATCCATTCCTGTCCCTGCTCTATCCATGTCTCCAAAATGGCCACAACATCGAAGTCCCAGGTACCAACCCACGCTGCCAGTTCCCCTACCTTGTTTCGTATACTCCTGGCATTGAAGTAGACACACTTCAAACCACCTACCTGAACGCTGGCCCCCTCCTGCGACGTCAAATCTGTGCTCCTGACCTCTATACTCTCATTCTCCCTTACCCTAAAACTACAATCCAGGTTCCCATGCCCCTGCTGCATTAGTTTAAACCCCCCCAAAGAGCACTAACAAATCTCCCCCCCAGGATATTTGTGCCCCTCAGGTTCAGATGTAGACTATCCTGTCTGTAGAGGTCCCACCTTCCCCAGAAAGAGCCCCAGTTATCCAAAAATCTGAAACCCTCCCGCCTGCACCATCCCTGAACACTAAGGGGCAATCAATAATAATAATAATGATCGCTTATTGGCACACATAGGCTTCAATGAAGTTACTGTGAAAAGCCTCTAGTCGCCACATTCCGGCACCTGTTCGGGGGGGCTGGTATGGGAATTGAACCCGCGCTGCTGGCATTGTTCTGCATTACAATTTAGTCTGGTTAATCCACCTAACCTGCTCATCTTTGGACTGTGCGAGGAAACCGTAGCACCCAGAGAAAATCCACGCAGATATGGGGACAGGTCAACTCTGTTCACCTGCCAACATCAATATACTTGCGCAAAACAATATTTCCTTATTCTTTCCTGGGGTGTAGACATTGTTGGCAATGCCTGGATTTGTTGCCCATCCTTAATTGCTCTTGACCTGGTCTGCTCGGCTACTTCAGAGGGTAATTATGAGTAATTTGCATGATGTAGATCTGGAGTCACATGTAGGACTGACCAGGTAATGATTGCAGATTTCCTTCCCCAACGCACATTAGGCTTTGTAGCGCAATTGGTCGTGTCCCTGCCTCTGAGCCAGAAGCTCTGGGTTTGAGTCCACGGTGAAACAGGTGGAGTATGAATCCACAAACCATTCCAAACACGCCAATGGCTGGTGGTAAGAGCAGGAGAGACACCTAGTCAACCATGCTTGATGCGGAGTGGCACCCCTCAGTACAAGCCCCTAGCGACAGACTAATGACCTGTTCCGGGAATTACTAGCTATGGAAATTGAGAAACGTCTGCCTCAGTGCAGCACTAGTGTGGGAAGAGAATTGGAGTTAGAAAAGGACCTTAGTGAACCAGATGGGATTGTAGAACAATCAATAACAGTCATCATGGTCACCATTGCTGAAATTAGCTGTATATTCCAGGTTTATTAATTGTATCCCCAGAACATTTGTGCAGGCCTCTGGATTGCGACCTCAGTGGCATCCCCATAATGCCACTGTTTCCCCACAAATAATGTACTGATTGACCAATTGAGCATTAATCTCTCAGAGATGGGGGCGGCATGTGGCGCAGTTGTTAGCACTGGGAATGCGGGGCTGAGGACCCGGGTTCGAATCCTGGCGCTGGGTCACTGTCCGTGTGGAGTTTGCACATTATTCCCAGGTCTGCGTGGATTTCACCCCCACAACCCAAAGATGTGCGGGTTAGGTGGATTAGCCATGTTAAATTGCTCCTTAATTGGGAAAAAAAGTAATTGGGTACTCTAAATTTATATTTAAATTTTAAAAAAAATCTTTCTCAGAGATTAGACAGACCTAGATATAAGACATGGAAAACCCTAGTGGTGGATAAATTTTGGGAACCATAAAAGTAGAAATTCCCCCATTTCTCCCATAATGCAGTCAATGAATCAATACTATCAGCTTCCATCATCTCCCAGGGACTGTGTTCCACATTTTAACCCTTTGTTCACCGAAATAACATTTCCTAAATTAGTTTTGCATTTAACTCCTGTGTCCCCAGTTTCTGCTGAGCTGCACGAGGTGCCATTTCTAAGTTCTATTAGAATTCAAAAATCAACCCATCACCTTTCACTTTCCCAGGGAAAACATATGGGGCTGGAATCTCCGCTGCCCGTTGCTGTTAGCAGAGTTCCCAATGCAGCGGAGAATCCAGCATTGGAGAAAAAAACAGGATCGGTTTCCGATACTCCAGTCTCCCGCTGGCGGCGACATCGAAGTTCACGCCACACACCAGCGGGAGGATGCAAGCAGGTCAAATTGATCTATTTGCATCCTATTAATGGGCTGGGCACCGGATTCTCCACGTCTCCGTGATTCCCCCGGCCCAGAATTCACATAGGCATGGATTGGTGCAGGTATTTCCCAGCATGCCCTGGCGCAGATGACCTCGTGGTGTGCCAAAGGGCTAAGTCTTCAAGATGGGTGGTGCAAAAGTCCATCGGAGGATCCCCTGCCCACCCCGCCCCACCAGACCCACCACCATAAGAGAACCCCTCACCAGTAACCGCAATGTTTATAAACATTTAGCTATGATTGACAACTCTTGGACCACATCATGCTTTTAATGTAGTTACACAGCAAGCTACCTTGAAATTCCTGCAAGCATCCAGGGAAATTAAACAGTCCAGACCGCTGGCTGCATGCAAACTGTCAACCATAGCCGAGTGCGAGACATTTCCCATTGATGTGAATGAAAGCCTTGCAGATCAAAGATCTGAGGGAGTTTAAACCATAGTTACATGATTTTCGCTTTCTAGAATTGACAGGTGCTGCTCTCTCTGCCTGAGGCAGCAGGTGTGCGGCACTGATGAGTTTTAAAGCAGTGATTTTCTTTGTTGTCTCTGTCTAGACTGCTCTCTAGCTTCCAGCTAGGGATATCTGTTATGGGAAGGTCTCTATCGGGGGGCTCTGTTATTTAGGGATCTCTGGTGAGGTCTCGGTTCACCCTCAGGTATGGGAAGATCCAGCAAATCCTGTGGTGGGGGGAGGGGGGGGGGCGGAAAATGCATTGCAGGGGTGTAGGGGGGCCAGCCACCAGTCCTCGGGTTTCGCGACAAAAATTCCTCGCAATCCCTGCCATTCATAAATTTGTATAGAAAGGGATGATGAATCGCCTCTGGTTGCCCGCTCCCAGTACGAACGCAGATCAGTGGTGATTCATCTCTGGCAGGAGGACATAGTTTCCCAAACGGAGAATTTAGCCGATGGAATTTGCATAATCACCGCTCATAATCCAATTCCTTCATCTCCTCAATTATTTTATTTGCTCTCTTCTGTATCCTTTCAATTGCCGCAATATTCTCTTTGTCATGTGGCAATCAGGACTGTACAAAGTATTCTCAGTGCAGTCGCACCAATAGTTTAAAAGGTTGCAGGATTGTCTCACTTTTTAATACATCCCAATGCCTGATTTACTTTGTTCACTGTTGCTAAGCATTGTTGTAACAGATTTGATATTTTAGTCAAGGACATCAGACCCATTTTATTTTCCAAAGACACACTTTTATCCATATAATTAATAGCTCCTTCCTAGATTTTCTTTGGCTACAAATATGTAACATCTTGCATTTCTCCGCATCAAATTTAATCTGTCACCTGCCTGTCCAACCCCCAAGTATCTAGAAACCCTCCTACAGCTTATCCTTTTCAGTGTTTTGAGTTTGCCATCTTTGTTTGTGCCTCCTAGCTGAATAAATCTGGTCTGATAAAAGACCCCTGTGAGATCCCACTGGTTACATTCTATCAGGCTGATTAACATCCTGAGCCAGTCTGTCAAAAATTTCCACTGAACCTGCTGTTCTTCTTGCAGAGGAGAAGGCTATGAGGAGATATGTTAGAGCTGTTCAAAATCATGAGGGGTTGGGCAGAGTAGATAGGGAGAAATTGCTTCTGTTGCAAAAGGATCAAGAATGAGAGGGCACAGATTTAAAGCGATTTGCAAAAGAAGGAAATGTGATGCGAGCAAAATCTTTTTCACATACCGCGTGGTTTGGGCTGGACTGCATCGCCTGGAAGTGTGGGGGCGGCAGGTTCAATCAATAGGGCACTGAATGACTATTTGAATAGAAACAATGTGCAGTCCTACGGGGAGAAAGGCAGGAGAATGGGACTAAATCGTAATGCTCATTTGGAGAGCTGGTGCACACAGGATGGGCCAAATGGCCTGCTTCTTTATCGTAAAAATTCTGTGATTCAGTGTTAATGTCAGTCGCTCCATAGGAACTGTTTAAAAGACCTTTCCTGAGATCCACTTACACCACATTCAGCGCTTCATCCCTATCAAGCTCTTTTGTCAAACTCTCAAAGAAAACTAGTGATTTAGATTGCCATGAACTTATATTGGCTCTTTTTTTCCAGATAATCCAGCTATCATTAACAAAGGTGTCCTTAATTTACCCACAATTGATGCCAATCTCACTGGTCAATAGTTTCCTAAGTTACGTGCACATTTGTTAGAATAATGTATAAAAATTTCCCTCCACCCAGGTACCTTTAGCATTCAGTGATTTCTGTAAGATTTCTGGCAGAGTCCCCGCAGTTCAACTCTTTCTTCCATAAGGGTCCATGCATGCATCTTTTCCAGCTCCTAGGATTCATTAGCCTTAAGTTTGCAAAGCTATTTGGTAACTATTGGATATTTTATACCTCAATCTATGCTTGGAGTGTCTCTGTGTGTAACAGGTTTTATGCACTATGGTTTAAAATGTCTATTCCATGCTTCGAACTCTGGCTTCTAGCTCATTTTACAGCTTTGTTTGCTTTTCTCTGAATTCACACTAAGTCTTGATCAATCAAGCACAGTGAGCATCAATAATGGACAGACTCACAATCAATCACAGAACAATTGAACACCACCATGACCATGCCAGTAATAACGTGAATAGTGACGCAATAGGTCTTGAACACCCTGGAGTTCTCCTTCCAGATCAAATTAAAGTTAAAGAAAATAATCCAAACAAACGTGTTTGCAATTTTTCAGGCTGTGGAACAGGTTATGGAAGGCACAAAATAAAATGCAAGTCTTTTTTTCAAACTTTAAGCTTAAGACAGTTTCTTATGTGTGAAATCTGTTAAATCTCAATTCCAGAGATAACCAGATAATGGCCTTTTACAGTAAGAGAGCACTGAGCCCCATCATTATGTTATGAGTGATTGAAGCCTACAGTTGTGGGATTTTACACATATTAATGCTGACAACAGCAGCTTTTTACACATATGTAAATTGCACTTCGTCTGACCCTCACGAGCAGCAAGTCTCTCAGGCTGGGGTGAGTGAAGAATACTCCTCATCCTTCCTCCTGCTGTTTTGCCCAACTTAGTTTTTCTCTTCTAAAAGAAACACACGTTTTATTTCACAATCAACACACAACCATCTTCCTGCCAGAATCAAATGAATACTGTCCTAATATCAGTTTAAATTTTCAAATCCTGTACCGTATTAGAATACATGCAGGAGGTGAGAATGTTGGTCAAACAGTGGCATGACACCAGACATAGAATTCCTACAATGCAGAAGGAGGCCATTCAGGCCATTGAATCTGCATCCTCCGAAAGAGTGCCCTACCTAGACCCACCCCCCCACCCTATCCCCGTAACCCCACGTAACCTTTTGGACACTAAAGGGAAATTTGGCATGGCCAATCCACCTAACCTGCTTATCTTTCGAATGTGGGAGGAAACTCCGCAGAGCACCCGGAGGAAACCCACACAGACATGGGGAGAACGTGCAAACTCCACACAGACACCCAAGGCTGGAGACGAACCTGGGTCCCTGGCGCTGTGAGGCCATAGTGCTAACCATTGTACCGCCATGCTGCCCAAACCAGCACCAATGGAATCAACATTTCCCATGCTTCATTTTTGGGCAGCTAAGTCACAACTTCTTGAATATTTGTAAGTGGCATTGCTGTACTTGCAGAGAGACATAGTTGAGGCAACCCACAGCTGGGAGAAATGGGAACAAAGCCATCACTGGCACAGATAATGCTGATTGCTTTAAATGAGGCACATGTAAAAGAAATTACCTTAATTTACCTTAAAGGACTGTCACTCAATCACACAACAAAGCCGATTAGATAGGGCTGCTGCCTGTATTAATGTGGTTTGTTTGCAAGCTTTTTTGGAGGATTGAATTGTTAATAAATTATAAATGGCAATTTATTTTTATTGCATATTATGCAAGCAAACAAATACTCAAAACAAGAGTTTAGTAACCTGAAGAGCAAGTTGAAAATTATCAGCATTCTTAACATTGTCATCTCTTTGAATTTTCTGAAAGGGCTAAATATAAGCACTATTTCTTTATCCTTCACTAAACGTGCTCCATTGTTTCAGTTTTGTTAATAGTCTAGGTTAGATTCTAGCATCCAGTTAGTCTCTTGATGCTATCTCACATTAAACTTTGGGAATTAAAGATGACGCTTGTTGACAGGTAAGTCAAATCCTCATCTATCATTTTACCACATGTTGCAGCAATTCAGGGCCGGGATTCTCCCCTACCCGGCGGGGCGGGGGGTCCCGGCGGGATGGAGTGGAGAGAACCACTGCGGTGTCGGGTCGCACCTTTAGGGGCCAAGCCCTCTCCGGCTGGCGTGGAAGGCCTTTGGCGCCACGCCAGCCGGGGCCGAAAGGACTTTGCTGGCCGGCGGAAGTCCGCACATGCGCGAGAGTGTCAGCGGCTGCTGACATCATCCCCGCGCATGTGCAGGGGGGGAGGTCGGTTCCGCGTCGGCCATGGTTAACGCTATGGCCGAGGCGGAGGGAAAAGAGTGCCCCCACGGCACTGGCCCGCCCGCGGATCGGTGGGCCCTGATCGCGGGCCAGGCCACTGTGGGGGCACTCCCCAGGGCCAGATCGCCCCGTGCCCCCCCCCCCCCCCCAGGACCCTGGAGCCCCGCCCGCACCGGCAGTCCCGCCGGGAAGGTAGGTTGTTTGATTCACGCTGGTGGGACTGGCATGACAGCAGCGGGACTTCAGCCCATCGCGGGCCGGAGAATCGCCAGGGGGGGGGGCGCCGACCGGCGCGGCACGATTCCCGCCCCCGCCGCGCCGGCGCGGGCGGGATTCATGCCAGCCCACGGTGATTCTCCGACCCAGTGGTTAGCGTCACTTCCCATTAAGGCCTGAATTACATTTTAGAGGCAAGAGTACTCTGCCTAAGTCAGGAAGTTATGGATTCAAGCCCCCCATAGCACAGAGTTGTGAGGTAGACACATCAGTGCAGCATTGAAATACGGCGTCTGCCATTTTCAGACAAGGCCCTCTCTGCTCTCTCAGGTGAATGTGAAGAAATCCGTGGAACCTTTGGATGAAGACTAGGGAAGATATCCTGGTCAATATTTATTCCTTAACCGAGGTCACTGAATGGATGGTCTGCTCATTGTTTCATTGCTGTTTGTGGAACCTTATGTGCTGCTGGTCTATGACACTAAATACCCATGCAACATTTTAAGCTATTCCAACGTCATGAAAGGCATCATCATTGTGAGCTGTGTTTTATTCTTCGCTGCGATTTCACACCTCATACAATTACGACAGTGCATCAGGAGGCCATTCGGCAAATCGAGTCTGCACTGACCTTGCGAAAGACCACTCTACTGAGGCCCAATCCCCTGCACTATTCCTGCAAACACACCCTAAGAGGTAATTTAGCACAGCCAATCAACCTAATCTGCATATCTTTGGACCATGGGATGAAACCGGATCCCCCGGAGGAAACCCACGCAGGCACGGGAAAGCGCAAACTCTACACGAGGTTGGAATCGAACCCGGGTCCCTGGAGCTGTGAGGCAGCAGTGATAACCACTGTGCCAGCCCATGTTCCATTCTAGATTTTGTAATGACAACAGTTGCAATCACTGCAGCATATTCCATCGTATAGTTTTGAGTAAACATAGACAACAATGTGACAGGCAATGTAGCACGCATGAGAAAGAAAGAAAAATATGAATACAGAAATGCATTTAAATTGCCTAGTTCATTATCTCAGGATGACCCAAAGTGCTTTATAGCCATTGAAGCTTTTTTTGGCTTGACGTGTAGTTGCTGTTGCCATGTAGGAAATGCAGTAGAAAATTTAGGCACAACAAGATCCCAGAAATGTGATAATGATGAGTGTTGTTGGTTGAGAGACAGAAATATTGTCCAAGACATCAAGGAAAACTTCCCTTTTAATCTTTGAATCATGTCACTGTCCTGAGGGTACAAACAGGACCTTAGTTTAACAGCCTATCCAATAGTGCAATACACCTATGATATGGTGCTTGCATACAATCTGGTGTTGGTGCGAAGTCCCTAAGGCTTGAATAAAATAGTTGAGGAAGTGTAATGAAGAAAAGGTATAGCAAAGGAGTTTAGTTCCATTTTCCACGCTGTTCATATCAACTGTCACATGCTCCAATTTTCTTTTGGATCCAACCATATTGGAACACATTAATTTGTGCTTTCAAATGAAATACAGCAATCACTAACATGCAAGTGACCTGTAATTTTTAAAAGTGCAAACCAGTTGTAAGGATCTGCATAAATCAATCAGCAAATCAGAAATCAATCTTGTTTCACTTAAAATAAAGTGTTAAAATAAACAGCACGGTAGCATTGTGGATAGCACAATTGCTTCACAGCTCCAGGGTCCCAGGTTCGATTCCAGCTTGGGTCACTGTCTGTGCGGAGTCTGCACATCCTCCCGTGTGTGCGTGGGTTTCCTCCGGGTGCTCCGGTTTCCTCCTACAGTCCAAAGATGTGCAGGTTAGGTGGATTGGCCATGATAAATTGCCCTTAGTGTCCAAAATTGCCCTTAGTGTTGGGTGGGGTTACTGGGTAATGGGGATAGGGTGGAGGTGTTGACCTTGGGTAGGGTGCTCTTTCCAAGTGCCGGTGCAGACTCGATGGGCCGAATGGCCTCCTTCTGCACTGTAAATTCTAAAATCTGAAAAAAAACAATCAATAACCATCATATCCTCCCCTATCCCGCTGCCACCAGTTTTGGCCCAATAATTTCATGAGCACTGTGCTGTACAGAATGAGAACAACCATCATCAATTGGCCAAAGGTCATTCTCACCCATTGGCCAAAGGCCATAGGCATTTTACACCACTGCACCTCTGATGGTCAAGAACATGCATGCTACCTTCCTAAAATGCATTTTTTATAAAACTGTTTCCACTGCTCTCCAGGTTAGAACTTCCTCATAATTACTTGTGTGAAGAAGTTATATCTTAATCTTAATTTGCTCATTGGAACCCAATGCATGTTCTTTATCCTAGAGCTTGCATGGATATTGACCACCACCTGGGATTGATATTTATACATCCCTTTGAAGATCTAAATCAAAGATCCAGAAGAAAACACCAGGCCAATCAGCCTCACCCAATCTGCAATCGACAACCGTGTGAAATCTCAATCTCTGATCAAAAGTTATCATCCTGAAATGTAGGAGAATGAGAAAGGAGAGCATGGTACTTTCAGTTTGAAATATTTCCACCTCGCTCTCCAGTACAAGGTAAGAAGATTATTTTATTGGCTGTTACCATCCTCCTTCCAGTGATTTATGGATAACTGCCACTTTGCCCATCTCATTCAAAGAGCCATTCTGTATCTGTATTCTTTGATCTATCAGTGAATTGATTGGATTCAGTAGCAATTTGCATTGGTTTTGAAAATATCACTGCATCATAAGAACTATGAACAGGAGTAGGCCATCTGGCCCTTTGAACCTGCTCCGCCATTCAATGAGATCATGGCTGATCTTTTGTGAACTCAGCTCCACTTTCCCGCCCGAACACCATAACCCTTTATTTCTTTATTCTTCAAAAAACGATCTACCTTTACCTTGAATATATTTAATGAAGGAGCCTCAACTGCTTCACTGAGCAGGGAATTCCATAGATTCACAACCCTTTGGGTGAAGAAGTTCCTCCTAAGCTTAGACCTAAATCTACATCCCCTTATTTTGAGGCTATGCCCCCTAGTTCTGCTTTCACCAGCCAGTGGAAACAACCTCCCCACATCTATCCTATCTATTCCCTTCATAATTTTATATGTTTCCATTAGGCCATTAGACCATAAGACATAGGAGCAGAGTTAGTCCACTCGGCCCATCGAGTCTGCTCCGCCATTCAATCATGGCTGATATTTTCTCATCCCCATTCTCCTGCCTTCTCCCCATAACCCCTAATCCCCTGATGAATCAAGAACCTATCTAACTCTGTCTTAAAGACACTCAATGATTTGGCCTCCAGAGCCTTCTGCGGTAAAGAGTTCCACAGATTCACCACCCTCTGGCTGAAGAAAGTCCTCCTCATCTCAGTTTTAAAGGGTTGTCCTTTTAGTCTGAGATTGTGTCCTCTGGTTCTAGTTTTTCCTACAAGTGGAAAAATCCTCTCCACGCCCACTCCATCCAGGCCTCGCAGTCCTGTAAGTTTCAATAAGATCCCCCCTCATCCTTCTAAACTTCAGCGAGTACAGACACAGAGTCCTCAACTGTTCCTCGTAAGACAAGTTCTTCATTCCAGGGATCATTCTTGTGAACCTCCTCTGGGCCCTTTCCAAGGCCTTCCTTAGACACGGGGCCCAAAACTGCTCACAATACTCCAAATGGAGTCTGACTAGAGCCTTATATAGCCCCAGAAGTACATCCCTGGTCTTGTATTCTAGCCCTCTTGACATGAATGCCAACATTGCATTTGCCTTCCTAACTGCCGACTGAACCTGCACATTAACCTTAAGAGGATTATGAGCAAAGACTCCCAAGTCCCTTTGCGCTTCTGATTACCTAAGCATTTCCCCATTTAGAAAATAGTCTATGCCTAAATTCCTTCTTCCAAGTGCATAACCTCACACTTTTCCACATTGTATTTCATTTGCCACTTCATTGTCCACTCTCCTAGCTTGTCCAAATCCTTCTGCAGCCCTCTTGCTTCCTCAGTACTACAGTTTCTATAAGATCCCCCGAGTTTCCATAAGACCCCCCCGCATCCTTCTAAATTCCAACGAGTACAGTCCCAGTCGACTCAATCTCTCCTCGCAATCCAACCCCATCAACTCTGGGATTAACCTAGTGAATCTCCTCTGCACACCCTTCAGAGCCAGAATGCATTTCTTAGGTAAGGAGACCAAAACTGAACACAATACTCCATGTGTGGCCTCACTAATACCTTATACAGTTGCAGCATAACCATCCTAGTCTTAAACTCCATCCCTCTAGCAATGAAGGACAAAACTCCATTTGCCTTTTAATCACCTACCTACTTTTTGCGACTTATGCACTAGGACACCCAGGCCCCTCTGCACAGAAGCATGTTTTGATATTTTATCATTTAAATAATAATCCATTTTGCTGTTATTCCTACCAAAATGGATAACCTCACATTTATCAACATTGTATTCCATCTGCCAGACCCTAGCCCATTCACTCAAACTATCCAAATCCCTCTGCACACTTCCAGTATCCTCTACACTTTTTGATTTACCACTCATCTTAGTGTCATCTGCAAACTTGGACATATTGCACTTGGTCCCCAACTCCAAATCATCAATGTAAATTGTGAACAATTGTGGGCCCAGCACTGATCCCTGAGGGACACCACTAGCTACTGATTGCCAGCCAGAGAAACACCCATTAATCCCCACACTTTTCTTTCTATTAATTAACCAATCCTCTATCTGTGCTACTACTTTATCCTTAACATCATGCATCTTTTTCTTGTGCAGCAACCTTTTGTGTGGCACCTTGTCAAGAGCTTTCTGATAATCCAGATGTACCACATCCATTGGCTCCCGTTGGCTACCGCATTGGTAATGTCCTCAAAAAATTCCACTAAATTAGTTAGGCACGACCTGCCCTTTATGAACCCATGCTGCGTCTGCCCAATGGTACAATTTCCATCCAGATGCCTCGCTATTTCTTCCTTAATGATAGATTCCAGCATCTTCCCTACTACCGAAGTTAAGCTAACTGGCCTATAATTACACGCTTTCTGCCTGCCTCCTTTTTTAAACAGTGGTGTCACGTTTGCTAATTTCCAATCCGCCGGGACCACCCCAAAGTCTAGTGAATTTTGGTAAATTATCACAAGTGCATTTGCAATTTCCCTAGCCATCTCTTTTAGTACCCTGGGATGCATTCCACCAGGGCCAGGAGACTTGTCTACCTTTAGCCCCATTAGCTTGCCCATCACTATCTCCTTAGTGATAACAATCGTCTCAAGGTCCTCACCTGTCATAGTCTCATTTCCATCAGTCACTGGCATGTTATTTATGTCTTCCATTGTGAAGACCGGCCCATAAAATCTGTTCAGTTCCTCAATCATTTCCTCATTTCCCATTATTAAATCTCCCTTCTCATACTCTAAAGGACCAATATTTACCTTAGCCACTCTTTTTTGTTTTATATATTTGCAGAAACTTTTACTATCTGTTTTTATATACTGAGCAAGTTTACTCTCATAATCTATCTTACTCTTTTTTATAGCTTTTTTAGTAGCTTTCTGTTGCCTAGACCTGATAATAAAGATGTTGCTGAATAAATTGCATTTGTAGTTAATATAAATAAAAACTTAACTAGGCAAGCAACAGGCCTGTTATTGCTATTCATAAAATAAAGACCAAAACTCTAACTTGTTGACTTTCTCACATCAAATTATTACCGTTAGTGCCTATGCCAGTCTACATGACAGTTTAGAACATGGCCCGGCAGTTTTCTTGTTCCAAATGGAAAAAAGGTAAAAACTGATTTGTTTGTGTGGAGACACTTTGGGCGGGATACTCTGTTAGCTGACAGCAAAATCGGGGCATGTGATCGGGCAGAGAATAACCTCCGACACCAAAAGTGCGGCAGGCTCCAGTTTGACGCCAAATCGCGATGCTCCGTCACCTCGCAAATGGCGTCAATGTGATGCACACTGCGTGTACTTTAAACACCATTTGCATATCACTAGTGGGCCCAACTGCGATTCTCCGCCTCCGTTCGGCCAAGTTCCTGACGGCACGGTCCACTTGTGCTCTCAAAAATCGTGAACCTGGTGTGGTGGCTGCTGAGAGAGAGTGTCCAACATTGCCAGACTTCATGGGAGGCTGCTGGTGGGATGCTTCTGCCAGGGCCATGGGGAGTAGTGGAGGATGGTCAGGAGGTGGGCTGTGGGGACGAGGTGACGGGTACACACCACTATTACCGCAGCCGGCAAAGCTGTGCAGTTGCGCATACCGCTGACAGCCCGCTTTAAACCTGGTGCCGTGGGTCATATAGGTGACCCTCCAGGGCACTCCTTAGGCCGCAGCCGATCCATCAGCTGTATCGGCCCTCAAGCAAACCGTTCCCACCTTTTTGGCTTTGATAAGTGTGTGTGTGTGGGGAAGTGATGTTTATACGCAGCTGCAGCTTGTCATGGATCCGGCGAATACCGCAGTGTTTCACGGGAATCAATGGTATTCCACGCGGCACCAGTTCTAGCCCCTCACTGGTAGTGGAAGCGTTGCAGGTGCGGCGCTGATTTTCCTGTAATACAAATCCATGGATTCTTCGTTGGCGTCAACACTTTCGCAGAAACGGAGAATCCAGCCCTTTATTTTTACAGGATGGTATTAAGAAATGCTCTTTTTGATGTAAATGAATGGGGAGATGATGAGACCAAGGAGGTTGGCAAAGAGAACACATTTGCATTATTGGTTTCCACATCAGACTGTTCGGAGACCCATTTACACTCTTTTTCCCCATACATGGCAATAGGACACTAATTTGGTTGTCAAGTCGAATGTCAACTCTTACCCGAGAGAGATTAACTGTTACTCTCGTTGCAATTAGCAAAACATTTGCTTTAAATATGATTTAGGGACTTTTTGATTCCTCCCTCTGACATTAGTCAGGACAAAGTTTTTGCAGGTTTAGCTATCGTGCTCCCGTGCACTCCCTACTGGCCTCTGAACGACCAGAATAACTTGCTGGGATTTACAATTTAATAATCCTAAAATAGATCCAGTATTGGACTACTTTTATTGATGACTGTTTCACTTCGACTGGATGTTTCCACATGCCGTCATTTTTCACATTACAATGATTCTGCTTGTTTGCCACCCACAATTAATTTGCCCCAGTCTCACAATCAGCTTGCAGTGATCACCAACACTGTAGCTTGAATATACAATTAAAAGTACCAACTGCCTTCTCATTTCAAACACAGAAGCAGTTCACAGTCGAACAAACCTACTGCGCCTAACAATATTGGACATACTGGCCGGATTCTCCCCTACCCGGCAAGGCGGGGGGTCCCAGCAGGATGGGGTGTCGGGAACCACTCCGGCGTCGGGCCGCACCTTTAGGCGCCAAGCCCTAACCTTGAGGGCCTAGACCCGCGCCGGAGTGGTTGGCGCGCCGCCAGCCGGCGGGAAAGGCATTTGGCACCACGCCAGCCGGGGCCGAAAGGACTTCGCCGGCCGGCGGAAGTCCGCGCGTGCGC
Organism: Scyliorhinus torazame; assembly: GCF_047496885.1. NCBI lineage: Eukaryota > Metazoa > Chordata > Chondrichthyes > Carcharhiniformes > Scyliorhinidae > Scyliorhinus > Scyliorhinus torazame. The sequence continues at coordinate 127,287,845 of NC_092707.1, read as the reverse complement.
GGGAGCATCAGCGGCTGCTGACGTCATCCCCGCGCATGCGCGGGGGGGGGGGTCTCTTCCGCGTCGGCCATGGTGAAGGCTGTGGCCGAGGCGGAGGGAAAAGAGTGCCCACACGGCACAGGCCCGCCCGCTGATCGGTGAGCCCCGATCGCGGGCCAGGCCACCCTGGGGGCACCCCCCCGGGGCCAGATCGCCCCGCGCCCCCCCCCCCCCCAGGACCCCGAAGCCCACCCGCACCGCCTAGTCCCGCCGGTAAGAGAGGTGGTTTGATGCTCGCCGGCGGGACAGGCATTCCAGCAGCGGGACTTCGGCCCATCGCGGGCCGGAGAATCGCCGGGGGGGCCCGCCGACTGGCGCGGTGAGATTCCCGCCCCCGCCGAATATCCGGTGCCGGAGAATTTGGAAAACGGCGGGGGCAGGATTCACGCCAGCCACCGACGATTCTCCGACCCGGCAGGGGGTCGGAGAATCACGCCCACTGAGCTGGCACTGTGACAAGCACTGCTGCCTCACAGCGCCAGGGACCCAGGTTCAATTCCGGTCTCGGGTGATTGTGTGGAGTTTGCACTTCCTCCAGTGTCTGCGTGGGTTTCCTCCGGGTGCTACAGTTTCCTCCCACAGTCCAAAGATGTGCAGGTTAGATAAATTGGTCATGTTAAATTGCCCCTTAGCGTCCAAAAGGTTAGTTGGGGTTATTTGGTTATGGGGATAGGACGGGGTGTGGGCCTGGCTAGGGTGCTCTTTCCAAGGGTCTCCTTCTACACTGAAGGGATTCTATGATTCTCTGAAACCACCAAGAACATTTGATAAGTGGAGCCAACATTAGGGCAGCACGGTAGCATTGTGGATAGCACAATTGCCTCACAGCTCCAGGGTCCCAGGTTCGATTCCGGCTTGGGTCACTGTCTGTGCGGAGTCTGCACATCCTCCCCGTGTGTGCGTAGGTTTCCTCCGGGTGCTCCGGTTTCCTCCCACAATCCAAAGATGTGCAGGTTAGGTGGATTGGCCATGATAAATTGCCCTTCGTGTTCAAAATTGCCCTAAGTGTTGGGTGGGCTTACTGGGTTATGGGGATAGGGTGGAGGTGTTGACCTTGGGTGGGGTGCTCTTTCCAAGAGCCAGTGCAGACCTGATGGGCCGAATGGCCTCCTTCTGCACTGTAAATTCTATGAAATTCTATGACATATATAAGTTAAACTAGAATTACATAGAACATACAGCCCAGAAATACGCTGTTCAGCCCGATTAATACTCACTGGTGTTGATGTTTCACAGGAGCCTCCTCCTTGCACTCTTCATCTCACCCTTTTTACATAATATTCTATCCCTTTCTCCCGGTTTTATCCTGTTGCTCCTCAAATTCTCATCACCTCTGATGCATCTGCTCCCTCTCCAACAGAACATCAACGGTGACAGGGGGCGATTTAACTAAATGGGAACAAAGTCCCATAGCGAACTCGTTTAGCTGTGTGTTTCCCTGCGCTCTCTGCGTTGAGAAACACAATGTTATGAAACATTACTCTGTTTAGATAGGGGCCCTCAGCAGGGGACGGGTGGCCGAGGCTGCACATAGCCCCATTTTCTGCACTGAGGAGCACCCCTCGCCGAAACTTCCCCCCAAACCAAAGTTCACTATGAGATACCCCCTCCCCCCACCCCTCGGTGTCCCATCCCCCATGTCTTTCTCCCTCCCCCAACACCCACGCAGGGCACCCCGACCAGATTGCCGCCATGTGGAAAATACCAACCTGGACCCTGACAGTGCCACCTGAGTACCTTGGCAGTGCCAGGCTGGCATCCATGTGGCACTGCCAGGATGCCAGGCTGGGTGTGCCAGAGTGCCTAGATGGCACCAGCAGTGCCAGGGTACCATCTTGCCCAAAGGGCATGCACGTGGGGGTCTCAGATTCCCTGAGAGACCTCCACGAGTGCCATTCTGTCTGATCCCCGTTTATGAAGACCAGCACTGAACGGCACTCGTCCAAGGTCTCTGAGGCAAAGGAGATTGATCCCAATGCCTCGGGTGCCTCGGGAAACTGCATATTAGTGTCTCACTCTAATGTGCAGATTTACCAAAAAGCGAACCCACCCAAAATGGGCAGGATTTACACCGTAATGCCTCGTGAGATTGCGTTCGACCTTGAGGCGTTGAGAGTTGGGTAGTTCCCTGGGGGGGGGGGTCTCCCAGCTTCTATCGGCCGCGTTGCGCCGCATAAAGCTGTGTTTCAGGCGCAACATGGCCGTTCGATCTCACCCAATTTTTCTTCCGAGGCACATTCACAAATACAAATGAAGAAAAAGAAAGTCTTCAAAATAGGGACACATTTCAACCAGCCATTTCTGAGCACTTCCAAACTTCCAAATATGTCTGCAGCATTAAAAGTCAGATCTTCCAAAATTTCCAATAAATTGCGCTCTAGGAATTTATCAGTCAAATGGTCACTTATTGAACTTTCTCATACCAAACAGATATTTTCATTAACGGTTTACTATATTAATTCAGTTTGCCTTTGAATTATTGCTTCTCTCGCAACACTTTGTCTGCTGACCAAACCTTTAAAAAAAGACAATTTAACTTCAAATCTGACATCATAGCTTAAGGCACAAAAAACGACAGAAGGAGACTTAGATGCCGAGAAAAACTAGAAAGAGGAATTGGGACTGTGAGCAGATTATGACCAAGTCTGTGAACTGGAATTGGAATGAGATACCCTTTGGCAAAGATAACTCATTAACAGGAGGCAGACCAACACCTCTTGCTGTCAATCAAGGGATTAACACATTTTCTTTCTCCCGCAAGGAATCCCATTGAGCATTGGGAAGAGCCAAGCTAATACTTTATTACACCAACAGGCAGATGGTATATCATCTTAAATTTAACCAATGAATCATGTAAATGCATTAAGTCTGTCTGTCAGTTCAGTGCCAGTAAAACATTCACCATATTTCTTGGCTGTGTTTCATGCCAACACCTATTCAGCTGCTCGCCAGTGCTGGCATATCCAAAGCAAGAGAATTTCAGGGACAAACAGTAATCTAGACATCAAATATATTGAAATGAAAGACAATGCAGATCCTCTGCATTACATTCACTGATTCATACACTATTTGAAAGGGTGCAGATAACATAGGGCGCGATCTAACGGGAAGGTTTCTAAGTGTCATTTGTGGCGTGTTTGGCTGGGAGCTTCTCCCTAGCTCTGTCAGCGAGTTTCCCACCACTAACCACACTTCGGGCATGATTTAATCAAATGGGAATAAGTCCCATAGCAAGCGCATTTAGCCACAGGTTTCCCAGCGCTCACAGCGCCGAGAAACACCCCGCTATAGAACATGTCCCTGGTTAGATAGGGGGCCTCAGCAGAGAATGTGTGGCAGAGGCCTTACATAGCCCCATTTTCTGCACTGAATAGCTCACCTTGAGGAACTCCTCAGTGTAGCAAGAGATTGGGATGCCATTTAAAAAGGCGTCCCGATCTCTGGAGCCCCCAGCTCACCCCCCCCCCTCCAAGCCGCAACTCGCTATGAGGGGGTCGGTCCCTGGGCCCCAAGGCAACCAACCTAACGGCCGCGCAGGGAACACCCAGCCCGATCATGAGACAGCTAGCCTCTAATATGCAGTTTCCTGAGGTGTTGGGAACAATCTCCTTCACTTCGGAGAGCGCTGCTCAGTACTGGTCTGCACAAATGGGGTCTCCCAGGGAATCGGAGCCCCCAGATGTTTGCCCTCTGAGCAGGGTGGCGCCCTGGCACTTCTAGTGCCACCTGGGCACCCTGGCACTGCCCTGCCATCTGGCAGTGCCACTTGGGCCCCTTGACATTACACAATGGGTTGATGGCTTCCTCTGTGCTCTACATTCTATAGGCTTCTTCAGTGCTATATCATTCTATAACGTGGGGCAGCACGGTAGCATTGTGGATAGCACAATTGCTTCACAGCTCCAGGGTCCCAGGTTCAATTCTGGCTTGGGTCACTGTCTGTGCGGAGTCTGCACATCCTTCCCGTGTATGCGTGGGTTTCCTCTGGGTGCTCCGGTTTCCTCTCACAGTCCAAAGTTGTGCAGGTTAGGTGGATTGGCCATGATAAATTGCCCTTAGTGTCCAAAATTGCCCTTAGTGTTGGATGGGGTTACTGGGTTATGGGGATAGGGTGGAGGTATTGACCTTGGGTAGGGTGCTCTTTCCAAGAGCCAGTGCAGACTCGATGGGCTGAATGGCCTCCTTCTGCACTGTAAATTCTATGAAATAACAGTGAAAGCATTGCATTTTGTGGAGTACACATCACTCACTGAAAGTAAACAAGACTTATTTAGGTCTGGTGCAAATTGCAGGTTTAACCACCGTGGACAACTAAATCGAGATTGATGAGAAAAAACAGCCAGGCAAAGATTGAGTTGACAGTGAACTACCCAATGCCTGATTGGGCAAGAACAGAGAAGTGATTGAGCATGGGAGTGACTATAACTGTAGCCAGAGCAATCACACCAAAAGTGAAAACAAACCAAATTCTTCAAGCTAAATTCTGACCCACAGTCGGAAAATCAAATAAACTTTGTTTTATGTATCCGTGAATACATTCCTGCTGGTTCTGTCACATGTGGTGACATCAGCAGAGTGTTTGCGCGAACATTGGGCAGATAACCACCTTTAATTGTATGAGCGACACCTCTTTTTACTTTTGTAAATTTAGAGCACCCAATTCATTTTTTCCAATTAAGGGGCAATTTAACCTGGCCAATCCATCTACCCTGCACATCTTTGGGTTGTGGGGCAAAACCCACGCAAACACGGGGAGAATGTGCAAACTCCAAACGGACAGCGACCCTGAGCCGGGATCGAACCTGGGACCTCGGCGAACCTGGGACCTCGGCGATGAGCGACACCTCTTAATAAACCTCTCATCATGTTTTACAAGAATCCAGAGTGTGGACACCTCCAGATCTTTTCTCTATGCAGTACCAAAGAAATATAACACACTGTTTGAATGCACCCAGGACATTTCTCTCAAACACTTCAATTCAGTACTAAGATTTAGACCTAGTGGTCTTAAAAGATGCAGAATTCTACCTTAGCAGCAGACCGTATCACATTGCATAGTGTAATAACCCTGGCTGACTTACTGTGAGCAATACCACATTAGGTCAGTTCACTAGCGCATCATACAGCACAGGAAGAGGTCATTCAACCTATCTTGTCTATGCCAGCCCTCTGAAAGAGATACCAATTTGTCCAACTTGTCTGCAATTTTCTTTTTTTTATAAATAAATTTAAATTACCAAATTCATTTTATTTCCAATTAAGGGGTAATTTAGCATAGCCAATCCACCTACCCTGTGCATCTTTGGGTTGTGGGGGTGAGATCCATGCAGACGCTTGTAGAATGTGCAAACTCCACACAGTCAGTGACCCGGGGCCGGGATCGAACCCAAGTCCTCAGTGACATGAGGCCTGCAATTGTCTTTGCTGTAATTGTTTTGCAAAGTATATAATCAATCCCTTTTCCATCTCCTTCCATTGCCATTGCAGGCAGCGCATTCCCGATCAGAACACACCAAGTTTAAAAAAAAGTCTCATCAGCCCCTTGGTTTTTTTTTAACACTTATTTTAAATCCATGCCTTTTAGTTACCCACCCTCCTGCCAGTGGGAATGGTTTTCCCTGTGCCACTTGACCAAAGTCCCCCATAATTTTGAACCTCTCTCTTAACCTAACCCTTTGATGCTCCCAGAAGAATAATTATAGCTTCTCCAGTCTTTTCACGGAACTGAATTCCCTCAGCCCTCGTGCCATTCTTAGAAATCTCCTCTCTGAGGCTTTGAGATCGGCCCGAAAATGCAGTCCCTAAAATTTTACACATTACTTACTCCAGGCAAGGTCTAACCGGCAATCAAGAAAATATTCACTTCTTTTTTGTTTCATATTATCTGATTCCATTATTAAAGCCAATATTTATTTCTTTTAAAAAACCTATGAAATGACAGGTGACTGTGGAAAGAATGGGGTCATTTCAAATAGCATAGAAAAAAAGGTGGAAGTGAATCAACCACTTTTCCTCATTATGCATTCCTTTCCATAATGGAGAGAATTTATTTGTTTCAGTTTTCACTTCGAAACAGTCTTCAATCTTAGCAAGTAATACCTTGCTTCTGTTACACTACAGGAAAATGTGAACTGTTCCTGCATACATTACAAACCTGGCAGGTACAATTAGTTTTCATGTCCCAGTTTGGCTTCTTACATTATTAATGCTATATCTGTCCTGCTTTGTCATCCATTTCGGTGTAAAACAAGTGCCTGATTTGTTATCAAACCTATTTCAGCTGGCGATAAATTAAAATTACCGATTTAAAACAAGTCTGGAGAGTACAAAAAACAATTGATTGCAATTTTTGTTTCCCAGCTAATATGTAATTTGCTTACTTGCAGGCTGATTGTACGGCAGTGCACACACATTTTATGCTTTAACCTTTCATTTTCACTTGGCTTGGTTGACAGGGGCTACAGATTTTGCTAACAAGGTTGGACTCTCCAGCGAGGAGATGAGCAGCTCTTTGTGTTTTACATAATAGGAACAAAGTAGAAATGCTTATCACAATGAGACGAGGACTTGAAGTTTAGCATCAGTGTAGGAGTGCAGGTGCTGTGCAGTCCCTCCAACTCCAGGCTTTGAATGTTGGGTTATTGTTTGACAGTTTTACCTTTTCAGTAGCTGAGCCTTGTTAAACACAGGGAAGGAACAATAAACGGAACACTGATAATTGTAACAAGGCCGACTCCAATCACCACACAGCATTCCCAGAAAGCTCTTTTGAGATTCCCATGGTGAGGAAAGATCTTTTTTTCTTTTTCCCCAGAGGCTGATGCTGATGGATGAGACAGCAAGGTCACACTCCCATCCATCTAAACTTTAACAACTAATGTGCCCTGGAACAAAAATTAACTAGTCTGCTCTCCCGGTGACAGATTGATCCATCAGCACAGCCACAGTCATGGTTAGATCTGTGGATTACCTTTTAATGAGGAAACACCAAGAGGGAAACCAAGAAGTTTACAAGTGTTTGCAGCTCAGATACTATGTTATTCTCTAATTCTGAATAACGACTATAGACTTACAGTTAACACAAACACTATATTCAAAGGGTTCGTTCTGCTTCCAGAGCTCAACTAGATGTAAAACAGTCAAGAGGTATCACCAGTGAAACTAAGGTAAACTGCCTATGCTAAGCTATCCCTGTGTGCTGCTTCTCACTAGCTCTGTGCTTCTAAAAGAGGTGGATCCTGCCTTGGGCTCGACCCTTTATACCTGTCTCTGATGCTCCCTCTAGTGATGCTGTGGCTGTCACATCTATGCTGCAGTCCCTGGTGTATGTGCAGATGTATGTACAGATGTACAGATCACTACATCCCCCCCTTTTTACTTGATATGTTTTCTAGACTGGCGTCAAGAAAACTGTACATAACAAGTGCTGAGAATAAGCAAAGCTGCACACTGCGAAAATGATAAAGTAATACAGAAACAATTAACAGTGTTATGAGTTCATCGTGAAAAATGTTCATATTTGGGCGTGTTGAAGTGTTATTACAAATCTAGCCGGTCGGGTGCCTTACCGCTTCTGCTGGAGCGTCTTAACGGTGGTGGTGAGGATGACGGTTTGATGTCATCAAGAGTACTGTCTGGCATTGTGTGGCGAGGAACGTCCTGTGGACTAATGGACTTGGTCAAGTCCAGTGTGGGAAACACCGGCGTTGTAGGCCGAAGTATTAACAGATCCCGGCAGTTACGGCGAAAGAGCACTCCCGCCGACGACTTAACAATGTAGGGCCGCAGTGCCTCCTGCCTGATCACCGTGGCTGGCTCAGACCATCCACCTTCTAGGTCCCTGATCCTGACGATGTCGCCCATGTTCAGTGGCTTGAGTGGGATCACATGTTGATCGTAGTATTGTTTTTGTTTGGACCATAGTACCTGCATTTTGTCGAGTACCAGAGCGTTATCGGGGTCTCGGAATTGAATCGCCGGGAGGGATATCTGGATGTCCCTGCCGAAGAGCATCTGCGCTGGCGACAGTCCTGAACTCAATGGGGTTGCTCGGTAGGACACCAGCGCTAGGTTGATGTCCAAGCGTGAATCTGTTGCCTTGCTAATAAGTTGTTTAACAATGTGGACACCCTTTTCCACTTTCCCATTTGACTATGGGTAGCGCGGACCGCATGTTACATGCCGAAAGCTGTAGCGGTCTGAGAACTCTTTCCATTCCCAGCTCGCGAAGCAGGGACCATTATCTAACATCCCACATGCGGGATTCCATGTCGCGCGAATGTCTCCTGGCACGCCTTGATGACAGATGCCGACGTGAGATCATGGAGTTTCAGTACCTCCGGATAGTTTGAGTAATAGTCCATGATCAAGACGTAATCACGCCCTGTGGCGTGAAATAGGTCAATGCCCACTTTTGTCCACGGCGCCATTGTGAGTTTGTGTTGCTGCAGTGGTTCTTTACACTGTGCGGGTTGATGTCTTTGACAGGTGTCACATGTCGTGACCATGTCCGTTATGTCGTGATTCATGGCCGGGCCAGTACACAGTCTGCCGTGCTCGCCTTTTGCATTTCTCAATGCCTAGGTGGCCTTCATGAATCTTACGTAGCACCTCGGCACGGAGTGTGGCCGGAATCACAATCTGCACATTGCGTAGCAGCAGGCCGTCAACTTCAATCAGATTTGACTTGACATTCTGAAATTGTGGACATTGTCCCCTCGTCCAACCGTGCTGGAGTAGGTGCAGCACCCTCCGTAAGGTTGCGTCTTTCTGCGTCTCCTGTCGGATTAGGCAAAGCTTCTCATCCGAAGCAAGCAAATTCTCCATGCATAACTGTGTTTGGGCCTCGATTTCTCTGATAGGGTCTGATGGTGCGTTGTCAGTGCCAATTGATCGGGACAGTGCGTCGGCAATGGCAAGGTCTCGTCCCGGGGTGTATATTAGGGCGAAATCATACCTTCGCAGCTTCATCATGATGCGCTGCAGACGAGGTGTCATGTCATTTAGATCCTTGTCTATGATATGGACCAACGGTCTGTGGTCGGTTTCCACTATGAACATGGGCAGGCCGCACACATAGTCGTGGAGCTTCAGAATCCCAGTGAAGAGTCCGAGACATTCTTTTTTGATCTGGGTATATCTGCACTCAGTTGGGGTCATGGCCCTGGACGCGCATGCCATCGGGACCCAGTCAGACTGGTCGGCCTGTTGGAGGAGAACGGCGCCAATCCCGTCCTGGCTGGCGTCAGTGGAGATCTTGGTGGGTCTGGTTGCGTCAAAGAAAGCAAGGATTGGTGCCCTCGTTAGTTGCTGTTTGAGATCCACCCATTCATTTTGGTGACGTTGTGTCCACTCAAACGCAGTGGTCTTTTGTAGGAGATTGTGTAAAGCTGACGTCCGTGCGGACAGGTTTGGGATGAACCTGCCGAGGACGTTGACGATGCCCAGAAATCGTAGCACCGCCTTCTTGTCGTGTGGCGTCTTTGATGATTATTTCCAGCTTGCCCTTGTCCTCCCCTTCCAGGTAGGTAAAGGAATTATATATTTCTGGTGCCTGTGGACCTGCCAGGGATAAGAGCGAGACTATCTTCCTGGCATCAGGCACTGAGGTTAGATCCTTAGCTTCTAGATCTATTTTGAACTGTTATATAAAAAGTTTCCAATTGGAATGCGTATTACCAGTGGTCTGGAGCAGGCGTGGAGGTTGGATTGGGTCCATCGTGCCGCTTGGTATCTGAAGGGTCTGAATGCTGCGAGGCCTTCCTTGGTCGAATGTCTGGTTTAAGTTCTCTTATCTTACTGGTATCTAGCTGGCTTGCTGAAACCACTCCTGGTACTATATGTTATTCTCTAATTCTGAATAACGACTGTAGACTTACAGTTAACACAAACACTTTGGGGGCGATTCTCCGATATGGAGGCCAAGTGTTCGCGCCGTCGTGAACGCCATTGCGTTTCATGATGGCGCGAACAGGGCCCGGGCACGACCTATTCTGGCCCCTTCCAGCATCCTTACGCGGTGCCAAATGGGCGCCACGCCAACCCGCGCAGTTGGGGCAGCCCAATCCTGCGCATGCGCGGGGAACGTCTTACGCACGCCGGCCCCTCACCAACATGGCGCCGGTGTTCTGGGGCCACGTGCGGAAGGAGGTAGGCCGAGATGGGGGAGAGGCCAGCCCGCTGATCGGTGGGCCCCGATCGCGGGTCAGACCCCATCGGAGGCCACCCCGGTGAAGGAGCCCCCTCCCTCCCCCACAGGCCCCCCCCCCCCCCCCCCCCACCCAGCGTTACCGCAGAGTTCCCGCCGGCAGCGACCAGGGGTGGACGGTGCCGGCGGGAACCTGTCTTGTCGTAGCGGCTGCTCGGCCCGTCCGGGCCGGAGAATCGCCGCTCGCCGGTTCTCCGAGCGGCCTGGTGCGAATCGCACGCCGCTGATTTCCGGCGGTGGGAGAATCGCGTGCGGGGGTCGGGGCGGCATGGTGTGGCGCGATTCGCACGGCGCCCCGGTGATTCTCCCACCCAGCGTGGGGGGGAGAATAGCGCCCTTTATTCAAAGGGTTCGTTCTGCTTCCAGAGCTCAACAAGATGTAAAACAGTCAAGAGGTATCACCAGTGAAACTAAGGTAAACTGCCTATGCTGAGCTGTCTCTGTGTGCTGCTGCTCCCTAGCTCTGTGCTTCTAAAAGAGGCGGATCCTGCCTTGGGCTCGACCCTTTATACCCATCTCTGATGCTCCCTCTAGTGATGCTGTGGCTGTTACATCTGTCTGCAGTCCCTGGTGTATGTGCAGATGTATGTACAGATGTACAGATCACTACAGATACCTCGATAAAACACTGTTCAACTATGCATCTGCTGTGTAATTTTCTTTACTTTTGGGGAGGCGGGGGTGGATGGCAGGATGGAGCTGAAGTTTGTAGGCATGTACCCTCCAACCACCAACCCCTCTTAAAGGTCTCTTGCTTTTAAATTAAGATGACCATATGAAGAGTCATGGTCCATAGTGAAAGGAAGATACCATTTCGGAAACGTACGAGATGCAAAGTGAGTTTCGGCAAGAAGACATGTTTCAGGGAACAAATGCAGTGAGTGAAGTTTGAATAGGGAAGAGCTGCAGGCAGTGAGGTGGGGGGGCAGGTGGGAGAGCTGCAGGCAGTGAGGTGGGGGGCAGGTGGGAGAGCTGCAGGGAGTGAGGTGGGGGGCAGGTGGGAGAGCTGCAGGGTGTGAGGTGGGGGGCAGGTGGGAGTGCTGCAGGGAGTGAGGTGGGGGAGGTGTGAGAGCAGCAGGGAGTGAGGTGGGGGGCAGGTGGGAGAGCTGCAGGGAGTGAGGTGGGGGAAAGTGGGAGTGCTGCAGGGAGTGAGGTGGGGGAGGTGTGAGAGCTGCAGGGAGTGAGGTGGGGAAGGTGTGAGAGCTGCAGGGAGTGAGGTGGGGGGCAGGTGGGAGAGCTGCAGGGAGTGAGGTGGGGGGCAGGAGGGAGAGCTGCAGGGAGTGAGGTGGGGGAAAGTGGGAGTGCTGCAGGGAGTGAGGTGGGGGAAAGTGGGAGTGCTGCAGGGAGTGAGGTGGGGGGCAGGTGGGAGAGCTGCAGGGAGTGAGGTGGGGGGGCAGGTGGGAGAGCTGCAGGGGGTGAGGTGGGGGGGCAGGTGGGAGAGCTGCAGGGAGTGAGGTGGGGGGGCAGGTGGGAGAGCTGCAGGGAGTGAGGTGGGGGCAGGTGGGAGAGCTGCAGGGAGTGAGGTGGGGGAAAGTGGGAGTGCTGCAGGGAGTGAGGTGGGGGGCAGGTGGGAGAGCTGCAGGGAGTGAGGTGGGGGGCAGGTGGGAGAGCTGCAGGGAGTGAGGTGGGGGGCAGGTGTGAGAGCTGCAGGGAGTGAGGTGGGGGCAGGTGGGAGAGCTGCAGGGAGTGAGGTGGGGGGCAGGTGGGAGAGCTGCAGGGAGTGAGGTGGGGGGCAGGTGGGAGAGCTGCAGGGAGTGAGGTGGGGGCAGGTGGGAGAGCTGCAGGGAGTGAGGTGGGGGGCAGGTGGGAATGCTGCAGGGAGTGAGGTGGGGGGGCAGGTGGGAGAGCTGCAGGGAGTGAGGTGGGGGGCAGGTGGGAGTGCTGCAGGGAGTGAGGTGGGGGAAAGTGGGAGAGCTGCAGGGAGTGAGGTGGGGGAAAGTGAGAGTGCTGCAGGGAGTGAGGTGGGGGAAAGTGAGAGTGCTGCAGGGAGTGAGGTGGGGGGGCAGGTGGGAGTGCTGCAGGGAGTGAGGTGGGGGGCAGGTGGGAGTGCTGCAGGGAGTGAGGTGGGGGGGCAGGTGGGAGAGCTGCAGGGAGTGAGGTGGGGGGCAGGTGGGAGAGCTGCAGGGAGTGAGGTGGGGGGCAGGTGGGAGTGCTGCAGGGAGTGAGGTGGGGGAAAGTGAGAGAGCTGCAGGGAGTGAGGTGGGGGCAGGTGGGAGTGCTGCAGGGAGTGAGGTGGGGGGCAGGTGGGAATGCTGCAGGGAGTGAGGTGGGGGGGCAGGTGGGAGAGCTGCAGGGAGTGAGGTGGGGGGCAGGTGGGAGAGCTGCAGGGAGTGAGGTGGGGGCAGGTGGGAGTGCTGCAGGGAGTGAGGTGGGGGCAGGTGGGAGTGCTGCAGGGAGTGAGGTGGGGGCAGGTGGGAGTGCTGCAGGGAGTGAGGTGGGGGGGCAGGTGAGAGAGCTGCAGGGAGTGAGGTGGGGAAGGTGTGAGAGCTGCAGGGAGTGAGGTGGGGGGGGCAGGTGGGAGAGCTGCAGGGAGTGAGGTGGGGGCAGGTGGGAGAGCTGCAGGGAGTGAGGTGGGGGCAGGTGGGAGAGCTGCAGGGAGTGAGGTGGGGGCAGGTGGGAGAGCTGCAGGGAGTGAGGTGGGGGGCAGGTGGGAGAGCTGCAGGGAGTGAGGTGGGGGGCAGGTGGGAGAGCTGCAGGGAGTGAGGTGGGGGGCAGGTGGGAGAGCTGCAGGGAGTGAGGTGGGGGCAGGTGGGAGAGCTGCAGGGAGTGAGGTGGGGGGCAGGTGGGAGAGCTGTAGGGAGTGAGGTGGGGGGCAGGTGGGAGAGCTGCAGGGAGTGAGGTGGGGGGCAGGTGGGAGAGCTGCAGGGAGTGAGGTGGGGGGCAGGTGGGAGAGCTGCAGGGAGTGAGGTGGGGGCAGGTGGGAGAGCTGCAGGGAGTGAGGTGGGGGCAGGTGGGAGAGCTGCAGGGAGTGAGGTGGGGGGCAGGTGGGAGAGCTGCAGGGAGTGAGGTGGGGGGCAGGTGGGAGAGCTGCAGGGAGTGAGGTGGGGGGCAGGTGGGAGAGCTGCAGGGAGTGAGGTGGGGGCAGGTGGGAGAGCTGCAGGGAGTGAGGTGGGGGGCAGGTGGGAGAGCTGCAGGGAGTGAGGTGGGGGGCAGGTGGGAGAGCTGCAGGGAGTGAGGTGGGGGGCAGGTGGGAGAGCTGCAGGGAGTGAGGTGGGGGGCAGGTGGGAGAGCTGCAGGGAGTGAGGTGGGGGGCAGGTGGGAGAGCTACAGGCAGATCTTTAAAAAAGCTAATTCAAGGGTGCGGGTGTTGCTGGGAAGGCCAGTATTTATTGCCCATTCCTAATTGCCATAGAGGTGGTGATCCTGAGCCAGCCCTTTGAATCACCTGATATATACATGCTCTTACATTGCTGGTAAGTAGTTCCAGGATTCTGATCCAGCAACAATGAAGGAATGGTGATATATTTCCAAGCCAGCATACACCTGTTGAAGTGGCACATGAAGTTGGAGGTATTCCCATGCACTTGCTGCCCTTCTGGACGGTAGAAGTCACAAATTTGGATGGTGCTGTTGAAAGAGTCTTGGCGAGTTGCTGCAGTGTATCCTGTAGATGGTGCACGCTGCTGCCACTGTGCATTGCTTATGGAGGGAGTGAATATTTAAGGTGGTGGATGGGCTGCTGATCAAGCGGGCTGGTATTTCCCAGATGGTGTTGAGTTTAATGAGTGTTGTTGGAGCTGCACTCATCCAGGCAAATGGAGAGTACTCTATCACACTAATTGCACCTTGTAGATGCTGGACAAACTTTGCAGAGTTATAGGTACTTCACTTCACAAATCCCACCTCTTATCTTCTTTGGTTGCTACAATATTTATAAGGCTGGTGTAGTTAGTTCTGGTCATTGATTGAGGATTTAGCAATTATAATGTTGGGAAGGAGAGGTGGCCAGATTCCCTTGTTCAATATGATCATTGGCTAGCACTTGAATGTCACATGGCACTTATCAGCCTACGCCTGAGCGTTGTCCACTTGTTGCATGAGGACATGGGCTATGTGGAGATGTGAATGAAATGGAACAGAACATTGTGCAACCATCAGTGAATATCCTCACTTCTGACCTTAATGATAAGGGGAAGGTCAATGATGAAGCAGCTGAAGATGGTAGGGACTAGCACGCTACCTGGAGGAACTAGGACCGAGCTGATCGACCTCCAACAACCATAAATTATTCTTTTAGTATTAGGTATGACTCCAGCCAATGGAGAGTTTTTTCCTGATTCCCATTGACTCCAGTTTTGCTGGGACTCCTTGATGCCACACTCGGTCAAATACTGACTTGATGCCAGGGCAGTCACTCTCACCTGCTCTCTGGAATTCAGCTTATTTTTACACATATTTTGACCAAGAACGCAATGAGGTCTGGTGCTGAATGGTCCTGGCAGAACCTAAAATGAGCATTGTTTAAAAAGTGCCATTTGATAGCACTATTGACTGCTCAGTTCCATCACTTTACTGGTATCTGAGAGTAAACTGATGGAACAGTAGTTGGGCAGATTAGATTTGTTCCTCTTTTGTTGTCAGGTTATAAACTGGGAAATTTTCCATTTTGTAGCATAGATGTCAATGTTGGAGCTGTATTGGAACAGCTGGGACAAGGCTAATTCAGGAGCAAAAGTCTTCAAAGTGCGAGTGGGCATGCAGGAGGGTGACCATGAATAAACCACAAATTTGATGTCCTGGAAAACAGAAGTTAAGAGTATGAGGCAGTGCAGTGAGTTTCAATTTTGCCGTTAGATTTTCAGCAGATAATCAATTAGCAAACCCACTATAGTGTTCAATTGCTAAGCATTTGATTATGTGTGTCTGTTGGCTGCTCAGTGCACAATTATTTTCACTTGGGTGTGGTCACTTGCTGTAAGTAAGCTGCTATAATCATGAGAGAGCAGACACTTTACAGCGTTGAGTAAAACTCTTGTTACCCACAAGGAAGCTTTTATATCATCTCTGCAAATCTCCGAGGTCTAAAACAAAACACCCACCATTTTGAATTAATACAAGCCACTCACGACCTTGGACACATACCACCGTTCCTTCATGATCACTGGGTCAATATCCTGGAACTCCCTCCCTCACTGCACTCTGAGTGTATCTACAACACATGGTCTGACCCGTGTTCAATTCTGGCTTTGGGCAACTGTGTGTGGAGTTTGCACATTCTCCCTGTGTCTTCGAGTGTTCCTCCAAGTGCTCTGGTTTCCTTCCACAGTCCAAAGATGTGCCGATTAGGTGGATTGGACATGCTAAATTGCCTCTTACTGTCCAAAGATGTGCAGGTTCGGTGGGGTTACGGCAATAGGACAAGCGAGTGGGCCCAAGTAGGGTGCTCTTTCGGAGAGTCGGTGCAGACTCAATGGGTCGAATGGCATCCTTCGGAAATGTAGGGATTCTATTCTATTTTATTCTTAAAGCAGCTCACCACCACCTTCTGCTAAATGCTGGTCTAGCCAGTGACACCCACATCCAGTAAGAAGTGAATATTTTTTAAAAACTCAAAGCAGAAGTGGTCAGGGACCAGATGCACCTTCAATGGCCTTTACAGTCCGGGAGAGGTGCTCGAGCTTAAAAAAAAAGCAGGAATCAGGTTAAACAGGAGGAATGTAAAGATATCATGCATGCTGTGTCCATTGTTTCCAGCCAATTTCAGAATCATTTCAACCAACTGTAGAAACATTCTGATTTGTCAAATCAAATGGGAGCTAAACATTTCACCAGATGTCACCATTGCCTCTGCATGAGTTCATCTTTGCTATGAATTTTTCATTAATGCAAACTGAGCTTTTCGCTCTCTGTTTTATGAATACATTTTTCAAAAGTTCTGCTGATTAGTTTTATAGAGTGGCCTCGGTTTTCAGTATCTGTCGCATGAGAAATTCTTTGTCCTGTCGAACACTGCCATGGGGAAAGAACAGACTGTAACCGCAGCTTTGGAAGAGACACACCAGACAGAAAAACAGCCCAAAGAGGATATAGGCAATGATGTGACAGGTATTGTGTCTGCAGGGCAGCAAAAACATTGAGTATTATGAAAGGGAATGGAGCAATCCAGCGATTTGTCATATACTGCCTCTATGAGCTGATATAATGGACAAGGTAGCTTCACACTGATAATTAGTACCCCGTTTCTGAACACATTGACAATAAGTGCATGCCAGATGGAGATTTTAAACTCATTAATTATGCTGCTTTCTTTGTTCTAGTCTCTCAGTTTATCATAATTACCCTGGGATATTTCAGAGGCACATGTTGGATGTTCTCAACTCAAAAAAGCCTATCAAATGCTGAACACACATATGTCGCCACATAATTTCACCTTTCTCAAAATATTTACTCCACCAGGTTTCCAGTGATGGTCATGAAGTCATTTGCACCAGTTCAAGGAAAATTAGGCCATTCAGTCCCTCGAGTCTGTTCTGCCAGTTGAAGTTGAAGGAAGGGGTGTCAATCAAGCGGAGAGCTTCATCCTGGAAGGTGTTAAGTGTTTTGAGCGTTGTTAGAGCCATATTCATCCAGGCAAGTGGAGAGGACAGGAATACAAGAGGAGTAAGGCCTTTCAGCCTCTAGTCAGCTCCGCTATTCGATGTCATCTGGCCAATCTGATTGTGGCCTCAACTTTACTTTCTTACCTACCCCCCATAATCTCAAACTTCCTCATGAATCAAAAATCCAATTTGCCTTTGACTATATTCAATGATCCAGCCTCCACTGCTTTCTGGGAATAGGAGTTACGTCCACTAATGGCCCTCGGAGAAAAGAAGTTCACTTTATGCTAATCTTAAATGGGAGACCCCTAATGTTTAAACATTGTCCTCTAATTCTAGACTCCCCCCGACGAGGAAACATCCTCTCAGCAATTATATCCGTTCTTAAATAAGGAGACCAAAAATGCACTCCAGATGTGGTCTATCTCTGTACAGCTCTGTACAGCTGCATCTTGATTCCACTCGCAACAAACACCAACATTCCATTTTCCCACTTGCTGCATCTTTACACCAACATTTTGTAATTCTTTTTGTTTACTCATTCATGGGATGTGGGCTTTGCTGGCTGGGTCAGCATTTATTGCCTATCCCTAATTGCCCTTGACTGTCCGCGGCCGGGCCGCCGATTCTCCAGCCTTGATGGGCCGAGCGGCCGCGCGGAAACGGCAGAGTCACGCCGCCGCCGTACACACCTGCTCGCAGCCGGCGGGAACTCTGCACGCAGGGTCGGGGGGCGGGGGGGGGTCTTTGGGGAGGGGGGCTCCTTCACTGGGGGGGGGGGGCCTCCGGTGGGATCTAGCCCGTGATCTGGCCCCACCTATCGGCGGGCCGGCCTCTCCAGCCCCAGCCCTATTTTGTTACGCGGCCAGCCCCTGAATCCCCGCACATGTTGCGTCGGGGCCGGCGCATTGAGGAAGTCCCCCGGCGCGGCGCCACTGCACATGCACGGGTTGGCTACGGCCAGTTGGCGCCACGAAGGGAGGCTGGAGCGGTGTGAACCGCTCCAGCGCCAGACTGGCCCCCTATGGGGGCCAGGATTGGTAGTGCCAGTGCCCGTTTTGTGCCGTTGTGAAACGCGACGGTCTTCACGATGGCGCGGACACTCTGCCTCCATTTTGGAGAATCCCGCCCACTATCTCTCGAGGGAGTGCAGAGAAGGTTTACCAGACTGATTCCTCGGACGGCAGGACTGACGGATGAGGATAGATTAAGTCGGTTAGGATTACATATGCTGGAGTTCAGAAGAATGAGGGAGGATCTCATTGAAACCTAGAAAATTCCAAAGGAACACACATGGTAGATGCAAGATGGATGTTCAAAATGGTGGGGGTCACAATCTGAGGATACAGGGTAGACCGTTTAGGACAGAGATGAGGAGACATTTCTTCACCCAAAGAGTGGCCAGTCTGTGGAATTCGCTACCACAGAAGGAAGTTGAAGCCAAAAAATAGTGGGGGGGAATTCTCTGATTCGGAGTGTTGATGCCAACGCAGAATTCATGGACTTTCACAACAGAAAAGCTGGCGCCACACCTGGACCATTTGGGGAACCACCTAGATTTAGTGTTAGGGCCCGTAAGGCCAGAAAGTTAGACACCAGGGGCGAAATTCTCCCCCAACGGCGCGATGTCCGCCGACTGGCGGCAAAGACGGCGCCAATCAGACGGGCATCGCGCCGGCCCAAAGGTGCGGAATGCTCCGCATCTTTGGCGGCCTAGCCCCAACATTGAGGGGCTAGGCCGACGCCGGAGGGATTTCCGCCCCGCCAGCTGGCGGAAATGGCGTTTGTTGCCCCGCCAGCTGGCGCGGAAATGCGGCGCATGCGCGGGAGCGTCAGCGGCCGCTGTCAGTTTCCCGGCGCATGAGCGGGAGCGTCAGCAGCCGTTGTCAGTTTCCCGCGCATGCGCAGTGGGGAGAGTCTCTTCCGCCTCCGCCATGGTGGAGGCCGTAGCGGAGGCGGAAGGGAAAGAGTGCCCCCACGGCACAGGCCCGCCCGCGGATCGGTGGGCCCCGATCGCAGGCCAGGCCACCGTGGGGGCACCCCCCGGGGCCAGATCGCCCCGCGCCCCCCCCCCCCCCAGGACCCCGGAGCCCGCCCACGCCGCCTGGTCCCGCCGGTAAATACCAGGTTTGATTTACGCCGGCGGGACAGGCAATTTCTGGGCGGGACTTCGGCCCATCCGGGCCGGAGAATCCAGCGGGGGGTCCCGCCAACCGGCGCGGCCCGATTCCCGCCCCCGCCCAATCTCCGGTACCGGAGACTTCGGCGGGGGCGGGGGCGGGATTCACGGCGGCCAACGGCCATTCTCCGACCCGGCGGGGGGTCGGAGAATGACGCCCCAGTTAAGGGCACAGTTTAGTTCTAGGGGCTAAAGCACAAATCTGTAAATATTTGTTCACATTAAACACCTGTTACCACTGTTACAACCTGTCTCGATGCTCTGTCTGATGGATGTGTGGGGTGGGTTGGTCTGGTCTGGCCAGGGAAATGGTGCGGGTGCGGAGAGGCTCCGGGCTCCCCCGGCTCCGGGTTCCTCCGGGCACCCCCGACCATCTCCAATACCACCACCCCAGGGATCTGATGGGACTGTGTGATGGAATTGGCAGCTTGCATGCAGAGATCACCCAGGTGGAAAGTGCTACCGTGGGCAGGAGTCAGACGTTGGCATACGATGCGGAGCACCAGAAATCATCTCAGAGCCAGTTGTCATCATCCTCAATCCCATGGATCAGACCTAGTGCTACTGCCGACCCAGGACCCACACCACGTAGTGTGGCAGGTATGTATCACGGAGGGAGTTGCAGGCACCAGTGGCCGGGGAGTGAGGGGGAGGGTGGTGTTGGGTTGGGATGGAGGGGCTCTCCAGTATGACACTGGGAGGGCCGCCTGTATCGTGGTGGCCTGCTGCGTCCATTCCCCATGCCAGTTCCCCCCTCCCCCAGTCGGTGAACCTGGAGACGATCAGAGCATCTCGTGTGCATTGGCCCTGGCGCATACGTCATGTGGCCTCCCGTGCCTGCCTGGGTCCCATGTCCTGCCAATCTTCGCACTCCCCCGCATCGTCCTCATTGGACGAGGCCTGGTGTTCATCCTCCTCCTCCAGCACATCGCCCCTCTGCTGCGTGTTGTTGCGGAGGGTGTAGCAGGCCACCACGATTTGGGCGGCCCTCCCAGTGTCATACTGGAGAGCCCCTCCAGAATGATCCAGGCTCCTGAACCGCATCTTCAGGAGGCACAAGTTCCACTCGATCACGCTCCTGGTTGCTGTATGGGCGTCGTAGTGGGTCACCACGTCAGTCTGTGGCCTACAGATAGGTGTCATCAGTCATGACCGCAGTGGGATGCCCCTGTCGCCCAGGAGCCGACCACCACTGCCCGGGTGGGCGTCTCAAACATTTCAGGAATCGTCAAGTGTGCCAGAATGAAGGCGTTGTGCACACTGCCCGGACATCAGGCGCAGAGGTGAATGAGTGTAGCTGATGGTCACATATCAGGTGCATGTTCATCGAGTGGTACCCCTTTCGATTGGTGTAGTGCGGCTTGTCATCT
Organism: Scyliorhinus torazame; assembly: GCF_047496885.1. NCBI lineage: Eukaryota > Metazoa > Chordata > Chondrichthyes > Carcharhiniformes > Scyliorhinidae > Scyliorhinus > Scyliorhinus torazame. Next base: position 127,267,511 of record NC_092707.1, on the reverse strand, counting down.
GCAGGTGCCCGTAGGGGGATTTGCATCCTGATGATCACCCCCTTGACTCAGGGCACCTCAGGCATCCTGGTGGGTTTCGTCCACATTGAAAGGGATGTATTGAGGCGCCTGGGCGTATAGGCCCTCCGTGATGGCGCAGATGCACCTGTGCACCGAGGTCTGTGTGACCCCGGACAGGTCCCCACTTGGCGCCTGGAAAGACCCCGTTTCGTAAAGGTTCATGGAGACCGTCACCTTGACGGCCACCGGGAGCAGTTGTCCTCCCTCATACCTCCGCAGTGCCAGGTGTGCCATCATTTGGCAGATCTGTCACACTGTCCCTCTCTGCTCAGCCAGAGTCTTCGACGGCATGCCTGGTCTGGGAGGTCCTAGAATGATAGGCGGTGCCGGTACACACGAGGCCTCGTGCGGCGCCTCCTGAACACCTCCTCCTCCTAGGCCTGTTGGGTGGCTTGTTCTTCATCCTGGCCAGCTGCCACCTGCCCCGTTGCTGCCCACTCTGCTGCTGCATGCTCCACTGCTGCACCTTCCTCCTCCTCGAGCAGCACCAGCTCGTATAGCCACAGGGCATTCCCCAGGGCTGCAGCGACTAGCAGCTACGCCACCATTCCTGGTTGAATTCCAATATCCATTGGCTGCAGGGGGTGAAAGGGCAACATGTTAGCATGGTACATACCCCCCATGCCCAGCCAGGTCCAACGGGCTACTTGGTGTCCCCATATGCTCCCCTCATCCCCACACCCCTGGCCTCGGCGGTGGCTGGCACCAAGGAGGCTTCCTGCCCTGGCAGCCATCCCTAATGCCAGGGGTACCTTCGGCTGGCACTGCCCTCGCCAGGGGTATGCACCGCAGCCCCCACAGGCGCTACTGTGGGCATTGCCCTGGGTGGGCCGCTGGTGGGTGGCAGCTCAGGGGGTGGGGGTGGCGGAGGGTGGGGTGCGGGGGTTGGGGTGCCTATATGGCTGGTACCACTCTGCAGAACCAGGGGCCACAGTGGGTGGTCAGTGGTGCGTAGCAAAATGGCCGTGGTAATGGTGGTCCGGGATTGAACACCGCCCCAGTCCTGTGGGGGGGGGTCACCACAGTCGCTCAGCCTGTTCCCCCATCACCCCCATGCCCCAGGCTCTGCAGGGACCTCCCTACCCCAGCTTTTTGATAGCCCAAAGTCGCTCCTCCCTGTATCCTTCCTCCTCTCTCTCTCCTTCCTCAGCCACGATTTCACGCCGGTTTCACAATGTTTGAAAGCAGAAGTGAACCGTGCCGTCGGGAACTCGACTCATCGGAGGAGGAGAATCGCAGCGGCCCCGGAGAATATCGGGTTGGGCCCGTTAATGATATGCAAACAGTGTCTATATACGTCCGTTCCGATTCACATTGACGCCGCTGACGAGGTGACGGAGAATCACAATTTGCCGTCAAATCGGTGCCCGTCGCTATTTTACCGTTGGCACCTGTTCTCCGCCCAATGGTGTTTCGCGATTTTGGCGCCGACAAACAGAGAATCCCACTCAGTGTGTTATCAAGAGGCAGTTAGATATAGCACTTGGGGTGAAGGGGATCAAAGGATTTGGGGGAAGGCGAGATCAAGCTATTGAGACAGATGATCAGCCATGATCATAATGAATGGCCGAACAGGCTCAAAGGGCGAAATGGCCTCCTCCTCCTATTTTCTGCTTCTGTGTTTCAGCCCTTTCATCCAAGTCATTATTGGTGATTGTAAATAAATGAGACCCCAGCACTGATCCTATGGCACTCCAATGCTTGCCAAACAATATATTCTCTTGCGATCCCAGTTGATGACGTAACGAGACTGGAAAATTCTAAAATGGAACCCTGGCTCCGTAACTTTTACTTTGTTTTATAAAAAATGGAACAGGGTCACAGGGCCGTTAATTAATTTTAACAACAAGAAAAACATTTATTGAAAGATGAAAAAATTGGATTATGATACAATACACCTTTACTCAACTTTAGCTTAACAAATACACAGGGATTTAAAGATTACAAAGTACATCCATAAATCATTGACACAAAAGTCCCTTTTAAGCATCTAAGATGACTGTGGTCAAATACACATTCCACTCTGAATCTAAGTTAGTAGCCGGAATTCTCCGGCCATTAGAATTCTCTTTTCCTGCTAGCTGTGCCCTCCATTCCGTTTGGGATATCCCATAGACAAGTGGCAGGAGTAGAGAATCCGACCGCCAATCAAATATAGCCTGGACAATCCAGCTACTCCACACATCTATGGGTTGTGGGGGTGAGACCCACATAGACATGCGGACAATCTGCAAACATCACGTAGACAGTGACCTGGGCTGGAATCGAACCCGGATCCTCAGTGCCGTGAGGAAGCAGTGCTTTTTAATGAAAGTTTAAAGTGCCCAATTCTTGTTTTTTCAATTCAGCGGCAATTTAGCATGACCAATCCACCTATCTGCACATTTTTGGGTTGTGGGGGGGGGGGAGAATGTGCAAACTCCACATGAACAATGACCTGGGGCCACGATCGAACCTGGGTCCTTGGTGCTGTGAAGCAACAGTGCTAAACACTGCACCACCATGCTACCCATGAGGCAGCAGTGCTAACCACTGTGCCACCATTCTGCCCAATTATTCTGAGTTAAAGAGACAATTGCAGTAACTAGATGTAAAGTGGGACAATAGACTTCAGACATAGATTAAATGTTTGATGTCATTTTAATACAGTCTGGGAATTGAGAGTTAAAGCAATTGTGAAAAGCTTGTACAGCCATCAAGACAAGGAAATCCTAAACTGGTAAAAGCAAATGATTGCAGATGCTAGAATCTGAAACAAAACCAGAAAATGCTTGACAATCTCAACATGCCTAATTGAAACATTAGCTCCATTCTCTCTTCACAGATGCTGTCAATCATAAAAAGGAATTGGTGTGAAATCCTCGCAGTGCAGAGAAACACAACACTTTCTTAGATGACACCTGTTGGATACAGGACCACAGCAGGGAACGCGTGGCCGAAGCGGCACTTAGTCCCGTTCCCTGCACTAAGGAGCCCCACTCACCAAAATTCTTCAATACAGGGAGAGATCGGGACACCATTTTTAATATTGGAGTGCCCGACATGACCCCCGAAACCCCCCCCCCCCCAACCCCAACTCACTGTAAGGGAGTTCCGGGTCCCCCCCAGCACTCACATAGGGCACCTCCCGGCCCGATCACCGCCACACAAAAAATGCCAGCTTGGCACCAGCAGTGCCAGGGTGCCATCCTGCCCAGAGGGCATGCACCTTGGGGCCTCCACGAGTGCTCTTCCGTCTGGTCTCCTTTTGTGGAGACCAGTACCGAACAGTGCTCGCCGGAGGTTGCCAAGGTGAAGGAGCTACATCCCAATGCTTTTGTTACCTCCGGGAACTGCATATTAGAGTTAGACTAGCTGTCTTGCTATAATTTGCAGATTTGCCATAAAAGTGATGCCAGTCACAATGGGCAGGCTTCACATCGCAATGTCTTGCAAGATCGCATTAGGTCTCGTGAGATTGCATTAGGTCTCACAAGGCATGGTGAGCTGGGTAGATCCAAGGAGTGGGGTCTGCCATAAATTACTGGCTGCGTTGTGCCATGGCACGCGGTGTTCTGGGTGCAGCGTGGCCAGTAGATCGCGTCCTCTAAATATGGAGTTTTGACCTGATGCAGACTTACCCCACCCTGCCAAAAAAGTCAAGTTCATGACATTACATCATTTACATACCAATAAACAGACTATTGTGCAGGGTCTATCTACTATATCCATTTTCCTTATTTTTTGAAGGCAAGTAAGTCTACACTAACCTTTTAACATAAATGAGATTTTAATCTATTAAAATAGAATCAGGAACACTATTCCAATGCAGGTTAAAAAGAAGTTTTACCATTCACAATTAAACATTTCCTGTTTTCTAACAATTTAGTGAGATAGATTCTCAAATTAATTAATATGCAAATCCTAAATAAACATACAAAAAATGTTAAAGACCCCACCATATCACTTATAGTGCAAGTAAATTATGTACAATTCCTCCTCAATGATAAACCTTGACACTATCATGGCAAGTGCAATTTGGTCCTTTAAAACATTGAAATCTTGTCAATATCACAGGTCATCCTATAATGGTCAAAACCAGTTGTGATAAAAGATAATTGATCGGAAATACTAACTCTGATTCTACCTCCACAGGTATTGCCTGACCTGCTGAATATCTCCAGGATTTTCTGTTTTTATTTCATAAAAGCAATGATCAGATCTGGCACTGCCAACTCAATGGGCGAGTACACCACATGGTCTGCTGCTGAGTCATTTGGCAAGGAAGGGGCTGGGTGTGATTGCTGAAATGTGCCAAATTGACTGCTCACAGTCAAAGTGGCAGCAATGGGCCATGTTTACTTTACAGCCTCAGATCAGTGGAGAGAAAACACAACATGGAACTTCAGATCACATTCGAACATTTCATGACCTTATAATGGTGTACATAGAGGTAGTACAAGCACATTAGGTGTACAATGGTGTACATAGGGGTGTAGTACAAGCACATTCGGTGTACAATGGTGTATATAGAGGTGTAGTACAAGCATATTTGTTGCTGGCAATTGATCGATGCTCTTTGAGATTTCACACAAAAATTAAGTTTTGAAATTCATTCCTGGAGTGTAGGAATCACTACCATTTATTGTCAATTCCCAATTACATCTGAGGGAGTCACTAACCCACTTCAGAGGACAGTAAAGAGACAGAATCAAATCACACTTGTACGGGATTGGAGTCACATGTAAACCAGACTGGGTAAGGGTGGAGGTTTCCTGACAGTGTTGAGCGAGTTAGATCTTTACACCAGCCCAACAGCTTCATGGACATTTTATTTCCAGACCTTAAAATAGCTGATTTCAAATTCTCAGATTGATACAGTGGGATTTGAATTGTTCTCAGGATTATTAATCAAGGCCGAGCATAACTACTATAATCTTCAGAGGTATTAACCAAGGTTCTGCAGATATTCAGTCCCTCTTGTGCAAAAAGAGGTATAAATACACGGGTGAATCAGAATCGGCAATAATGCCTAATCCTCTCACAGCTAACTGATGTGCCAGCTTTAACATTAACAGAAGTGGAGGGCAGCTGGTAAAACAGGGCACTATGCCCAGCGTGAATCATTGTCTTCAGGACACAGCGGAAGGAAATTGCTTGGGAAGGGGGGGGGGGGGGGGGGGGGGCGGCGGGGAGAAGAGAGAGACACACACAGACAGAGAAAGAGACAAAGAGCAAGAGAGACAAAGAGAGCGAGAGACAAAGAGAGCGAGAGACAGAGAGAGGGAGAGACAGAGAGAGCGAGAGACACAGAGAGAGAGAGAGACAGGGAGAGAGAGAGACAGGGAGAGAGAGAGAGACAGGCAGGGAGAGAGAGAGAGACACAGGGAGAGAGAGAGAGACAGGGAGAGAGAGACAGGGAGAGAGAGGCAGGGAGAGTGAGAGAAAGAGACAGGGAGAGAGAGAGACAGGGAGAGAGAGAGACAGGGAAGGAGACAGGGAAAGAGAGAGAAATACAGAGAGAGAGGCAGGGACAGAGTGGCAAGGACAGAGAGGCAAGGAGAGAGAGGTAAGGACAGAGAGGCAGGGACAGAGAGAGGCAGAGACACAGAGAGAGGCAGACACAGAGAGAGGCAGAGGCACACACAAGTGCACAGAGGGCAGAGAGAGACAGAAACAGAGAGAGAGGTACACACAGACAGGCAGAGAGAGACACACAGCAACACAAACGGACAGAGACAAACAGAGAGATAGATAATACATACACACACAAACAGGGACACAAGGGCCACAGTGGGAGAGGACAAACTCAGAGAGGGACACATGCAAACACACACACACCTACGTTCAGTTGTAAAAGACATTGGAGTCCACTGCAGGCTACAACATGTTCTTTGGGGGAGGGATGGGGAGAGGGAGGTCTGAATTATTTGTAAGAAGTCTTACAACACCAGGTTAAAGCCCAACAGGTGTATTTCGAATCACTAGCTATCGGAGCGCAGCTCCTTCCTCAGGTGAAAGAAGAGGTGGATTCTAGAAACAGATATAAAACAAAGATATTGGGCGTCATTCTCCGACCCCCCGCCGGGTCGGAGAATGGCCGTTGGCCGCCGTGAATCCCGCCCCCGCCCCCGCCGAAGTCTCCGGTACCGGAGATTGGGCGGGGGCGGGAATCGGGCCGCGCCGGTTGGCGGGACCCCCCGCTGGATTCTCCGGCCCGGATGGGCCGAAGTCCCGCCCAGAAATTGCCTGTCCCGCCGACGTAAATCAAACCTGGTATTTACCGGCGGGACCAGGCGGCGTGGGCGGGCTCCGGGGTCCTGGGGGGGGGGGCGCGGGGCAATCTGACCCCGGGGGGTGCCCCCACGGTGGCCTGGCCCGCGATCGGGGCCAACCGATCCGCGGGCTGGCCTGTGCCATGGGGGCACTCTTTCCCTTCCGCCTCCGCTACGGCCTCCACCATGGCGGAGGCGGAAGAGACTCTCCCCACTGCGCATGCGCGGGAAACTGACAGCGGCCGCTGACGCTTCCGCGCATGCGCCGCATTTCCGCGCCAGCTGGCGGGGCAACAAACGCCATTTCCGCCCGCTGGCGGGGCGGAAATCCCTCCGGCGTCGGCCTAGCCCCTCAATGTTGGGGCTAGGCCGCCAAAGATGCGGAGCATTCCGCACCTTTGGGCCGGCGTGATGCCCGTCTGATTGGCGCCGTCTTTGGCGCCAGTCGGCGGACATCCCGCCGTTGGGGGAGAATTTCGCCCATTGACTCTGTCTACATATGTGTTTCTGGAACCCACCACTTCATTCACCTGAGGAAGGAGCTGCACTCCGAAAGCTAGTGATTCGAAACACACCTGTTGGGACTTTAACCTTGTGTTGTAAGACTTCTTACTGTGCCCACCCCAGTCCAATGCCGGCATCTCCACATTCTGAGTTATTTGGTTGGCTGGATGATTACTGTGGATCAGATTGGTGCTGGCAGCAAGGCTTGGGGTTCAACCCCCATCCCAGCTCAGGACCTGCTTCCTTGCCCTGATCGGGGTGCAGGCTTTGGCACGGTGGGCCAGACCTATCTTCTGGCAGAGAACTCAGTAAAGAAGTTGTTGTTCAGTTGTCGCACAAAGATGCCATTTCCCTTTCCTTTTTTCTACCCGCCTCTTTGAAAAAAGGGACCCACTGTTGATCAGGAATTCATATCTATTCATCAACTCTTGAAGTCATATTGCACAAAAGATAGATGAGGTTTGGGGCAGGATGGGGGGGGTGGGGTGAGAGTGGTTAGGATGGAGAGGTGCCAAGACACGAACCTGTGTGTGAATTTAGATATTAGCTCTGAGGAAAGGCATAGGACTAAAAAAGAAAGAGTACAATTTGGAGTTGCTGCCTTCAGGCATCTTCTCTGAAGCCGGCACCATAGCCATCAAGGAAGAACAGAGCCTTGAACCCGTAACTGCACGCAGATTGAAAAAAAATCTTTAAATATAAATTAATGGATGCCATTTGAAGTGTTAATCAGTCCATTATTGAAACTGACATTACTATATCTGCACAAGGCAGACCTTATTTCAGACCTCTTCTCGGGGGGCAGCATTCATCTCAAATATGTAAACCGTGCCTGGAGTCAAAACTGGAATCATTTCAGTATCTGAAGGAATTGGCTAAATTCATGCTTCATTTGAGTTGAACATATGTGCAGAAACAAAAAGAAGTTTGCTTTTCTGGACCAGAGTGCATTGAATATGTCCCACTGCTGTTCATTGCTCCAAATTAGAAAGTTTCATATTTCATGTGCCATTTAGGATGGTTTATGTGATTCATTTGCATGGCGTTTACTGACATTTGCTATTTCTCTTATATTGATCTATGACGCACTCTATTGGCTAAAATTTTGGGCGGGATTTTCCACGGCCTCCTGTGTTCTCTTTCGCAGCAGCAGAGGTGGTCCACAATTGGCCGGCAGTGGGATCAATGCGGTTTCCTGTTCGATACATCCCACCCCCCCACCTAGAAATGTATTGCAGAAATTTACCCTCAGCAGGATCAGAAGATTCCACCAGAAAATCCTGGTCCATGTTTCAATGCCAACAAATGTAGCCAATTCTTTCAGATTATGAAACGGTTCCACAGTTGGCTCCATGCAAGGTTTACATCTTTGAGATATGTTCATGGTAGGTACCAGTCTTGGCATAGTGAGTAACACTCTTCACTCAGCCATGGGGTTGAAGTACCACTCTAGACTAGAGCATATAATTTAGGTTGATTCTCCAGTGCAATATGGGGGGAACACTGCAGCAACGGGCATGGGAGGGGATGTCAAACCATGACTCTCTCTACCCTCTTAACGTGGCCGATAGAGTTCCATCAGCACTGTTCCAAGGAGAGCAGGGAAAATGCTCTGACCACAATCTACAAGGAACACGCCAGCTGTGAAATGGAATATTCCCCACTTGCCTGGAAGAGTGCAGCTCCAACAATACTTACGAAGCTCAACACCAACCAGGACAATGCAGCCAGCTTGATTGACACCCCCATCCATAAACATTCACTCCCTTCACCATTGATGCACAGTAGCAGCCATGTGTACCATCTACAAAATGCACTGCAGGAACTCACCAAGGTTCCTTCCAAACCCATGATCATTACCATCTAGAAGGACAAGGGCTGTCCTTCTGTCTGCTGGGAACCCCACAACCTGGAAGTTCTCCTTCAAGTCAGTCACCATCCTGAGTTGGAAATATATCGACGCTCCTACATTGTCACTGGGTCCCTAACAGCATCATGTGTGTACCTACACCAACGTAGACTGCAACAGTTGAAGAAAGCAGCTCACCACCATCTTTCAAGGGCAACTCAGGATGGGCAATAAATGCTGGCCTAGCCACTGGCTGAGCCTGCAAGGCCACATCTAATGAATGAAGAAGGAAAAACATACCGTGAAATAAATGTATAAAAAGTGAAGGGAATTGCTCCTTCAGGGACCCGTAACAGACACAACGGGTTGAATGGCGTCTTTCGGCGCTGTCATTATCTCATTGTTGTTTGTGGGAGCTTACCCTGCAATATTTGGCTGCTGTGCTTTGTACATCACAACAAAAAAAAACAATGAGCAGTGTGACGGTGGCATGCCAAGGAATGGAGGAATTACCAGAGGGAGATACATGACACTGATAGGGTCTGAGAGCAACTGGCACTGTCCAATTGTAACAAAGCACTTTGCATTATGAAAGGCACTTTACAAATGCAAATTCCTTCTCAAGTATGCTCAGCAAAATGTCCAGGTGGCAGCAGTGAGTTCAGCTTTTTTACTCATGTCAACTGCAAGCTCGAAGCTAAAACTCTAAAAGAAATGGAGATTTTTTTGACAGATATGAGAGCGGGGGAAAAGAAACAGTGGGTGCCATCTATATTTCTGTTTAGATATGCGGCCCACTAGTTTTCAAATAATCCTTCTTTATGTTAACAGCTTATTTATTTATTTAAAAATAATCTGAGCTGAGAGATCAGAGATGGTTAATTTAAGGACCCTTCCTGTTGATTCCCTTAGTTCCTATTTCTTTTATTTTGTCTGCATCATTTTTAGTCCATCGATTGTTAGTGGAGTTGTGACTTTAAGTCAAGCAGAGGAAGTAAGGAATTCAAAGTGTCAAAATAGTATACTGTGTTATAAAGTCTTGTATTTTGGGCAGAGGAACCCAGGCTTTGTGACACATAAGATATTGGAGGGGTTTGTTTTGATTGGTTTGCTGGTTGCCACTGGATTGGCCAATAACAGTATTCTGCCCGGCAAATGACTGTGATTGATTCCTGTCAGGTGCAGTTTTCAGAGAGAACCCAGATCACTGGACTCCCGAGGTGGAAGCAGCTCTTTCTCTCTCTCTGCTCTGCTGTCTATTGTCTGACGGCAAAAGCTTCCAGACGCTGGATGAATCTCAATCTCTCACTCTTACTCATCTGCTAGTTCTGTGAGTCTACAGTGGGAACCATTACAAGCTGAAAGAAAAGATAACATCTATCTGAAAGCCTAGACCGAAGAAAGAAACTAAGTCCACCTGAAACAAAGAGGGCAAGATTCCAGCCTTGTTACGCACTCGCTGAAGCGAAACAAGGCCAGTGAATAGCGGGTGAGGCCAAAAATGAGATCCACGCCATGCGGCAAACAGTTTGCGATGCAACCGGCCCGCTCCCGTAGGCGAAATCGGGATCTCGCCATAGCGTGTTGAGAAACCAATTATCACCACTTAGGCCCCATTTCCATACAATCAACAAGAGCGGCTCCATATTCAGCAGCCTCCCCAGCAAGTGCTCGCGCTGGCGCCAATTAGTACCCCTATTGAAAAACGTGAACCAGGCAGAATGGCTTCTGTAGGGAGCAGAGGAGGAGAGTAGCCATCTTTGCTCACAGGCAAAGAGCCCAAGGGTGCTGGGCTTGCCACCTCAGTGCGGAAGGGGTGGGGGGAGAAGTCCTTTTGGGGATTGGGGACACTCCGCAGGGGTGGGCCGCAATGGGGGGGAGGGAGGGGCAACCAGGGGACAACCGTTCACGGCAGCATCATGCCAATCCCTGGATCATGTGTAACCATTTTGGGGGCAACTCTTGTCCCTGCCCACCTGCCCTACCAATCACCCATATCCTCCCATCAACTGTTGAGGCCGATGGCTGTGTGGCTGAAGGCTATTGCTGATAGGGAATTGGCAATTGTGGTTAGATGAGCACTTCATACATTCCAAGTGGATTCCCATGGGTGGACCGGACCATGTAGCATGTGGGAGTCATTGCCTAGCATCATAATCACATCCTGATGCCTGGACATTGTGCTTGAATAACGCGGGAGGCAACACTACACATGGCAACATCCGAACACCCAGGGGATGGGACCCAGCTCCGGGGGACATGTCCATGGCCGAAGGCTGTGTGAGCACCACGGAGAGAGGACACGTCTGGAGAGATGGGCAAAGGTCCGGAGGTAGGTCCGCTTTGCGGAAGTAAGTGACAGAGGCATCATACTGTTTGTGCAAAAAGGAGTTCAACGTGATGTACAAAACCCCACTCCTGGTGATGTCGCCCCCTCCCCCCTACCACCTCCCCCACTCCCTCCCCCGGTGCCCTCAATGATCCTTAATGTGCCTGGCCCTCCTAGCTCTACCATTACTTCTATATGTTTCCCAGGATGCACATCTGAGGTGGAGGCTGTCAGCTGCTTACATCATCCTGTGGCCTACATTGCCCCAAGCGGGTGCCCTCAGGAGGCTCTGGGGCCAGAGATCCCCGGCTCACATGTTGGCAGCCCTGTCCTGTGTGCTGACCTCAAGACGCGGCCTCATCAGAAAGGTGGAACTCGAGGGAGCTGGTGCCCACCGTCACCCATGCCCTCCATGCCCCCTCCATGCCCCGTCCTCCCAAACGGTGCTCTTAAGGCCCTGGGATCCACCTTGGGACGGAGGGGCAGCTGGTTCGAGCCCTGGCTGCCCCTGCATCATCTGGCTCTGCCAGCCCTGGCGTTTCCCCAATGCCTGCACCATAGAGTCAACGCCCTCAGCGATGCTCCTCCGTGACTGCGACATGCCCTGCAGCGCCTCAGCCATGCTCACCTGCGACTGGGACAAGCTCCGCAGTGTCTCGGCCATGCTCATCTGAGAGCGGGACATGTTCCGCAGAACCTCATCAAGGTCGACCTGGTGCTGGGTGACATCCCCCAGCGATTCAGACATTCTGCCGAGACCCTCAGCCATGGCCGTCACCGACTGCACAATGCCTTGGACACCTTCATGGTGCCAACGTCGTGCGCCAGGCTCTCCACTGCGGTCACCACCCTAGCAGTGTTAGCCTCGGTGGCACGCATTGCCAGCGCCATCTCATGTGCTCGTAGCCTCCGGGACTGTTCAAGCGACTATGGATCTTCTGGCATCTCCCTCTGAATGTCCCGGCCGCTCCCCATCGTGTCCAACTACTCCAGGTAATCCACTTCCAGAGGCTCAGGATCAGACTGGGACCCAACTGAATCCTGGGATCCAACAGCCCTCCTCTGACTGAGGGTTCCTGCCTCCACCTGATGCGCAGCATCAGTGGTCTGGTGCTCACCAGATTGTGCCCCAGAAGCCTGACCACCAACATTTCTCACCGAGGTGTGTGTATCTGTGCTGGTGGGGGTGGGGATGACAGCGGTGCCGCACCTGGAGTGGCATCCTTGGAGCCCTCCTCCAAAGTGTTCTCCTCGGTGTCAGGAGAGGGGGTCACCAGGGATGGGCTGGCTGGTGGACCTGCGGGAGAATGGACATGTGGTCAGTGGGAGGGGTGGGTCAGTCGGTAAGATAATCACTACTCATTCTGGAGCCCAATAGTTCCTCAGCTCTGCCGCTTCCGCCAGCCTCCGCATGGGTGACCGATCTATTCTCGGCTACCCCAGCCACCTCCAGGGTCCGCTCCTCAAGAAGGTGAGGATTCTGATGTCCGGCACCCCTCAGGGGTCCACTCCCGGCGATTGTGGGAGAACGTTTACTACGGGGACACAGCGAGGGCATCGTTAGCTACATGTGTGGTTCAGTGGTGGGAGAGGAGGTGTGAAGGTGGGGTTGGGGGGGGGGGGGGGGGAGGGGAGAGGGAGGGCTGGGGGTCACATGGGGAATAGGGAGGGTGGATGCTCCCATGGGGCAGGGGGGATTGGTGTCTATTCATTTGTGCTGCCCAGTGTAGGTCATTGACTTTCTCCCTGTACTGAAGGCCAGTCCTCCTGGTCACACTCCCCGAGTTGACAGCTGCCGCCAACTCATCCCAGACAACATTGGCTGCCTTGTGGATCACCCTCTAGGATCCTGATCCTCGGGGGAACACGAAATCCCTCCTGGACTCCACCTTGTCCAGGAGCCTCCCCAGGACAGTGTCCCTGAATCTTGAGGCTGGCCTCCTGGGTGCCATTGTTGCGAACTGGCTGGGTGTGGTAGTATGTATTGGGGGTCATGTGGGTCTGGAAGCCCTAATGTCATTGGCTGACAGATCCCGGGTCCTGGTTGGCCGTTGACCTCAAGCTCCGCCCTGAAGGCGGAGTATAAGAAGCCGGAGTCTTCCCCCGCAGGCCAGTTTACTATCGAGCTGCGGGGGAACAGACACGCTTAATAAAGCCTCATCGACTTCACTCTATTCGTCTCATGGAGTCTTTGTGCGCTACAATTTATTAAGCGTGTCTGTTCTGGACTTCTGGAAGCCCTAATGTCATTGGCTGACAGATCCCGGGTCCTGGTTGGCCGTTGACCTCAAGCTCCGCCCTGAAGGCGGAGTATAACAAGCCGGAGTCTTCCCCCGCAGGCCAGTTTACTATCGAGCTGCGGGGGAACAGACACGCTTAATAAAGCCTCATCGACTTCACTCTATTCGTCTCATGGAGTCTTTGTGCGCTACAATTTATTAAGAGTGCCTAAAAAGGACTATGGAGCTCAGGATCATTCCAGAATGCCTGAGGATCAGCCCCCACGCAGTGAACGCGGCAGCAGCCTTCAAACACTGGCAGACATGCTTCGAGGCTACCTCAGAACGACCACCGGCCGAGTCTCAGACGAACAAAAACTGCAGGTCCTGCACTCGAGGGTGAGCACGGAGATTTTCACCCTCATTGAAGACACCGACGATTTCCAGACGGCGTTCACAGCACTCAGAAGTCTCTACGTTCGCCCAGTTAACCAAATCTACGCTCGCTACCAGCTCGCGACGAGACGGCAAGCTCCCGGAGAATCGATTGGCGAGTTCTACGCTGTGCTGCTGATTTTGGGACGAGCCTGCAGCTGCCCGTCGGTGAACGCAAACGAACACACGGACATGTTAATGCGCGATGCTTTTGTGGCAGGTATGCAATCCTCCCAAATCCGCCAAAGACTTCTAGAAAAAGAGTCGCTAGGACTCTCAGAGGCACGGGCCCTAGCAGCCTCCCTAGACGTGGCCGCGCGTAATACCCGCGCCTACAGCCCCGACCGCGCGGCAGGCCATTGGGACCCGTCGTGGCAAACCCCCTACCCCCCCCCCCCGGACACCCCACAGGCTTGCGCGGTCCAAACGCCGAGTCGCACCGGGGGCGCCCGCTGTTATTTCTGCGGCCAGGCGAAACACCCCCGACAGCGCTGCCCGGCCCGCGCAGCTATCTGCAAAAGCTGCGGGAAAAAGGGCCATTATGCGGTTGTGTGCCGGTCCCGCGAGGTCGCCGCTGTCCCGGGAGCACAGGGAGCCCTGCAAGCAGTTTACGCGCCCCAACCCCCCCAGCACGCCATGTACGACCCGCAGGCGCAGCCGCTCTGGGTCACGACCACCGCGGTCCCGGGAGAACTGGGAGCCCTGCACGCCGCCTACGCTCCCCAACCCCCCTCCCCGCAGCCCATGTATGACCCGCCGCCGGCGCTACCGCTTTGGGTCCCGGCCAACACTCTCTACGGAGAGGAGGGAGTTTTTCGCGTCCCGAACGCCACCCTAACCCCCGTCCCTCGCCCCACGCCTGCCCCGCCGGCGCCACCTACTTGGACCCCGACCACCGCTGTCCCCGGTGAGGGAGCTCCGCGCGGTCCTTGCGCTCGCGGCCCCATGCCTGACCCGCCGGCGCCGCCGACTTGGGCCCCGACCACCGCTGTCCCCGGTGAGGTAGCTCCGCGCGGTCCTAGCGCTCGCGGTCCTAGCGCTCGCGGTGAGGGAGCTCCGTGCGGTCCTAGCGCTCACGGTCCTAGCGCTCCCCAGCCCCCCCAGCACACCATGTGCGACCCGCAGACGCCGCCATTTTGGGTCCCGACCACCACGAGGGGAGGAGGGGCGCCGATGTGCGACCCGCAGACCCCGCCATTTTGGGTCCCGACCACCACGAGGGGAGGAGGGGCGCCGCCATCTTGGACCGCCCCAGACCTGTACGACGCATGGGGGCAGCCATTTTGTCCACCCCGCCGCCATCTTGTGACTCCCCAGCCACGTGCGATGTATGGGGGCGGCCATTTTGTTCATCCCCGACGCCATCTTGGATGGCAACAACGGACCCCACTCCACTACTACAACCACGGCTCGCTTCGATTACGCTCGATCAGGCTCGGCCCCGGACACTCCAGACGACGACGACAACGGTCCTAATAAACGGCCACGAGACGCCATGCCTAGTCGACTCCGGGAGCACGGAAAGCTTTATACACCCCGACACGGTAAGACGCTGTTCCTTGACCACCTATCCCAGCGCACAAAAGATTTGCCTAGCTGCAGGATCCCACTCCGTACAGATCCAGGGATTCTGCATAGTTACCCTTACGGTGCAGGGGAGGGAGTTCAAAAACTACAAACTTAACGTCTTTCCCCAACTCTGTGCCCCCACCTTGCTGGGATTAGATTTCCAATGTAATCTACAGAGCCTTACGTTCAAATTCGGCGGCCCCATACCCCCACTCACTATCTGCGGCCTCGCAACCCTCAAAGTGCAACCCCCGTCCTTGTTTGTGAACCTCACCCCGGATTGCAAACCCGTCGCCACTAGGAGCAGACGGTACAGCGCCCAGGACCGGACCTTCATTCGGTCCGAAGTCCAGCGGCTACTAAAGGAGGGCATAATCCAGGCCAGCAATAGTCCCTGGAGAGCGCAGGTGGTAGTTGTGAAGACAGGGGAGAAACAAAGGATGGTCATTTACTATAGCCAGACCATCAACAGGTACACACAACTAGACGCGTACCCTCTCCCCCGCATATCCGACATGGTCAATCGGATTGCCCAATATAAAGTCTTCTCCACCGTGGACCTCAAGTCCGCCTACCATCAGCTCCCCATCCGCCCAAGTGACCGCAAGTACACAGCCTTCGAGGCAGACGGGCGATTATACCATTTCCTACGGGTCCCTTTTGGCGTCACAAACGGGGTCTCGGTCTTCCAACGGGAGATGGACCGAATGGTTGATCAACATGGGTTGCGGGCCACGTTCCCGTATCTCGACAATGTAACCATCTGCGGCCACGATCAGCAGGACCACAACGCCAACCTCCAGAAATTCCTCCAGACCGTCAAAGCCTTGAACCTCACGTACAACGAGGACAAGTGCGTTTTTAGCACCGACCGGCTAGCCATTCTGGGCTACATAGTACGCAATGGGATAATAGGCCCCGACCCCGAACGTATGCGCGCACTCATGGAATTTCCCCTCCCGCACTGCCCAAAAGCCCTGAAACGCTGCTTGGGGTTCTTTTCGTACTACGCCCAGTGGGTCCCCCAGTACGCAGACAAGGCCCGCCCCCTAATACAGACCACGACCTTCCCTCTGTCGACAGAGGCTTGCCAGGCCTTCAGCCGCATCAAAGCGGATATCGCAAAGGCCACGATGCGCGCCATCGACGAGTCCCTCCCCTTCCAGGTCGAGAGCGACGCCTCCGACGTAGCTCTAGCGCACACCCTTAACCAAGCGGGCAGACCCGTGGCCTTTTTCTCCAGGACCCTCCACGCCTCAGAAATCCGCCACTCTTCAGTAGAAAAGGAAGCCCAAGCCATAGTGGAAGCTGTGCGACATTGGAGGCATTACCTGGCCGGCAGGAGATTCACTCTCCTCACCGACCAACGGTTGGTAGCCTTCATGTTCGATAATGCACTGCGGGGCAAAATCAAAAACGACAAGATCTTAAGGTGGAGGATCGAGCTCTCCACCTTCAACTACGAGATCTTGTATCGTCCCGGAAAGCTGAACGAGTCGTCCGATGCCCTATCCCACGGCACATGTGCCAACGCACAAATTAACCGCCTCCAAACCCTCCACGAGGACCTCTGCCACAAGTGCTGGGAAGCTCGCGGCAATTCCCGTTCACTACCACACTTTGAAATATTTCCGGAGAATTGCGGCCAAAGACTCTTATCCTTTGACTTTCAGCATTATTTGACACCCTTCACAGGAAGGAGGGAGTACAAAAAACCCCGTCAGGATAATTACCTGTGACACCAGGGGACGCAACGGACCAGTGAAAAGATCCAGAGTCTTCGGCCACTTGAAAAGCATGAAAGCCAACAGTCTTCCTCCAAGAGACACACCTGAGGGAGAAGAACCGACTGCAGGTAAGGAAGGGCTAGGTGGGACAGACCTACCATTCCTGCTACGGGACAAGGGCCGAGGGGTGGGGGGTGGGGGGGGGGGGGTAACCATACTGCTAAATTAGAGGATGATGTTGACTGAGACGTGGACGGTTACGGACCCAGGGGGATGGTACATCATGGTCAGTGGTCTTGGATGGGGCGCCAGTAGTCCTGGTGAACGTGTGCGCTCCCAACTGGGGCAACACGGAATTCAGAAAAAAGGCCATGGTGGAAATCCCTGACATCTACACGCACCAACTTATCACGGGGGAGGGGGCTCTTTAACTGTGTACAGGAGTCACGGACAGGCAGCTCGAATCCCAAAACAGGGAAGACCTCGAACATGGAGAAAGAACGCGGCATATTCTTGGTGTAGAGGATCCATGGCGGTTCACCCACCAAAGGGAGAAGTAGTTCTCCTTCTTCTCCCAGGTACACAATGTATATATACGGATCAACTTCTTTGTAGTCGGGAACTTAGTGCTTCTAGGGTTAGTCAGAGCGGAATATTCCACGATTGTAATCTCCACCCACGCTCCGCATTACGTGGATGTGAGGTTGGAAACGGGCCGTGCCCAACGTCCCCAATGGAGGTTGGACTCGGCCCTCTTGGCCGATAAGATTTTCTGCGAGAATATATCCCAGGCCAAAGACGAGTATGTTATAAATAACCAGAGTGGGAAGGTCTCACCCTCTATGTTATGGGAGGCACTGAAGGCTTTGATCAGGGATAAAATTATTGCTGAAAAGGCATGTAGAGACAGGGAACAGAGGGTGGCTAGGCAACAACGAGTCAACTCCATTTGGATGTAGACTGGCAAGACTCTAAGGCCCCGACCGTAGAGCTCCTGTCGGAGCGGAAAAAGCTACAAATGGACTTTGACCTGCTCTCCACGAAGAAAGCAGTGCACCAACTCGGCCAGCCATAGGGGACCTTCTACGGAAACTGAGACAAAGCCAGCCACCTGCTGTCTCACCAGTTGAGAAAGGAGGCATCCACAGGAGAAATAGCTCATATTAGAGACAACAAAGGCAAACTAGTAGCGGAGCTGGCAAAGGTTATCAAGGCATTCGTGGCCTTTTACCGGGGGCTGTACACCTCCAAGCCCCCAGCAGGGGACTGGAGGATGAAGTGGTTCCACGATGGACTGGACATGCCTGTCATGGGGGGGATAGGAGACCGAGCCTGGAAGGACCGCTAGAACTGGGAGAAATCATGGGGAGTATTAGCTCCATGCAGGCGGGGAAGGCGCCAGGATCAGACGGTTTCCCGGCGGACTTCTACAAACACTTCGCGACAGCACTGGCCCCGCACCTGTGGGAGATGTTCACAGACTCGCTGGTGAGGGAAACCCTGCCACCTACGCTAGCACAAGCCTCAACCTCGATGATACCCAAGAAGGACAAAGACCCATTTTTCTGCTGAACGTGAACGCAAAAGATCTGCGGCAACCTGTATGGATGACTACTAGGAAAGGCATGCACACCACTGGACAGACAAGGGGAAAACGGGAGGAAGACTTAAGGTTTGAAATAGGGTGGGGACTCTGGAGTGAAGCACTGCACAAGGCAGTCTTCCTCCTAGAGACACCATGAGGGAGAAGATCCGACTGCAGATAAGGGAGGGCTGGGTGGGACAGACCTACCATTCCTGCTGCGGGGTGAGGGCGGAGGGGGTAACTGTACTGCAAAGTTAGAGGATGATGTTTACTGTGACGTATATACATAGAATTTACAGTGCAGGAGGAGGCCATTCAGCCCATCGAGTCTGCACTGGCTCTTGGAAAGAGCACCCTACCCAAGGTCAACACCTCCACCCTATCCCCATAAACCAGTAACCCCACCCAACACTAAGGGCAATTTTGGACACTAAGGGCAATTTATCATGACCAATCCACCTAACCTGCACATCTTTGGACTGTGGGAGGAAACCGGAGCACCCGGAGGAAACCCACGCACACACGGGGAGGATGTGCCGGCTCCACACAGACAGTGACCCAAGCCGGAATCGAACCTGGGACCCTGGAGCTGTGAAGCAATTGTGCTATCCACAATGCTACCGTGCTGCCCCAGAACCTTGCGTACCTTGGAGAAGAAGAACTACTTCTCTCTTTGGTGGGTTAACCGCCATGGATCCTCTGCACCCTCTGTTCCCTGTCTCCACATGCCTTGTGCACTCCACCTCCACATGCCCAAGGCTAAACCTAATGCCGCTGAAAGTGGTACACAAGCCCACTTAACCAGAACCCAAATGAATAGGTTCTTCCCAGAGGTGGAGGACAAATGTGAACGGTGCCAAGGAGGCCCAGCCAACTACGCTCACATGTTCTGGTCTTGCTCCAGACTAGTCGGGTATTGGAAAGCCTTCTTCGCGGCGATGTCCAACGTCATGGGCATGAGGGTGGAGCCATGCCAGAAAGTGGCAGTCTTCGGGTTTGAGAACAGCCAGATCTCTTCAATGGGAGGAGTGTCGACGCCCTTGCCTTTCTAATCGTCTGCCAGAGAATCCTGCTCGGCTGGCGATCAGCAACACCACCCAAAGCTGTAGATGGCTGTCCGACCGATCGTAATTTCTCCAGATTGAGAAAATTAAATTTGCCATCTGGGGGTCGGAAGAAGGCTTCCACAAAACATGGGAGCCATTCACCCAGTTGTTCCAAGACCAGTTTGTGGCCAACAGCCAATCGCCAGAGGAAGGGAGAGGGAAGCCACAAAACAACAAACACAAACTAAAGGAGGGGGAGGGAAATAAAGAGGCATGGAGCCCAACCATGCCCAGCAAATAAGAAAATACACGGCGTCCCGCCAACCCAACAGGAACAGGATATTAGAACTGATGAGGGAAGGAGGCACACCAGATGACAAGAGCGGGGCGGGGCTTCAGGAAGAAAAGGGGGAGAGGGAAGCAGGGGGCCCAGCTAGAACTTAAACGCCTACTGGAGAACGTAAAACAAGCTGTAACCATTGTAAATAACAAAAGGCAACTGATCCAAATGATGGAAGACGACCAATGTGTATATATTTTTGTTTTCGATGCATGTCCATGCTTACCTTTGTTCTGTATAATATGAAAAATTCTTAATAAAAACATTTAAAAAAAATAAACAATGAACAATTGCTGCAAGACTCTGCATGGGTCTGGGAGTCGTGCAGGAGCAGAATCCTCACAGATGGATTGCAGACAGGACCATTAGAGTGCTGATAATTTCTTCCTATACCAGCTGCAAAGGCAGCCTTATATAGATATTCATTGTCTGAATACTTCTAAGCTCCAGCAAAGAGCTTACTTTAAAATTGAAAAAGTATCATACAAATGGATTATTTCTACTTTTGATCAAGTGATTGAATCCGCAAAAATCAGTTCTATGAACCATTCAATAGAACATAGAACATTACAGCGCAGTACAGGCCCTTCGGACCTCGATGTTGCGCCGACCTGCGAAACCACTCGAAAGCCCATCTACACTATTCCCTTATTGTCCATATGTCTATCCAATGACCGTTTGAATGCCCTTAGTGTTGGCGAGTCCACTACTGTTGCAGGCAGGGCATTCCACACCCTTACTACCCTCTGAGTAAAGAATCTACCTCTGACATCTGTCCTATATCTATCTCCCCTCAATTTAAAGCTATGTCCCCTCATGCTAGACATCACCATCCAAGGAAAAAGGCTCTCTCTGTCCACCCTATCCAATCCTCTGATCATCTTGTATGCCTCAATTAAGTCACCTCTTAACCTTCTTCTCTCTAATGAAAACAGCCTCAAGTCCCTCAGCCTTTCCTCATAAGATCTTCCCTCCATACCAGGCAACATTCTGGTAAATCTCCTCTGCACCCTTTCCAATGCTTCCACATCCTTCCTATAATGCGGCGACCAGAATTGCACGCAATACTCCAAATGCGGCCACACCAGAGTTTTGTACAGCTGCAACATGACCTCATGGCTCCGAAACTCAATCCCTCTACCAATAAAAGCTAACACACCATACGCCTTCTTAACAACCCTCTCAATCTGGGTGGCAACTTTCAGGGATCAATGTACATGGACACCGAGATCTCTCTGCTCATCCACACTGCCAAGAATCTTATCATTAGCCCAGTACTCTGCCTTCCTGTTATTCCTTCCAAAATGAATCACCTCACACTTTTCTGCATTAAACTCCATTTGCCACCTCTCAGCCCAGCGCTGCAGCTTATCTATGTCCCTCTGTAACTTGTAACATCCTTCCGCACTGTCCACAACTCCACCGACTCTAGTGTCATCTGCAAATTTACTCACCCATCCTTCTACGCCCTTCTCCAGGTCATTTATAAAAATGACAAACAGCGGTGTTCCCAAAACAGATCCTTATGGTACACCACTAGTAACTGGACTCCAGTCTGAACATTTCCCATCAACCACCACCCTTTATCTTCTTCCAGCTAGCCAATTTCTGATCCAAACTGCTAAATCACCCTGAATCCCATGCCTCCGTATTTTCTGCAGTAGCCTACCATGGGGAACCTTATCAAACGCTTTACTGAAATCCATATACACCACATCAACTGCTTTACCCTCATCCACCTGTTTGGTCACCTTCTCAAAGAACTCAATAAGGTTTGTGAGGCACGACCTACCCTTCACAAAACCGTGTTGACTATCTCTAATCAAATTATTCTTTTCCAGATGATTATACATCCTATCTCTTATAAACCTTTCCAAGATTTTGCCCACAACAGAATTAAGGCTCACTGGTCTATAGTTACCGGGGTTGTCTCTACTCCCCTTCTTGAACAAGGGGACAACATTTGCTATCCTCCAGTCTTCTGGCACTATTCCTGTAGGCAAAGGTGACAAAGATCAAAGCCAAAGGCTCAGCCATCTCCTCCCTAGCTTCCCAGAGATTCCTAGGATAAATCCCATCCGGCCCAGGGGACTTATCTATTTTCACACTTTCCAGAATTGCTAACACCTCCCCCTTATGAACCTCAAGCCCTTCTAGTCTAGTAGCCTGAATCTCAGTAGTCTCCTCGACAACACTATCTTTTTCCTGTGTGAATACTGACGAAAAATATTCATTTAGCACCTCTCCTATCTCCTCGGACTCCACGCACAACTTCCCGCTACTGTCCTTGACTGGCCCTACTCTTACCCTAGTCATTCTTTTATTCCTGACATATCTATGGAAAGTTTTTACAGAGTGCAGGAAGCAATAGTGTTGTGATAAAATTGATACCTCTAAGATAATAATAAAACATCTTACTTTTGTATCCTGACATGACATAAACTTGCTAGTTCTGAGGTTATCTTCCTGACTGTCACTCATCTTGTTCACTCAATGCTAGTTACTTACAGGATTGACCCAAGTAAAAGATTTACATCCATAAGCACAACCTCAGGACATCACAAAGCGCATTTACTGCCAAGAAAATATGTGTTGTGATCTGTCGTTAATTTTGCGGAGATACATGCAACCATCAGTGAATAAAGTCCCTCAGTGATGTGGTAATCAGATGATGTGCTTTTCTTTGAATAAATAGTTTTGTTGGTTAGAACCATGGAATTGTTCCCAGCACAGAAGGAGACTATTCACCACTTTGTGTCTGTGAAGAGCAATTCACCTCACTTTTTAAATTCTTTCACGGGACATTTTTCTTGAATCATTCATCGGATGTAGGCATCTCTGGTTAGGCCAACATTTGTTGCCCATCCTGAACTGCCCTCGGCGAGGCGGTGGAGCTGTCTTTTTGAACCACTGTAAACCAGGTTGGTGTAAGCACACCCATAGTGCTGTTAGGGTGAGAGTTCCAGGATTTTGACCCACGGACAGTGAAGAAACAGCAATATAGGACTCGATTCAGCCACCACGTTGCGCCCAGTGCGGAACCTGGTGCAGCGGATGAATCCTGGGAGAGCAGCAAATTGGGATTCGCGCAAGGAGTCGTGCCGAACGTGAGTCGCCCGACTCGCTACGTTCGGCGTGATCTGGATCACCCCCTCACTGTGCGTGATCCAGATAATGATATTTAAATGAGTCATTAGACTGTAATGAGGTCAGGAGCGGAGTGATTCAGGTAGACAATCTACAGTGGTTTCATGGTCACCATTAGGCTTTCAACTGAATTCAAATCTCACCACCTGCTGTCACAAATGATTCATGACCAGTATATCAAACATTCATCAAAAGTGCTTACAAATGAATAAATGAGTTAGAGTGCAGGCGTGCAAAATTAAATGTGCGTGCATAAAAGCGATCGCCAGCATGCAAAAGCAAGCGGGGGACGTGCGGGAAATTGAGCGGGGATGTGCAAAAACAGGAAAGCGAGAGCTGATGTCTGAGAGTGAGCAATGGCGTGCAAAAATGGGAAAGCGAATAAGAGAAAGCAAGCAAGCAAAAGAGAGTGAAAATAGAGAAGCAATTTGAGAGCTGTAATCTTTCATCAGGGCTTCCAGTTGTTGTTACAAACTGTTGAAACTCCATTCTTCATAGTATAGAAGCCATCTGAACCTTTTGATGGAAATCATCTTGTACACTCTCTCCCAGATATCCATTATTCTCTGTAATAGCAAGTCACAGCTACCTTCTTTAAAACCTAAAGAAAGCTCCTGTATATTTTGGACAGTTATGCTTCCTGCTATGATTGCTACCTTTTGTGGTGTAGTCAATCAGTATTTGAACAATATAAAAATAACCTTCCAAACTGCTCCACAGAAGAATTTATATCTTAGAGCATGAACAAACATGACAAATTAAATATTCTCCTTGCTGATCTGTGGTTTCACTGATTGCAGCAAATCCCTTTCAACTATCCATTTGACTGCACAGCGGCCGGATTCCTATAGCAATATCTTCATTATCTTCATAAACACTTCAAGTTTCTTCATTATGCCTCTTCATATGTACTTGGCCATTGAAGACAATCAGAATGGATGAGAAGCATTGCGTAAAATACACAGAATCTGTCTTGTTGCCAAGGAGACACGTAAATGAATCACTTTGCACTGGAAATTTGGCTGCACACACACTACTATATCTCAAAATCAGGTACATGATGAATATCTCATCCACTTTCAAAGTCAGCATTGTAATAACAGAGGACCAGGCAGAGCAATGTACATGGTGCTGAAGCCTCAAGGCGTAGACTTTACACCAGCTGATGGGGGCCATTTTCAGGGAACAGAACAAATCAATGGAGCCTTCAGGCAATCTTCCACCGCTCTTTTCTCATGCTCATATTTCTTCCCCTTCTTTTCTAATAACCTAGATGTCCTTGAAACTACTGGAAATTCTGAAGTAGATGACATTCGTGAAGATGGCAGCTGCAGTCCAGTTACCCCCTCAGGCTCAAATCACCTGTAACAAATAGGTGGCCTCAAAACAAAATATTAAATGACTAGCTTTATTAAATGCGTTATCTGTCTCAGAAAGGATCTAATTCCCTATTCATTTCCTGCAGTTGTGTTAGCTTAAGCTTTATTTTGCCGAAATCTTTCTAAAACAGAACAATTCCCGTTGCCGTAAGAATTGAAAGCCAGAACCTTTTGAGCAGTTAGGAATGTAGGAACAGGTGGGGCAGCACGGTGGCGCAGTGGTAGCATTGCAGTCTCACGGTGCTGAGGTCCCAGGTTTGATCCCGGCTCTGGGTCACTGTCTGTGTGGAGTTTACACATTCTCCCCGTGTTTGCGTGGGTTTCGTCCCCACAATGCAAAGATGTGCAGGGTAGGTGGATTGAACACACTAAATTGCCCCTTAATTGGAAAAAGTGAATTGGGTACTCTAAATTTTAAAATTAAAAAAAAGGAATGTAGGAACAGGATTGGGCCATTCAGCCCCTCGATCCATTAAATTACATTATGGCTGATCTCAACTCCACCCACCCACTTGGCTCTGTACCCTTTAACACTCTTGGCTTAAAAACTAATTATCCAGCCTCAGATTTAAAGGACACGATTTAACTAAATGGGAACAAAGTCCCATAGCGAGTGTATTGAGCAGCGTGTTTCCTGGCGCTCCTGGCATCAAGAAACACAACACTATTACACGTCACTCAGGTTAGATAGGGGCCTCAGAAGGGAACATGGGCTGAGTCTGCACATAGGCCTGTTTTCTGCACTGCGGAGCTCCATTAGCCAGAACTCCTCAGTATAGCAAGAGATTGGGATGCCATTTAAAAATGATGTTCTCATCTCTGGGGCCCCGAACACAATCCACGCCCCCCCCCCCCCCCCCCCCCACAATTGCGCAGGGTACCCCCAGCCCGACCACCACCGTGAAACAAATGCCAGCTTGGCACTGCCAATCTGGTACTCAGTCAGTGCCCCCACCAGCTGGCAGTGCCATCTGGGCACCTTGATAGTGCCAGGCTGGCACCAAGGTGGCAGTGCCAAGGTGCCATCCTTCACAAAGGGCATGCACTTGGTGGCCTCCGATCTCCTGGGTGACCCCCATGAGTGCTGTTCCACCTGGCCCTCGTTTATGGAGACCAGGACCTGGATTCTCCGATTTTGAGACTAAATGCTGACGCCGGTGTGGGTACAGTGGTGTTTTACAACAGCACAAACGGTGCAACAGGTGCACCGATTCAGCAACTCTAAATGGGCTAGCACCATCGGCAGATGGAACGCAACAGGGTCCAAGAGAAACGGCACCTGATTCGCCTGGTCCATGATTGTCGCACATGAGGCTCATACGCCGCAGCCGCACTTAACGATCCTTCCCCCCACACAAACCGTCCCACTCAACAAGATGGCTGGAAGGAGTGCAGCGCCACGGTTCAGGGACGCTGAGCTGGACACCCTTCTGGACGCCGTGGAGGAGAGAAGGAGGATCCTGTACCCAGGAGGAAGGCAGTCAGGCTCCGCCGTTCGCTGTGCCTGGGCGCAGGTGGCAGAGGTGGTGAGCGCCGTGGGCTACGTCGTCCGGACTGGCATCCAGTGCAGGAAGAAACTACACATCTTCAGGGCGGCCAGGGTGAGTAGGCAGCGCTGTGCCCCTGGCACTAACCCCCCTCCCCCCCCGGCCCAGCTCCCCCCCAAGGGAGGGCCGAACCCACACCATGCCAGCCCCAATGACCGGGTGCCCTAGCCACTGATGCCATCATCCAGCCAACCCCTGGGCTGCATGCGCGGAACGTCTAACAGTGTCATTGTTTGTGTGCCCTGCCCCAACCCCCAGGAGAAGGTCCACACAACTGCTGGGAGTGGGAGAAGACCGGAGGGGGACCACCAGGTCTGCGGTTCCTTACAGTGCCCGAGCAGAGGGCACTGGATGTGGTTGGCGGCCCGGAGAAAAGGGAAATCGCCAACGCGGAGGTCGGCAGTGGGCAAGCAAGTGAGACCTCCTGCTTAGTTGCAGATTTTCATTACAGATGTGTGGACCGCGGCCCACACACACCACCCTCACCCTCACCCCCTGCGACAGCCACCCGCTCACTCCTCCCCCTCCCCCCCCCCCCCCGTCCGGCAGTCTAACCATACATGTCGGAGATGGGCCCGGTCCATCTGGAGACACCCGCCCCCAGCCAGTGCCAGAACCGTTGTTCTCCAGGGGGCCAAGCACTGATGGGGGGAGCAGCCCGAACACCAGCCCTCCACCCGAGACTCAGGAGACCCCGGAGCTCAGATCAGATGAGGACACGGACTTTCCATCACAGCTATCAGCTACACCCTCCACCATCTCAGAGACCATCACCTCGGTTGGGCACATTAGTGAAGAGGCACCTGGGACACTCACTGGTGCGCACCACACAGTCGGTCCGGTACAGCAGGTGGAGGTAGGAGCAGCCGAGGGGCCGGACGGTAGAAGGGCAGCCTGGCCCTCGGAACCACCTGCCGCCCAGACGGGTCCTGAGCTTCTGGAACATCCAGTCCCACCCACAGTGCAGTTGCAGTCAGAGAGCCAGGGAGTACAGGAGGGGATGACGGCCGGCTCCCAGCACCTGAAGGCGCAGGTGGAGGAATCCATCACGTGTGCCACCCAGGACGACACCGCACGGGTGGCTTCCACGGTGGAGGCAATGGGGGCAACGGTGTTGGATATGGGTCAGCATGTGCAAGGCCTGAGGCATTCTGTGCAGATGATGGGACCATGTGATGGACTGGCCAGCTCGCATGCAAGGATCACCCAAGTGGAAGGTACTACTGTGTGTATGAGTCAGACATTGTCATATGATGTGGAGCATGGAGTTCATCGCAGTGCGGGTTGTCATCATCCTCCATCCCATGGACCAGACCCGCTGTCACTGGCAGCCCAGTGCCTCCAGCTCGGAGCGCCGCAGGTATGTATAACAGAGTGGGTGTGCATGCGGGTGGTTTGGTGGTGTGGGAGGTGAGGGGGGGTGGGTCTGGGATGGTGGTGTCCGTGCCCGTTGCCAGCAACCTCCTCCCTGCCTAGTCGGTGAAACGTGTCGCGATGAGGGCGTCCTGCGCACGCTGGCCCCGGCGATGCCGTTGTGCAGCCTCCCGTGCCTGCCCGGGCCCCATGTCCCACTCATTGTCCCCCCTCCACCTCATCCTCCTCGTCTGACGAGGCCTGCCCTTCCTCCTCCTTCAGCACATTGCCCCTCTACTGCGCGATGTTATGGAGGTCGCAACAGACCACCACAATGTGGGCGACCCTCCTAGCCTTGTACCGGAGGGCTCCTTCAGAGGGGTCTAGGCACCTGAAGCGCATCTTCAGGACTCTGAAACGCCACTCGACCACACCCCTGGTCGCTGTCTGGGCATCACTGCAGCTGGTCTCCGGGTCGGTCTGTGGCCAGCATCATGGATTGGTGTCCGAATGCCATTGTCTGTCGGGGATGAAAGGCCAACATGTTAGCATGGTGCATACTCTCATGCCCAACCAGGTACCATGGGCTACATGGTGGCCCCGATTGGCACTGCCGGCCCCACCGACGCATGTCTCCCCCTCCACCCCCGCACTCCGGCCCCGTCGGTGCCCCCGGTCCTGGCGCCCATCTCTGCTGCCAGGGGCACCGTTGGCTGGCACTGCCCTCACTGGGGGCTGCCGTGGGTGGTACCTCGATGGGTGGCTGCCTGTTGGGTGGGGTGTTCGGGGGTGGGGGGGGGGTGCGCCTTGGCAGGATGTGGGGTGCAGGGGTGTGCGCACCCATATGGCCAGTGTCACTGTGTAGAACCAAGGGCCGGGGTGGGTGGTCAGCAAGATGGCCGTTATAATGGCGTTCGGTGCCTGGGCACTGCCCCAGTCCTGTGGGGGGGGCTCTCCGGCTGCTCGGCCCACCCTTCCCTCCCCGGCCTTGCAGTAGTCCCCCCAACCTGACGCAGCCATATGGCCGGTGTCTGGTCCGGCAGCCCGCAGTTACTCCACGCCATTTCCAACCTCCTCTCTCTTGCTCAGCAGCCAGGACGCCAGGTTCACGATTTTTATAACCACAAGTGAACCACAGCATCGGGAACTCGACCCGTGGAGGGGCCGAATCGCGGGGGTCCCGGAGCATTGGCCGTCAGACCCGCTAATGATATGCCTACTATACTTTCAGGCCGCACAGCGAGCGCGCATTTACGCCATTTTGGGGGTGCCAGAGCATCCCAATTTGGCGTCAAACCAGCGTCTACCACGATTTTGGAAGCTATTCTTTGGCCAATCGCGTTTCCGGATTTCGGCGCCGGCAAACGGAGAATCCAGCCCCAGTGCTGAACGGACCTCGCCCGAGTAATCAGTGGCAAAGGGGATAGATCCCAACATCTAGGGTGCCTCGGGAAACTGCAAATTGAGTGAGACGAGCGGTCTCATATGCAGATTTGCCAAAACGTGATCCCGCCCACAATGGGCAGAATTCACATCACAACATTTTGCGAGATCACGTTAGATGTCACGAAGCGTTGCGAGGCAGGTAGTGGGGTCTCCTGGGATCTATCGGCCACATTGCGCCGCGGCGCTCTGCGTTCGATCGTGCCCAAAGTTATTAATTTGGACTTGTATTCCCTTTGTGTGAAGCAGCATTTCCTTTCTTCCCTCCTGAAGGGCCTGGTTCTGATTTAATCCCCCATCCTCGACTCACCCCAATGGCTCAGAAATGGGAATTGAAAAATTATAAATAAAGAGCTCAGAACTGAACTAGAATTGGAGTTTTATAGTGCAACTCGCCTGGATCAGACAGTTTCTGAAGCCAACCCATACAGACATTGGCTTGTATTTTGCCGCAATAATGATAGTGAAACAGTCAGCCTTCACGATGATTACTCCTCGGAAACTGACAGCACCTTCCAGAGTGCTATGTGTTCATGTTGCCTTTCAGTTCCCAGGTGTTGTTACTAATGACACTTTAAGCTCGGAAGGATCAGAAACTCGATTTCGTTTTGCCATGCTGACTGGTACAGAGGACCAGATTGAACTGGTTCTGCTGTACTCCACTTGGGCTTCTCATGCAGTTGTCAACTGTGCCCCCGTCCCCAGAACACTTGCACATATTTGTAGATAATACAACTATATAGAACAGAGCCGAAATCCAGAAGTTGCTCTTAGTGATTCTAAGCTACTCCAGAGGGTGCGCTGGTGAGTCATCCCGAGAATGCAATCAATTAGAAATGAATGAACTGACGAGAATGTCCACTTTCATCAGTCTCACTGTAAAAATCTTTGAAAAATTACACCCTGTGTGGCTGAGTTGTCATACAGCGCACTAAGTTCAAATTAACTAGTCCTGAAAGAGTAATTTTATATTTGTTGAAATTCAATTTTCTTCAAAAGAAATTCCACATTTTATAATATTTTTAAAGTTTTATATTTCAGCTTCTATCTTCACCCCATGTGTGTCTTCCCATCATTTGTTTGTACTGGAAATTGGGGAGGATTTGGGGGGTAGGGTGCAGTGTTTGTGCGTTGTAGTGTGATAATGGGGTGGGGGAGGAATAGATGTGTGTGGTAATGTGGGGGGGGGGGGGAAGAGAATGGGGTAAATGTGGGGTAGTGGGACGTGAGAGAATGGGCTGGATTCTTCGTCAGCGGGATCCTCTGTTTCGCAGGGAGCTCACTCACGCCCGCGGATTTCACAGCGGCCTGAGGGTGCCCACAATGAGAAACCCCATTGGCCCGCTGCCGGGACGGAGAGTCCCGCTGCCGGCGGGGGCACACCACATCAGAAAACGGGTTCGATGGGACGGAGTATCCCGTCCAATGTGTGTGGCGCTGGGAAGGGAGAGTTGTGGGGTGGTGAGGGGAGAGAATGTATGGGATAGTGAGGGCAGAGAAGGTGTGGGGTAGTGAGGGGAGAGAATGTGCGGGGTAGAGAGGGGACAGAATGTGTGGGGTAGTGAGGGGAGAGAATGTGTGGGGTAGTGAGGGGAGAGAATGTGCGGGGTAGTGAGGGGAGAGAATGTGTGGGGTAGAGAGGGGACAGAATGTGTGGGGTAGTGAGGGGAGAGAATGTGCGGGGTAGTGAGGGGAGAGAATGTGTGGGGTAGTGAGGGGAGAGAATGTGCGGGGTAGAGAGGGGACAGAATGTGTGGGGTAGTGAGGGGAGAGAATGTGCGGGGTAGTGAGGGGAGAGAATGTGTGGGGTAGTGAGGGGAGAGAATGTGTGGGGTAGTGAGGGCAGAGAATGTGTGGGGTAGCGAGGGCAGAGAATGTGTGGGGTAGTGTGGTGATACACCACTGTACCTCCCTACCATTGTACATAGTATATAATAGTTGTGCGTAACGTGGCCCTGTAATACTGTGTATTGTACTGTAACTCTGCAGAGGTTCGGTCACTGGTAGGTAACCCGACCTGGCCACGGAGAGCTCCGCCTTAGGCACTCCCCCGGGAGTCAGTATAAGAACCTCTTCTGGGACAGCCCCCATTCTTTCTGGGGTCGTCTGTGTCGGGTAAGCCTCCCATGTAGTATATTAAAGCCTGAGTTAAAGTCTCACATGTCTTTGTGGTTCTTGACGCTTAGCGCATCAATTTAATATACTACATGGGAGGCTTACCCGACACAGACGACCCCAGAAAGAATGGGGGCTGTCCCAGAAGAGGTTAGTGAGGGGAGAGACAGTGCGGGGTAGTGAGGGCAGAGAATGTGCGGAGTAGTGAGGGAAGATAATGTGCGGGGTAGTGAGGGGAGAGAATGTGCGGGGTAGTGAGGGCAGAGAATGTGTGGGGTGGTGAGGGGAGAGAATGTGTGGGGTAGTGAGGGGAGAGAATGTGTGGGGTAGTGAGGGCAGAGAATGTGTGGGGTAGCGAGGGGAGAGAATGTGTGGGGTAGTGAGGGGAGAGAATGTGTGGGGTAGTGAGGGGAGAGAATGTGCGGGGTAGTGAGGGCAGAGAATGTGTGGGGTAGTGAGGGGAGATAAGGTGTGGGGTAGTGAGGGGAGAGAATGTGTGGGGTAGCGAGGGGAGAGAATGTGTGGGGTAGTGTGAGGGGATTATGTGTGTGGTGGTGTGTGGGGGAGAACGTGTGGGGTAGTGAGGAGAGAGAATGTGGGTGGCAGTGGGGGGGTGAGAATGTGTGTGGCGGTGGGGGGGTGAGAATGTGTGTGGCGGTGGGGGGGGTGAGAATGTGTGTGGTGGGGAGTGAGAATGTGCGTGGTGGGGGGAGGGTGAGAATGTGTGTGGTGGTGGGGGGGGTGAGAATGTGTGTGGTGGGGGGGTGAGAATGTGTGTGGTGGGGAGTGAGAATGTGTGTGGTGGGGGGGTGAGAATGTGTGTGGTGGGGGGGGTGAGAATGTATGTGGTGGGGGGTGAAAATGTGTGTGGTGGGGGAGGGTGAGAATGTGTGGGGTAGTGAGGGGAGAGAATATGCGGGGTAGTGAGGGGAGAGAATGTGCGGGGTAGTGAGGGGAGAGAATGTGTGGGGTAGTGAGGGGAGAGAATGTGTGGGGTAGTGAAGGGAGAGAATGTGTGGGGTAGTGAGGGGAGAGAATATGCGGGGTAGTGAGGGGAGAGAATGTGTGGGGTAGTGAGGGGAGAGAATGGGTGGGGTAGTGAGGGGAGAGAATGTGTGTGGTAGTGAGGGGAGAGAATGTGTGGGGGAGTGAGGGGCGAGAATGTGTCGTGTAGTGTGAGGGGATTATGTGTGTGGTGGTGTGTGGGGGAGAACGTGTGGGGCAGAGAGGGGGGAGAACGTGGGTGGCGGTGGGGGGGTGAAAATGTGTGTGGTGGTGTGTGGGGGAGAACGTGTGGAGCAGTGAGGGGGGAGAACGTGGGTGGCGGTGGGGGGGTGAGAATGTGTGTGGCGGTGGGGGGGGGGTGAGAATGTGTGTGGTGGGGAGTGAGAATGTGTGTGGGGGGGGTGAGAATGTGTGTGGTGGTGGGGTGGTTGAGAATGTGCGTGGAGGTGGGGGGGTGAGAATGTGTGTGGTTAGGGGGGTGAGAATGTGTGTGGCGCTGGTGGGGGGGTGAGAATGTGTGTGGTGGGGGTGTGAGAATGTGTGTGGTGGGGGCGGTGAGAATGTGTGTGGTGGGGGGGTGAGAATGTGTGTGGTTGGGGGGGGTGAGAATGTGTGTGGTGGGGGGGTGAGAATGTGTGTGGTGGGGGTGTGAGAATGTGTGTGGTGGGGGGGTGAGAATGTGTGTGGTGTGGGGGGGTGAGAATGTGTGTGGTTGGGGGGGTGAGAATGTGTGTGGTGGGGGAGTGAGAATGTGTGTGGTGGGGGGGGTGAGGATGTGTGTGGTTGGGGGGGTGAGAAAATGTGTGGTGGTGGGGAGTGAAAATGTGTGTGGTGGTGGGGAGTGAGAATGTGTGTGGCGGAGGGGGGGGTGAGAATGTGTGTCCTGGTGGTGGGGAGTGAGAATGTGTGTGGTGGTGGGGAGTGAGAATGTATGTGGCGATGGTGGGGAGTGAGAATGTGTGTGGTGGTGGGGAGTGAGAATGTGTGTGGTGGTGGGGAGTGAGAATGTGTGTGGTGGTGGTGGGGGGTGAGTGTGTGTGGTGGTGGGGGGGGTGAGAATGTGTGTGGTGGGGGGAGTGAGAATGTGTGTGGTGGTGGGGGGGGGGTGAGAATGCGTGTGGTGGTGGGGGGGTGAGAATGTGTGTGGTGGGGGGAGTGAGAATGTGTGTGGTGGTGATGGGGAGTGAGAATGTGTGTGGTGGTGGGGAGTGAGAATGTGTGTGGTGGTGGTGGGGGGTGAGTGTGTGTGGTGGTGGGGGGGGTGAGAATGTGTGTGGTGGGGGGAGTGAGAATGTGTGTGGTGGTGGGGGGGGGTGAGAATGCGTGTGGTGGTGGGGGGGTGAGAATGTGTGTGGTGGGGGGAGTGAGAATGTGTGTGGTGGTGATGGGGAGTGAGAATGTGTGTGGCGGTGGTGAGGAGTGAGAATGAGTGTGGTGGAGGTGGGGAGTGAGAATGTGTGTGGTGGTGGGGAGTGAGAATGTGTGTGGTGGTAGGGGGGTGAGAATGTGTGTGGTGGGGGAGTGAGAATGTGTGTGGCGGTGGTGAGGAGTGAGAATGTGTGTGGTGGTGGGGAGTGAGAATGTGTGTGGTGGTGGGGGGAGTGAGAATGTGTGTGGCCGTGGTGAGGAGTGAGAATGTGTGTGGTGGTGGTGGGGAGTGAGAATGTGTGTGGTGGTGGGGAGTGAGAATGTGTGTGGCGGTGGGGGGGTGAGAATGTGTGTGGCGATGGTGGGGAGTGAGAATGTGTGTGGTGGAGGTGGGGAGTGAGAATGTGCGTGGTGGTGGGGAGTGAGAATGTGTGTGGTGGTCGGGGGGTGAGAATGTGTGTGGTGGGGGGAGTGAGAATGTGTGTGGCGGTGGTGAGGAGTGAGAATGTGTGTGGTGGTGGGGAGTGAGAATGTGTGTGGTGGTGGGGGGGTGAGAATGTGTGTGGTGGGGGGAGTGAGAATGTGTGTGGCGGAGGTGAGGAGTGAGAATGTGTGTGGTGGTGGTGGGGAGTGAGAATGTGTGTGGTGGTGGGGAGTGAGAATGTGTGTGGCGGTGGGGGGGGTGAGAATGTGTGTGGCGATGGTGGGGAGTGAGAATGTGTGTGTGATGGTGGGGAGTGAGAATGTGTGTGGTGGTGGGGGAGTGAGAATGTGTGTGGTGGTGGGGGGTGAGAATGTGTGTGGTGGTGGGGGGGTGAGAATGTGTGTGGTGGTGGGGGGTTGAGAATGAGTGTGGCGGTGGGGGGTTGGTGAGAATGTGTGTGACGGTGGGGAGTGAGAATGCGTGTGGCGTTGGGGGGTTGGTGAGAATGTGTGTGGCGGTGGGGAGTGAGAATGTGTGTGGTGGTGGGGAGTGAGAATGTGTGTGGCAGTGGGGAGTAAGAATGTGTGGCGGTGGTGGGGAATGAGAATGTGTGTGGCGGTGGGGAGTGAGATGTGTGTGGTGGTGGGAAGTGAGAATCTGTGTGCTGGTGGGGAGTGAGAATGTGTGGTGGTGGTGTGGAGTGAGAATGTGTGTGGTGGTGGGGGGGTGACTGTGTGTGGTGTTGGGGTGTGAGAAGGTGTGTGGTGGTGGGGGGGTGAGTGTGTGAGGTGGTAGGGAGTGAGAATGCGTGTGGTGGTGGGGGCTGAGTGTGTGTGGTGGTGGGGAGTGCGAATGTGTGTGGCGGTGGGGAGTGAGAATATGTGTGGTGGTGGGGGGGGTGAGAATGTGTGTGGTGGTGGGGAGTGAGAATGTGTGTGGTGATGGGGAGTGAGAATGTGTGTGGTGGTGGGGGTTGTGAATGTGTGTGGTGGTGGGGTGTGAGAATGTGGGTGGTGGTGGTGAGGAGTGAGAATGTGTGTGGTGGTGGTGGGGGAGTGAGAATGTGTGTGGCGGTGGTGGGGAGTGAGAATGTGTGTGGTGGTGATGGGGAGTGAGAATGTGTGTGGTGGTGGGGGGGTGAGAATGTGTGTGGTTGTGGTGGGGAGTGAGAATGTGTGTGGCGGTGGGGGGGTGAGAATGTGTGTGGTGGTGGTGGGGAGTGAGAATGTGTGGTGGTGGGGAGTGAGAATGTGTGTGGTGGTGGGGAGTGAGAATGTGTGTGGCGATGGTGGGGAGTGAGAATGTGTGTGGTGGTGGGGGGGTGAGAATGTGTGTGGTGGGGGGAGTGAGAATGTGTGTGGCGGTGGTGGGGAGTGAGAATGTGTGTGGTGGGGGGAGTCAGAATGTGTGTGGTGGTGGGGGTGTGGTGAGAATGTGTGTGGTGGTGGTGGGGAGTAAGAATGTGTGTGGTGGTGGTGAGGAGTGAGAATGTGTGTGGTGGTGGGGGGTGAGAATGTGTGTGTGGTGGTGGGGAGTGAGAATGTGTGTGGTGGTGGGGGGTGAGAATGTGTGTGGTGAGGGGGTGAGAATGTGTGTGGTGGTGGGGGGGTGAGAATGTGTGTGATGGTGGGGGGGGTGAGAATGTGTGTGGTGGGGGGGTGAGAATGTGTGTGGTGGGGGCTGAGAATGTGTGTGGTGGTGGGGGGTGAGAATGTGTGTGGCGATGGTGGGGAGTGAGAATGTGTGTGGTGGGGGGGAGTGAGAATCTGTGTGGTGGTGGGGAGTGAGAATGTGTGTGGTGGTGGGGGGGTGAGAATTTGTGTGGTGGGGGGAGTGAGAATGTGTGTGGTGGTGGTGGGGAGTGAGAATGTGTGTGGTGGTGGGGAGTGAGAATGTGTGTGGTGGTGGGGAGTGAGAATGTGTGTGGTGGTGGGGAGTGAGAATGTGTGTGGTGGGGGGGTGAGAATGTGTGTGTTGGGGGGTGAGAATGTGTGTGGTGGTGGGGTGGGTGAGAGTGTGTGTGGCGGGGGGAGGGTGAGAATGTGTTTGATGGGGGGTGAGAATGTGTGTGGTGGGGGGGTGAGAATGTGTGTGTGGCGGGGGGGTGAGACCATGTGTGGTGGGGGGTGAGAATGTGTGTAACGGCGGGGTGGGGTGAGAATGCGTGTGACGGTGGGGGGGTGAGAATGTGTGTGGAGGGGGGGGTGTGAATGTGTGTGGTGAGGGGGTGAGAATGTGTGTGGTGGTGGGGGGGTAAGAATGTGTGTGACGGTGGGTGGCGGGGTGAGAATGTGTGTGGTAGGGGGTGAGAATATGTGTGGTGGGGGGTGAGAATGTGTGTGGTGGGGGGGTGAGAATGTGTGTGGTGGTGGAGGGGGTGACAATGTGTGTGGTGGTGAGGAGTGAGAATGTGTGTGGTGGTGTTGGGGAGTGAGAATGTGTGTGGCGGTGGGGAGTGAGAATGTGTGTGGTGGTGGGGTGTTGAGAATGTGTGTGGCGGTGGGGGGGTGAGAACGTGTGTGGCGGTGGGGGGGGTGAGGATGTGTGTGGTGGGGGGAGTGAGAATGTGTGTGGTGGTGGGGAGTGAGAATGTGTGTGGTTGTGGAGGGGGGGTGAGAATGTGTGTGGTGGTGGGGAGTGAGAATGTGTGTGGTGGTGGGGGGTTGTGAATGTGTGTGGCGGTGGTGGGGAGTGAGAATGTGTGTGGTGGTGGGGAGTGAGAATGTGTGTGGCGGTGGGGAGTGTGAATGTGTGTGGTGGTGGGGAGTGAGAATGTGTGGCGGTGGGGAGTGAGAATGTGTGTGGTGGTGGGGAGTGAGAATGTGTGTGGTGGTGGGGAGTGAGAATGTGTGTGGCGGTGGGGAGTGAGAATGTGTGTGGTGGTGGGGAGTGAGAATGTGTGTGGCGGTGGGGGGTGAGAATGTGTGTGGTGGGGGGGTGAGAACGTGTGTGGTGGTGGGGGGGTGAGAATGTGTGTGGTGGTGGGGAGTGAGAATGTGTGTGGTGGTGGTGGGGAGTGAGAATGCGTGTGGCGGTGGGGAGTGAGAATGTGTGTGGTGGTGGGGGGTTGAGAATGTGTGTGGCGGTGGGGGGGTGAGAACGTGTGTGGCGGTGGGGCGGGTGAGAATGTGTGTGGTGGGGGGAGTGAGAATGTGTGTGGTGGTGGGGAGTGAGAATGTGTGTGGTTGTGGAGGGGGGTTGAGAATGTGTGTGGTGGTGGGGAGTGAGAATGTGTGTGGTGGTGGGGGGTGGTGAATGTGTGTGGCGGTGGTGGGGAGTGAGAATGTGTGTGGTGGTGATGGGGAGTGAGAATGTGTGTGGCGGTGGGGGTGTGAGAATATGTGTGGTGGTGGTGGGGAGTGAGAATGTGTGTGGTGGTGGGGGCTGAGATTGTGTGTGGTGGTGGGGGGGGGGTGAGAATGTGTGTGGTGGGGGGAGTGAGAATGTGTGTGGTGGTGGGGAGTGAGAATGTGTGTGGTGGTGGTGGGGAGTGAGAATGTGTGTGGTGGTGGGGAGTGAGAATGTTTGTGGCGGTGGGGAGTGTGAATGTGTGTGGTGGTGGGGAGTGAGAATGTGTGGCGGTGGGGAGTGAGAATGTGTGTGGTGGTGGGAAGTGAGAATTTGTGTGGTGGTGGGGAGTGAGAATGTGTGTGGCGATGAGGAGTGAGAATGTCTGTGGTGGTGGGGAGTGAGAATGTGAGTGGCGGTGGGGTGTGAGAATGTATGTGGGGGTGGGGGTGTGGTGAGAATGTGTGTGGTGGTGGTGGGGAGTGAGAATGTGTGTGTGGTGGTGGGGAATGAGAATGTGTGTGGTGGTGGGGGGTGAGAATGTGCGTGGTGAGGGGGTGAGAATGTGTGTGATGGTGGGGGGGGTGAGAATGTGTGTGGTGGGGTGTTGAGAATGTGTGTGGCGGCGGGGGGTGAGAATATGTGTGGTGGAGGGTGAGAATGTTTGTGGTGGGGGGGTGAGAATGTGTGTGGTGGTGGGGGGGGTGAGAATGTGTGTCGTGGGGTGTTGAGAATATGTGTGGCGGTGGGGGGGGTGTGAGAATGTGTGTGGTGGTGGGGAGTGAGAATGTGTGTGGCGGTGGGGGGTGGGTGAGAATGTGAGTGGTGGTGGGGAGTGAGAATGTGTGTGGTGGTGGGGGTGTGAGAATGTGTGTGATTGTGGGGGGGGGTGAGAATGTGTGTGGTGGGGGGTGAGAATGTGTGTGGGGGGGGGTGAGAATGTGTGTGGTGGTGGGGGGGGTGAGAATGTGTGTGGTGGGGGGTTGAGAATGTGTGTGGCGGTGGGGGGTGAAAACATGTGTGGCGGTGGAGGGTGGATGAGAATGTGTGTGGTGGTGGGGAGTGAGAATGTGTGTGGTGGTGGGGGTTGTGAATGTGTGTGGTGGTGGGGTGGGGAGTGAGAATGTGTGTGGTGGGGGGAGTGAGAATGTGTGTGGCGATGGTGGGGAGTGAGAATGTGTGTGGTGGTGGTGAGGAGTGAGAATATGTGTGGCGGTGGTAGGGAGTGAGAATGTGTGTGGCGATGGTGGGGAGTGAGAATGTGTGTGGTGGTGGGGAGTGAGAATGTGTGTGGTGGTGGGGAGTGAGAATGTGTGTGGTGGTGGGGGGGGGGTGAGAATGTGTGTGGTGGTGGGGAGTGAGAATGTGTGTGGTGGTGGGGAGTGAGAATGTGTGTGGCGATGGTGGGGAGTGAGAATGTGTGGTGGGGGGAGTGAGAATGTGTGTGGTGGTGGGGAGGGTGAGAATGTGTGTGGTGGTGGTGGTGGGGAGTGAGAATGTGTGTGGTGGGGGGAGTAAGAATGTGTGTGGTGGGGGGAGTGAGAATGTGTGTGGCGGTGGTGGGGAGTGAGAATGTGTGTGGTGGTGGTGGGGAGTGAGAATGTGTGTGGTGGTGGTGGGGAGTGAGAATGTGTGTGGTGGTGGGGGGTGAGAATGTGTGTGTGGTGGTGGGGAGTGAGAATGTGTGTGGTGGTGGTCGGGAGTGAGAATGTGTGTGGTGGTGGGGTGTGAGAATGTGTGTGGTGGTGGGGAGTGAGAATGTGTGTGGTGGTGGGGAGTGAGAATGTGTGGCGGTGGGGGGGTGAGAATGTGTGTGGCGGTGGGGGGGTGAGAATGTATGTGGTGGTGGGGAGTGAGAATGTGTGTGGCGGTGGGGGCTCAGAATGTGTGTGGTGGTGGGGAGTGAGAATGTGTGTGGTAGTGGGGGGGGTGAGTGTGTGTGGTGGTGGGGAGTGAGAATGTGTGTGGTGGTGGGGGGTGCGAATGTGTGTGGTGGTGGGGGGTGAGTGTTTGTGGTGGTGGGGAGTGAGAATGTGTGTGGTGGTGGTGGGGAGTGAGAATGTGTGTGGTGGGGGGAGTGAGAATGTGTGTGGTGGTGGTGGGGAGTGAGAATGTGTGTGGTGGGGGGAGTGAGAATGTGTGTGGTGGGGGGAGTGAGAATGTGTGTGGCAGTGGTGGGGAGTGAGAATGTGTGTGGTGGTGGTGTGGAATGAGAATGTGTGTGGTGGTGGTGGGGAGTGAGAATGTGTATGGTGGTGGGGGGGTGAGAATGTGTGTGGTGGGCGGAGTGAGAATGTGTGTGGTGGTGGGGAGTGAGAATGTGTGTGGTGGTGGTGGGGGTTGTGAATGTGTGTGGTGGTGGGGAGTGAGAATGTGTGTGGTGGGGAGGGTGAGAATGTGTGTGGTGGTGGGGAGTGAGAATGTGTGTGGCGGTGGTGGTGAGTGAGAATGTGTGTGGTGCTAATGGGGAGTGAGAATGTGTGTGGCGGTGGGGGGGTGAGAATGTGTGTGGTCGTGGTGGGGGGTGAGAATGTGTGGTGGTGGGGAGTGAGAATGTGTGTGGTGGTGGGGAGTGAGAATGTGTGTGGTGGTGGGGGGGGTGAGAATGTGTGTGGTGGGGGGAGTGCGAATGTGTGTGGCGGTGGTGGGGAGTGAGAATGTGTGTGGTGGTGGTGGGTAGTGAGAATGTGTGTGGCGGTGGTGGGGAGTGAGAATGTGTGTGGCGGCGGTGGGGAGTGAGAATGTGTGTGGTGGTGGGGAGTGAGAATGTGTGTGGCGATGGTGGGGAGTGAGAATGTGTGTGGTGGTGGGGAGTGAGAATGTGTGTGGTGGTGGTGGGGAGTGAGAATGTGTGAGGTGGTGGG
Source organism: Scyliorhinus torazame (assembly GCF_047496885.1). Classification (NCBI taxonomy): domain Eukaryota; kingdom Metazoa; phylum Chordata; class Chondrichthyes; order Carcharhiniformes; family Scyliorhinidae; genus Scyliorhinus; species Scyliorhinus torazame. Next base: position 127,227,661 of record NC_092707.1, on the reverse strand, counting down.
GAGTGAGAATGTATGTGGGGTTGGGGGTGTGGTGAGAATGTGTATGGTGGTGGTGGGGAGTAAGAATGTGTGTGGTGGTGGTGGGGAGTGAGAATGTGTGTGGTGGTGGTGGGGAGTGAGAATGTGTGTTGTGGTGGGGAGTGAGAATGTGTGTGTGGTGGTGGGGGGTGAGAATGTGTGTGTGGTGGTGGGGAGTGAGAATGTGTGTGGTGGTGGGGGGGTGAGAATGTGTGTGGTGGTGGGGGGTGAGAATGTGTGTGGTGAGGGGGTGAGAATGTGTGTGGTGGTGGGGGTGTGAGAATGTGTGTGATGGTGGGGGGGGTGTGAATGTGTGTGGTGGGGGGTGAGAATGTGTGTTGTTGGGGGAGTGAGAATGTGTGTGGTGGTGGGGGGGGGTGAGAATGTGTGTGGTGGGGGGTTGAGAATGTGTGTGGCGGTGGGGGGGTGAGAACGTGTGTGGCTGTGGGGGTTGGGTGAGAATCTGTGTGGTGGTGGGGAGTGAGAATGTGTGTGGTGGTGGGGGTTGTGAATGTGTGTGGTGGTGGGGTGGGGAGTGAGAATGTGTGTGGTGGGGGGAGTGAGAATGTGTGTGGCGATGGTGGGGAGTGAGAATGTGTGTGGTGGTGGTGAGGAGTGAGAATATGTGTGGCGGTGGTAGGGAGTGAGAATGTGTGTGGCGATGGTGGGGAGTGAGAATGTGTGTGGTGGTGGGGGGGGGGGTGAGAAAGTGTGTGGTGGTGGGGAGTGAGAATGTGTGTGGCGATGGTGGGGAGTGAGAATGTATGGTGGGGGGAGTGAGAATGTGTGTGGTGGTGGGGGGGGTGAGAATGTGTGTGGTGGTGGTGGGGAGTGAGAATGTGTGTGGTGGGGGGTGAGAATGTGTGTGGTGGGGGGAGTGAGAATGTGTGTGGCGGTGGTGGGGAGTGAGAATGTGTGTGGTGGTGGTGGGGAGTGAGAATGTGTGTGGTGGTGGTGGGGAGTGAGAATGTGTGTGGTGGTGGGGGGTGAGAATGTGTGTGGTGGTGGGGAGTGAGAATGTGTGTGGTGGTGGGGAGTGAGAATGTGTGTGGCGGTGGGGGGGTGAGAATGTGTGTGGCGGTGGGGGGGTGAGAATGTGTGTGGTGGTGGGGAGTGAGAATGTGTGTGGCGGTGGGGGCTGAGAATGTGTGTGGTGGTGGGAAGTGAGAATGTGTGTGGTGGTGGGGGGGTGAGTGTGTGTGGTGGTGGGGAGTGAGAATGTGTGTGGTGGTGGGGGGTGAGAATGTGTGTGGTGGAAGGGGGTGAGTGTGTGTGGTGGTGGGGAGTGAGAATGTGTGTGGTGGTGGTGGGGGGTGAGAATGTGTGTGTGGTGGTGGGGAGTGAGAATGTGTGTGGTGGTGGTCGGGAGTGAGAATGTGTGTGGTGGTGGGGAGTGAGAATGTGTGTGGTGGTGGGGAGTGAGAATGTGTGTGGTGGTGGGGAGTGAGAATGTGTGTGGTGGTGGTCGGGAGTGAGAATGTGTGTGGTGGTGGGGAGTGAGAATGTGTGTGGTGGTGGGGAGTGAGAATGTGTGTGGTGGTGGGGAGTGAGAATGTGTGTGGCGGTGGGGGGGTGAGAATGTGTGTGGCGGTGGGGGGGTGAGAATGTGTGTGGCGGTGGGGGCTGAGAATGTGTGTGGTGGTGGGGGGTGAGAATGTGTGTGGTGAGGGGGTGAGAATGTGTGTGATGGTGGGGGGGGGTGAGAATGTGTGTGGCGGTGGGGGGGTGAGAATATGTGTGGTGGGGGGTGAGAATGTGTGTGGTGGGGGGGTGAGAATGTGTGTGGTGGTGGGGGGGCCTGAGAATGTGTGTCGTGGGTGGTTGAGAATGTGTGTGGCGGTGGGGGGGTGAGAACGTGTGTGGCGGTGGGGGGTGGGTGAGAATGTGTGTGGCGGTGGTGGGGAGTGAGAATGTGTGTGGCGGTGGGGAATGAGAATGTGTGTGGTGGTGGGGAGTGAGTGTATGTGGTGGTGGGGAGTGCGAATGTGTGTGATGATGGGGAGTGAGCATATGTGTGGTGGTGGGGGGGGTGAGAATGTGTGTGGTGGGGGGAGTGAGAATGTGTGTCGTGGTGGGGAGAGAGAATGTGTGTGGTGGTGGTGGGGGTTGTGAATGTGTGTGGTGGTGGGGAGTGAGAATGTGTGTGGTGGTGGTGGGGAGTGAGAATGTGTGTGGTGGGGGGGTGAGAATGTGTGTGGTGGTGGGGAGTGAGAATGTGTGTGGCGGTGGTGGGGACTGAGAATGTGTGTGGTGGTGATGGGGAGTGAGAATGTGTGTGGCGGTCGGGGGGTGAGAATGTGTGTGGTGGTGGTGGGGGGTGAGAATGTGTGGTGGTGGGGAGTGAGAATGTGTGTGGTGGTGGGGAGTGAGAATGTGTGTGGTGGTGGGGGGGGGGGGTGAGAATGTGTGTGGTGGGGGGAGTGAGAATGTGTGTGGCGGTGGTGGGGAGTGAGAATGTGTGTGGTGGGGGTGGGCAGTGAGAATGTGTGTGGCGGTGATGGGGAGTGAGAATGTGTGTGGCGGCGGTGGGGAGTGAGAATGTGTGTGGTGGTGGGGAGTGAGAATGTGTGTGGCGATGGTGGGGAGTGAGAATGTGTGTGGAGGTGGGGAGTGAGAATGTGTGTGGTGGTGGGGAGTGAGAATGTGTGTGGTGGTGGTGGGGAGTGAGAATGTGTGTGGTGGTGGGGAGTGAGAATGTATGTGGGGGTGGGGGTGTGGTGAGAATGTGTGTGGTGGTGGTGGGGAGTGAGAATGTGTGTGGTGGTGGTGGGGAGTGAGAATGTGTGTGGTGGTGGGGAGTGAGAATGTGTGTGGCGATGGTGGGGAGTGAGAATGTGTGTGGTGGTGGGGGGGTGAGAATGTGTGTGGTGGTGGGGGGTGAGAATGTGTGTGGTGAGGGGGTGAGAATGTGTGTGGCGGTGGGGGTGTGAGAATGTGTGTGATGGTGGGGGGGGTGTGAATGTGTGTGGTGGGGGGTGAGAATGTGTGTTGTTGGGGGGGTGAGAATGTGTGTGGTGGTGGGGGGGGGAGAATGTGTGTGGTGGGGGGTTGAGAATGTGTGTGGCGGTGGGGGGGTGAGAACGTGTGTGGCGGTGGGGGGTGGGTGAGAATGTGTGTGGTGGTGGGGAGTGAGAATGTGTGTGGTGGTGGGGGTTGTGAATGTGTGTGGTGGTGGGGTGGGGAGTGAGAATGTGTGTGGTGGGGGGAGTGAGAATGTGTGTGGCGATGGTGGGGAGTGAGAATGTGTGTGGTGGTGGTGAGGAGTGAGAATATGTGTGGCGGTGGTAGGGAGTGAGAATGTGTGTGGCGATGGTGGGGAGTGAGAATGTGTGTGGTGGTGGGGAGTGAGAATGTGTGGTGGGGGGAGTGAGAATGTGTGTGGTGGTGGGGGGGGTGAGAATGTGTGTGGTGGTGGTGGGGAGTGAGAATGTGTGTGGTGGGGGGTGAGAATGTGTGTGGTGGGGGGAGTGAGAATGTGTGTGGCGGTGGTGGGGAGTGAGAATGTGTGTGGTGGTGGTGGGGAGTGAGAATGTGTGTGGTGGTGGTGGGGAGTGAGAATGTGTGTGGTGGTGGGGGGTGAGAATGTGTGTGTGGTGGTGGGGAGTGAGAATGTGTGTGGTGGCGGTCGGGAGTGAGAATGTGTGTGGTGGTGGGGAGTGAGAATGTGTGTGGTGGTGGGGAGTGAGAATGTGTGTGGTGGTGGGGAGTGAGATTGTGTGTGGCGGTGGGGGGCTGAGAATGTGTGTGGCGGTGGGGGGGTGAGAATGTATGTGGTGGTGGGGAGTGAGAATGTGTGTGGCGGTGGGGGCTGAGAATGTGTGTGGTGGTGGGGGCGTGAGTGTGTGTGGTGGTGGGGAGTGAGAATGTGTGTGGTGGTGGGGGGTGAGAATGTGTGTGGTGGTGGGGGGTGAGTGTGTGTGGTGGTGGGGAGTGAGAATGTGTGTGGTGGTGCTGGGGAGTGAGAATGTGTGTGGTGGGGGGAGTGAGAATGTGTGTGGTGGGGGGAGTGAGAATTTGTGTGGCGGTGGTGGGGAGTGAGAATGTGTGTGGTGGTGGTGGGGAGTGAGAATGTGTGTGGTGGTGGTGGTGGGGAGTGAGAATGTGTGTGGTGGTGGGGGGTGAGAATGTGTGTGTGGTGGTGGGGAGTGAGAATGTGTGTGGTGGTGGTTGGGAGTGAGAATGTGTGTGGTGATGGGGAGTGAGAATGTGTGTGGTGGTGGGGAGTGAGAATGTGTGTGGTGGTGGGGAGTGAGAATGTGTGTGGCGGTGGGGGGGTGAGAATGTGTGTGGCGGTGGGGGGTGAGAATGTAAGTGGTGGTGGGGAGTGAGAATGTGTGTGGCGGTGGGGGCTGAGAATGTGTGTGGTGGTGGGTGGTGAGAATGTGTGTGGTGAGGGGGTGAGAATGTGTGATGGTGGGGGGCGGTGAGAATGTGTGTGGTGGGGGGTTGAGAATGCGTGTGGCGGTGGGCGGGTGAGAATATGTGTGGTTGGGGGTGAGAATGTGTGTGGTGGGGGGGTGAGAATGTGTGTGGTGGTGGTGGGGGGGCTGAGAATGTGTGTCGTGGGTGGTTGAGAATGTGTGTGGCGGTGGGGGGGTGAGAACGTGTGTGGCGGTGGGGGGTGGGTGAAAATGTGTGTGGTGGTGGTGGGGAGTGAGAATGTGTGTGGCGGTGAGGAGTGAGAATGTGTGTGTTGGTGGGGAGTGAGAATGTGTGTGGTGGTGGGGAATGAGAATGTGTGTGGTGGTGGGGAGTGAGTGTGTGTGGTGGAGGGGAGTGCGAATGTGTGTGGTGGTGGGGAGTGAGCATATGTGTGGTGGTGTGGAGAGAGAATGTGTGTGGTGGTGGTGGGGGTTGTGAATGTGTGTGGTGGGGGGAGTGAGAATCTGTGTGGTGGTGGGGAGAGAGAATGTGTGTGGTGGTGGTGGGGGTTGTGAATGTGTGTGGTGGTGGGGAGTGAGAATGTGTGTGGTGGGGGGGGTGAGAATGTGTGTGGTGGTGGGGAGTGAGAATGTGTGTGGCGGTGGTGGGGACTGAGAATGTGTGTGGTGGTGATGGGGAGTGAGAATGTGTGTGGCGGTCGGGGGGTGAGAATGTGTGTGGTGGTGGTGGGGGGTGAGAATGTGTGGTGGTGGGGAGTGAGAATGTGTGTGGTGGTGGGGAGTGAGAATGTGTGTGGTGGTGGGGGGGGGGGGTGAGAAAGTGTGTGGTGGGGGGAGTGAGAATGTGTGTGGCGGTGATGGGGAGTGAGAATGTGTGTGGTGGGGGGGGTGAGAATGTGTGTGGTGGTGGGGAGTGAGAATGTGTGTGGCGGTGGTGGGGACTGAGAATGTGTGTGGTGGTGATGGGGAGTGAGAATGTGTGTGGCGGTCAGGGGGTGAGAATGTGTGTGCTGGTGGTGGGGGGTGAGAATGTGTGGTGGGGGGAGTGAGAATGTGTGTGGTGGTGGGGAGTGAGAATGTGTGTGGTGGTGGGCGGGGGGTGAGAATGTGTGTGGTGGGGGGAGTGAGAATGTGTGTGGCGGTGATGGGGAGTGAGAATGTGTGTGGTGGGGGTGGGCAGTGAGAATGTGTGTGGCGGTGGTGGGGAGTGAGAATTTGTGTGGCGGCGGTGGGGAGTGAGAATGTGTGTGGTGGTGGGGAGTGAGAATGTGTGTGGCGATGGTGGGGAGTGAGAATGTGTGTGGCGGTGGGGAGTGAGAATGTGTGTGGTGGTGGGGAGTGAGAATGTGTGTGGCGATGGTGGGGAGTGAGAATGTGTGTGGCGGTGGGGAGTGAGAATGTGTGTGGTGGTGGGGAGTGAGAATGTGTGTGGTGGTGGTGGGGAGTGAGAATGTGTGTGGTGGTGGGGAGTGAGAATGTATGTGGGGGTGGGGGGGTGGTGAGAATGTGTGTGGTGGTGGTGGGAAGTGAGAATGTGTGTGGTGGTGGCGGGGAGTGAGAATGTGTGTGGTGGTGGGGAGTGAGAATGTGTGTGGCGATGGTGGGGAGTGAGAATGTGTGTGGCGGTGGGGAGTGAGAATGTGTGTGGTGGTGGGGAGTGAGAATGTGTGTGGTGGTGTTGGGGAGTGAGAATGTGTGTGGTGGTGGGGAGTGAGAATGTGTGTGTGGTGGTGGGGGGTGAGAATGTGTGTGTGGTGGTGGGGAGTGAGAATGTGTGTGGTGGTGGGGGGGTGAGAATGTGTGTGGTGGTGGGGGGTGAGAATGTGTGTGGTGAGGGGGTGAGAATGTGTGTGGTGGTGGGGGTGTGAGAATGTGTGTGATGGTGGGGGGGGGTGAGAATGTGTGTGGTGGGGGGTGAGAATGTGTGTGGAGGGGGGGTGAGAATGTGTGTGGTGGTGGGGGGGGGGTGAGAATGTGTGTGGTGGGGTGTTGAGAATGTGTGTGGCGGTGGGGGGGTTAGAACATGTGTGGCGGTGGGGGGTGGGTGAGAATGTGTGTGGTGGTGGGGTGTGAGAATGTGTGTGGTGGTGGGGGTTGTGAATGTGTGTGGTGGTGGGGTGGGGAGTGAGAATGTGTGTGGTGGGGGGAGTGAGAATGTGTGTGGCGATGGTGGGGAGTGAGAATGTGTGTGGTGGTGGTGAGGAGTGAGAATATGTGTGGCGGTGGTAGGGAGTGAGAATGTGTGTGGCGATGGTGGGGAGTGAGAATGTGTGTGGTGGTGGGGAGTGAGAATGTGTGTGGTGGTGGGGAGTGAGAATGTGTGTGGTAGTGGGGGGGGGTGAGAATGTGTGTGGTGGTGGGGAGTGAGAATGTTTGTGGTGGTGGGGAGTGAGAATGTGTGTGGCGATGGTGGGGAGTGAGAATGTGTGGTGGGGGGAGTGAGAATGTGTGTGGTGGTGGGGGGGTGAGAATGTGTGTGCTGGTGGTGGGGAGAGAGAATGTGTGTGGTGGTGGTGGGGGTTGTGAATGTGTGTGGTGGGGGGAGTGAGAATCTGTGTGGTGGTGGGGAGAGAGAATGTGTGTGGTGGTGGTGGGGGTTGTGAATGTGTGTGGTGGTGGGGAGTGAGAATGTGTGTGGTGGGGGGGGTGAGAATGTGTGTGGTGGTGGGGAGTGAGAATGTGTGTGGCGGTCGTGGGGACTGAGAATGTGTGTGGTTGTGATGGGGAGTGAGAATGTGTGTGGCGGTCGGGGGGTGAGAATGTGTGTGGTGGTGGTGGGGGGTGAGAATGTGTGGTGTTGGGGAGTGAGAATGTGTGTGGTGGTGGGGAGTGAGAATGTGTGTGGTGGTGGGGGGGGGGGTGAGAAAGTGTGTGGTGGGGGGAGTGAGAATGTGTGTGGCGGTGATGGGGAGTGAGAATGTGTGTGGTGGGGGGGGTGAGAATGTGTGTGGTGGTGGGGAGTGAGAATGTGTGTGGCGGTGGTGGGGACTGAGAATGTGTGTGGTGGTGATGGGGAGTGAGAATGTGTGTGGCGGTCAGGGGGTGAGAATGTGTGTGGTGGTGGTGGGGGGTGAGAATGTGTGGTGGGGGGAGTGAGAATGTGTGTGGTGGTGGGGAGTGAGAATGTGTGTGGTGGTGGGGGGGGGGGGTGAGAATGTGTGTGGTGGGGGGAGTGAGAATGTGTGTGGCGGTGATGGGGAGTGAGAATGTGTGTGGTGGGGGTGGGCAGTGAGAATGTGTGTGGCGGTGGTGGGGAGTGAGAATTTGTGTGGCGGCGGTGGGGAGTGAGAATGTGTGTGGTGGTGGGGAGTGAGAATGTGTGTGGCGATGGTGGGGAGTGAGAATGTGTGTGGCGGTGGGGAGTGAGAATGTGTGTGGTGGTGGGGAGTGAGAATGTGTGTGGCGATGGTGGGGAGTGAGAATGTGTGTGGCGGTGGGGAGTGAGAATGTGTGTTGTGGTGGGGAGTGAGAATGTGTGTGGTGGTGGTGGGGAGTGAGAATGTGTGTGGTGGTGGGGAGTGAGAATGTATGTGGGGGTGGGGGGTTGGTGAGAATGTGTGTGGTGGTGGTGGGGAGTGAGAATGTGTGTGGTGGTGGCGGGGAGTGAGAATGTGTGTGGTGGTGGGGAGTGAGAATGTGTGTGGCGATGGTGGGGAGTGAGAATGTGTGTGGCGGTGGGGAGTGAGAATGTGTGTGGTGGTGGGGAGTGAGAATGTGTGTGGTGGTGGTGGGGAGTGAGAATGTGTGTGGTGGTGGGGAGTGAGAATGTGTGTGTGGTGGTGGGGGGTGAGAATGTGTGTGTGGTGGTGGGGAGTGAGAATGTGTGTGGTGGTGGGGGGGTGAGAATGTGTGTGGTGGTGGGGGGTGAGAATGTGTGTGGTGAGGGGGTGAGAATGTCTGTGGTGCTGGGGGTGTGAGAATGTGTGTGATGGTGGGGGGGGGTGAGAATGTGTGTGGTGGGGGGTGAGAATGTGTGTGAGGGGGGGTGAGAATGTGTGTGGTGGTGGGGGGGGGGTGAGAATGTGTGTGGTGGGGTGTTGAGAATGTGTGTGGCGGTGGGGGGGTTAGAACATGTGTGGCGGTGGGGGGTGGGTGAGAATGTGTGTGGTGGTGGGGTGTGAGAATGTGTGTGGTGGTGGGGGTTGTGAATGTGTGTGGTGGTGGGGTGTGGAGTGAGAATGTGTGTGGTGGGGGGAGTGAGAATGTGTGTGGCGATGGTGGGGAGTGAGAATGTGTGTGGTGGTGGTGAGGAGTGAGAATATGTGTGGCGGTGGTAGGGAGTGAGAATGTGTGTGGCGATGGTGGGGAGTGAGAATGTGTGTGGTGGTGGGGAGTGAGAATGTGTGTGGTGGTGGGGAGTGAGAATGTGTGTGGTAGTGGGGGGGGGTGAGAATGTGTGTGGTGGTGGGGAGTGAGAATGTGTGTGGTGGTGGGGAGTGAGAATGTGTGTGGCGATGGTGGGGAGTGAGAATGTGTGGTGGGGGGAGTGAGAATGTGTGTGGTGGTGGGGGGGTGAGAATGTGTGTGGTGGTGGTGGGGAGTGAGAATGTGTGTGGTGGGGGGAGTGAGAATGTGCATGGTGGGAGGAGTGAGAATGTGTGTGGCGGTGGTGGGGAGTGAGAATGTGTGTGGTGGTGGGGGGTGCGAATGTGTGTGGTGGTGGGGACTGAGAATGTGTGTGGTGGTGGTCGGGAGTGAGAATGTGTGTGGTGGTGGGGAGTGAGAATGTGTGTGGTGGTGGGGACAGAGAATGTGTGTGTTGGTGGGGAGTGAGAATGTGTGTGGCGGTGGGGGGGTGAGAATGTGTGTGGCGGTGGGGGGGTGAGAATGTATGTGGTGGTGGGGAGTGAGAATGTGTGTGGCGGTGGGGGCTGAGAATGTGTGTGGTGGGGAGTGAGAATGTGTGTGGCGATGGTGGGGAGTGAGAATGTGTGGTGGGGGGGTGAGAATGTATGTGGCGGTGGGGAGTGAGAATGTGTGTGGTGGTGGGGAGTGAAAATGTGTGTGGTGGTGGGGCGGTGAGTGTGTGTGGTGGTGGGGAGTGAGAATGTGTGTGGCGATGGTGGGGAGTGAGAAGGTGTGGTGGGGGGAGTGAGAATGTGTGTGGTGGTGGTGGGGAGTGAGAATGAGTGTGGTGGTGGGGGGTGAGAATATGTGTGGTGGGGGGAGTGAGAATGTGTGTGGCGGTGGTGGGGAGTGAGAATGTGTGTGGTGGTGGTGGGGAGTGAGAATGTGTGTGGTGGTGGTGGGGAGTGAGAATGTGTGTGGTGGTGGGGGGTGAGAATGTGTGTGTGGTGGTGGGGAGTGAGAATGTGTGTGGTGGTGGTCGGGAGTGAGAATGTGTGTGGTGGTGGGGAGTGAGAATGTGTGTGGTGGTGGGGAGTGAGAATGTGTGTGGTGGTGGGGAGTGAGAATGTGTGTGGCGGTGGGGGGGTGAGAATGTGTGTGGCGGTGGGGGGGGTGAGAATGTATGTGGTGGTGGGGAGTGAGAATGTGTGTGGCGGTGGGGTCTGAGAATGTGTGGGGTGGTGGGGTGTGAGAATGTGTGTGGTGGTGGGGGGCTGAGTGTGTGTGGTGTTGGGGAGTGAGAATGTGTGTGGTAGTGGGGGGTGAGAATGTGTGTGGTGGTGGGTGGTGAGTGTGTGTGGTGGTGGGGAGTGAGAATGTGTGTGGTGGGGGGAGTGAGAATGTGTGTGGCGCTGGTGGGGAGTGATAATGTGTGTGGTGGTGGGGAGTGAGAATGTGTGTGGTGGGGGGAGTGAGAATGTGTGTTGTGGTGGTGTGGAGTGAGAATGTGTGTGGTGGTGGTGGGGAGTGAGAATGTGTGTGGTGGTGGGGAGTGAGAATGTGTGTGGTGGTGGGGAGTGAAAATGTGTGTGTGGTGGTGGGGAGTGAGAATGTGTGGCGGTGGGGGGGTGAGAATGTGTGTGGCGGTGGGGGGGTGAGAATGTGTGTGGTGGTTGTGGGGAGTGAGAATGTGTGTGGTGGTGGTGAGGAGTGAGAATGTGTGTGGTGGTGGGGAGTGAGAATGTGTGTGGTGGTGGGGAGTGAGAATGTGTGTGTGGTGGTGGGGAGTGAGAATGTGTGGCGGTTGGGGGGTGAGAATGTGTGTGGCGGTGGGGGGGTGAGAATGTGTGTGGCGGTGGGGGGTGAGAATGTGTGTGGCGGTGGGGTGGTGAGAATGTGTGTGGTGGTGGGGAGTGAGAATGTGTGTGGTGGTGGGGGGGTGAGAATGTGTGTGGTGGTGGGGGGTGAGAATGTGTGTGGTGAGGGGGAGTGAGAATGTGTGTGGTGGTGGGGGGGGGTGAGAATGTGTGTGGTGGGGGGAGTGAGAATGTGTGTGGCGGTGGTGGGGAGTGAGAATGTGTGTGGTGGTGGTGGGGAGTGAGAATGTGTGTGGCGGCGGTGGGGAGTGAGAATGTGTGTGGTGGTGGGTAGTGAGAATGTGTGTGGTGGTGGTGGGGAGTGAGAATGTGTGTGGTGGTGGGGAGTGAGAATGTGTGTGGTGGTGGGGAGTGAGAATGTGTGTGGCGATGGTGGGGAGTGAGAATGTGTGCTGGGGGGGTGAGAATGTATGTGGCGGTGGGGAGTGAGAATGTGTGTGGTGGTGGGGAGTGAAAATGTGTGTGGTGGTGGGGCGGTGAGTGTGTGTGGTGGTGGGGAGTGAGAATGTGTGTGGCGATGGTGGGGAGTGAGAAGGTGTGGTGGGGGGAGTGAGAATGTGTGTGGTGGTGGGGAGTGAGAATGTGTGTGGTGGTGGGGGGTGAGAATGTGTGTGGTGGTGGGGGGTGAGTGTGTGTGGTGGTGGGGAGTGAGAATGTGTGTGGTGGTGGTGGGGAGTGAGAATGTGTGTGGTGGGGGGAGTGAGAATATGTGTGGTGGGGGGAGTGAGAATGTGTGTGGTGGTGGGGAGTGAGAATGTGTGTGGTGGTGGGGGGTGAGAATGTGTGTGGTGGTGGGGGGTGAGTGTGTGTGGTGGTGGGGAGTGAGAATGTGTGTGGTGGTGGTGGGGAGTGAGAATGTGTGTGGTGGGGGGAGTGAGAATGTGTGTGGTGGTGGTGGGGAGTGAGAATGTGTGTGGTGGTGGTGGGGAGTGAGAATGTGTGTGGTGGTGGGGGGTGAGAATGTGTGTGTGGTGGTGGGGAGTGAGAATGTGTGTGGTGGTGGTCGGGAGTGAGAATGTGTGTGGTGGTGGGGAGTGAGAATGTGTGTGGTGGTGGGGAGTGAGAATGTGTGTGGTGGTGGGGAGTGAGAATGTGTGTGGCGGTGGGGGGGTGAGAATGTGTGTGGCGGTGGGGGGGTGAGAATGTATGTGGTGGTGGGGAGTGAGAATGTGTGTGGCGGTGGGGTCTGAGAATGTGTGTGGTGGTGGGGTGTGAGAATGTGTGTGGTGGTGGGGGGGTGAGTGTGTGTGGTGTTGGGGAGTGAGAATGTGTGTGGTAGTGGGGGGTGAGAATGTGTGTGGTGGTGGGTGGTGAGTGTGTGTGGTGGTGGGGAGTGAGAATGTGTGTGGTGGGGGGAGTGAGAATGTGTGTGGCGCTGGTGGGGAGTGATAATGTGTGTGGTGGTGGGGGGGAGTGAGAATGTGTGTGGTGGTGGTGGGGAGTGAGAATGTGTGTGGTGGTGGGGGGTGAGAATGTGTGTGTGGTGGTGGGGAGTGAGAATGTGTGTGGTGGTGGTCGGGAGTGAGAATGTGTGTGGTGGTGGGGAGTGAGAATGTGTGTGGTGGTGGGGAGTGAGAATGTGTGTGGTGGTGGGGAGTGAGAATGTGTGTGGCGGTGGGGGGGTGAGAATGTGTGTGGCGGTGGCGGGGGTGAGAATGTATGTGGTGGTGGGGAGTGAGAATGTGTGTGGCGGTGGGGTCTGAGAATGTGTGGGGTGGTGGGGAGTGTGAATGTGTGTGTGGTGGTGGGGGGTGAGAATGTGTGTGTGGTGGTGGGGAGTGAGAATGTGTGTGGTGGTGGGGGGGTGAGAATGTGTGTGGTGGTGGGGGGTGAGAATGTGTGTGGTGAGGGGGTGAGAATGTGTGTGGTGCTGGGGGTGTGAGAATGTGTGTGATGGTGGGGGGGGGTGAGAATGTGTGTGGTGGGGGGTGAGAATGTGTGTGAGGGGGGGTGAGAATGTGTGTGGTGGTGGGGGGGGGGGGTGAGAATGTGTGTGGTGGGGTGTTGAGAATGTGTGTGGCGGTGGGGGGGTTAGAACATGTGTGGCGGTGGGGGGTGGGTGAGAATGTGTGTGGTGGTGGGGTGTGAGAATGTGTGTGGTGGTGGGGGTTGTGAATGTGTGTGGTGGTGGGGTGGGGAGTGAGAATGTGTGTGGTGGGGGGAGTGAGAATGTGTGTGGCGATGGTGGGGAGTGAGAATGTGTGTGGTGGTGGTGAGGAGTGAGAATATGTGTGGCGGTGGTAGGGAGTGAGAATGTGTGTGGCGATGGTGGGGAGTGAGAATGTGTGTGGTGGTGGGGAGTGAGAATGTGTGTGGTGGTGGGGAGTGAGAATGTGTGTGGTAGTGGGGGGGGGTGAGAATGTGTGTGGTGGTGGGGAGTGAGAATGTGTGTGGTGGTGGGGAGTGAGAATGTGTGTGGCGATGGTGGGGAGTGAGAATGTGTGGTGGGGGGAGTGAGAATGTGTGTGGTGGTGGGGGGGTGAGAATGTGTGTGGTGGTGGTGGGGAGTGAGAATGTGTGTGGTGGGGGGAGTGAGAATGTGCATGGTGGGAGGAGTGAGAATGTGTGTGGCGGTGGTGGGGAGTGAGAATGTGTGTGGTGGTGGGGGGTGCGAATGTGTGTGGTGGTGGGGACTGAGAATGTGTGTGGTGGTGGTCGGGAGTGAGAATGTGTGTGGTGGTGGGGAGTGAGAATGTGTGTGGTGGTGGGGACAGAGAATGTGTGTGTTGGTGGGGAGTGAGAATGTGTGTGGCGGTGGGGGGGTGAGAATGTGTGTGGCGGTGGGGGGGTGAGAATGTATGTGGTGGTGGGGAGTGAGAATGTGTGTGGCGGTGGGGGCTGAGAATGTGTGTGGTGGGGAGTGAGAATGTGTGTGGCGATGGTGGGGAGTGAGAATGTGTGGTGGGGGGGTGAGAATGTATGTGGCGGTGGGGAGTGAGAATGTGTGTGGTGGTGGGGAGTGAAAATGTGTGTGGTGGTGGGGCGGTGAGTGTGTGTGGTGGTGGGGAGTGAGAATGTGTGTGGCGATGGTGGGGAGTGAGAAGGTGTGGTGGGGGGAGTGAGAATGTGTGTGGTGGTGGGGAGTGAGAATGAGTGTGGTGGTGGGGGGTGAGAATGTGTGTGGTGGTGGGGGGTGAGTGTGTGTGGTGGTGGGGAGTGAGAATGTGTGTGGTGGTGGTGGGGAGTGAGAATGTGTGTGGTGGGGGGAGTGAGAATATGTGTGGTGGGGGGAGTGAGAATGTGTGTGGCGGTGGTGGGGAGTGAGAATGTGTGTGGTGGTGGTGGGGAGTGAGAATGTGTGTGGTGGTGGTGGGGAGTGAGAATGTGTGTGGTGGTGGGGGGTGAGAATGTGTGTGTGGTGGTGGGGAGTGAGAATGTGTGTGGTGGTGGTCGGGAGTGAGAATGTGTGTGGTGGTGGGGGGGTGAGAATGTGTGTGGCGGTGGGGGGGGTGAGAATGTATGTGGTGGTGGGGAGTGAGAATGTGTGTGGCGGTGGGGTCTGAGAATGTGTGGGGTGGTGGGGTGTGAGAATGTGTGTGGTGGTGGGGGGCTGAGTGTGTGTGGTGTTGGGGAGTGAGAATGTGTGTGGTAGTGGGGGGTGAGAATGTGTGTGGTGGTGGGTGGTGAGTGTGTGTGGTGGTGGGGAGTGAGAATGTGTGTGGTGGGGGGAGTGAGAATGTGTGTGGCGCTGGTGGGGAGTGATAATGTGTGTGGTGGTGGGGAGTGAGAATGTGTGTGGTGGGGGGAGTGAGAATGTGTGTTGTGGTGGTGTGGAGTGAGAATGTGTGTGGTGGTGGTGGGGAGTGAGAATGTGTGTGGTGGTGGGGAGTGAGAATGTGTGTGGTGGTGGGGAGTGAAAATGTGTGTGTGGTGGTGGGGAGTGAGAATGTGTGGCGGTGGGGGGGTGAGAATGTGTGTGGCGGTGGGGGGGTGAGAATGTGTGTGGTGGTTGTGGGGAGTGAGAATGTGTGTGGTGGTGGTGAGGAGTGAGAATGTGTGTGGTGGTGGGGAGTGAGAATGTGTGTGGTGGTCGGGAGTGAGAATGTGTGTGTGGTGGTGGGGAGTGAGAATGTGTGGCGGTTGGGGGGTGAGAATGTGTGTGGCGGTGGGGGGGTGAGAATGTGTGTGGCGGTGGGGGGTGAGAATGTGTGTGGCGGTGGGGTGGTGAGAATGTGTGTGGTGGTGGGGAGTGAGAATGTGTGTGGTGGTGGGGGGGTGAGAATGTGTGTGGTGGTGGGGGGTGAGAATGTGTGTGGTGAGGGGGAGTGAGAATGTGTGTGGTGGTGGGGGGGGTGAGAATGTGTGTGGTGGGGGGAGTGAGAATGTGTGTGGCGGTGGTGGGGAGTGAGAATGTGTGTGGTGGTGGTGGGGAGTGAGAATGTGTGTGGCGGCGGTGGGGAGTGAGAATGTGTGTGGTGGTGGGTAGTGAGAATGTGTGTGGTGGTGGTGGGGAGTGAGAATGTGTGTGGTGGTGGGGAGTGAGAATGTGTGTGGTGGTGGGGAGTGAGAATGTGTGTGGCGATGGTGGGGAGTGAGAATGTGTGGTGGGGGGAGTGAGAATGTGTGTGGTGGTGGGGGGGTGAGAATGTGTGTGGTGGTGGTGGGGAGTGAGAATGTGTGTGGTGGGGGGAGTGAGAATGTGCGTGGTGGGGGGAGTGAGAATGTGTGTGGCGGTGGTGGGGAGTGAGAATGTGTGTGGTGGTGGGGGGTGCGAATGTGTGTGGCGGTGGGGGGGTGAGAATGTGTGTGGCGGTGGGGGGGTGAGAATGTATGTGGTGGTGGGGAGTGAGAATGTGTGTGGCGGTGGGGGCTGAGAATGTGTGTGGTGGGGAGTGAGAATGTGTGTGGCGATGGTGGGGAGTGAGAATGTGTGCTGGGGGGGTGAGAATGTATGTGGCGGTGGGGAGTGAGAATGTGTGTGGTGGTGGGGAGTGAAAATGTGTGTGGTGGTGGGGCGGTGAGTGTGTGTGGTGGTGGGGAGTGAGAATGTGTGTGGCGATGGTGGGGAGTGAGAAGGTGTGGTGGGGGGAGTGAGAATGTGTGTGGTGGTGGGGAGTGAGAATGTGTGTGGTGGTGGGGGGTGAGAATGTGTGTGGTGGTGGGGGGTGAGTGTGTGTGGTGGTGGGGAGTGAGAATGTGTGTGGTGGTGGTGGGGAGTGAGAATGTGTGTGGTGGGGGGAGTGAGAATATGTGTGGTGGGGGGAGTGAGAATGTGTGTGGTGGTGGGGAGTGAGAATGTGTGTGGTGGTGGGGGGTGAGAATGTGTGTGGTGGTGGGGGGTGAGTGTGTGTGGTGGTGGGGAGTGAGAATGTGTGTGGTGGTGGTGGGGAGTGAGAATGTGTGTGGTGGGGGGAGTGAGAATGTGTGTGGTGGTGGTGGGGAGTGAGAATGTGTGTGGTGGTGGTGGGGAGTGAGAATGTGTGTGGTGGTGGGGGGTGAGAATGTGTGTGTGGTGGTGGGGAGTGAGAATGTGTGTGGTGGTGGTCGGGAGTGAGAATGTGTGTGGTGGTGGGGAGTGAGAATGTGTGTGGTGGTGGGGAGTGAGAATGTGTGTGGTGGTGGGGAGTGAGAATGTGTGTGGCGGTGGGGGGGTGAGAATGTGTGTGGCGGTGGGGGGGTGAGAATGTATGTGGTGGTGGGGAGTGAGAATGTGTGTGGCGGTGGGGTCTGAGAATGTGTGTGGTGGTGGGGTGTGAGAATGTGTGTGGTGGTGGGGGGGTGAGTGTGTGTGGTGTTGGGGAGTGAGAATGTGTGTGGTAGTGGGGGGTGAGAATGTGTGTGGTGGTGGGTGGTGAGTGTGTGTGGTGGTGGGGAGTGAGAATGTGTGTGGTGGGGGGAGTGAGAATGTGTGTGGCGCTGGTGGGGAGTGATAATGTGTGTGGTGGTGGGGGGGAGTGAGAATGTGTGTGGTGGTGGTGGGGAGTGAGAATGTGTGTGGTGGTGGGGGGTGAGAATGTGTGTGTGGTGGTGGGGAGTGAGAATGTGTGTGGTGGTGGTCGGGAGTGAGAATGTGTGTGGTGGTGGGGAGTGAGAATGTGTGTGGTGGTGGGGAGTGAGAATGTGTGTGGTGGTGGGGAGTGAGAATGTGTGTGGCGGTGGGGGGGTGAGAATGTGTGTGGCGGTGGGGGGGGTGAGAATGTATGTGGTGGTGGGGAGTGAGAATGTGTGTGGCGGTGGGGTCTGAGAATGTGTGGGGTGGTGGGGTGTGAGAATGTGTGTGGTGGTGGGGGGCTGAGTGTGTGTGGTGTTGGGGAGTGAGAATGTGTGTGGTAGTGGGGGGTGAGAATGTGTGTGGTGGTGGGTGGTGAGTGTGTGTGGTGGTGGGGAGTGAGAATGTGTGTGGTGGGGGGAGTGAGAATGTGTGTGGCGCTGGTGGGGAGTGATAATGTGTGTGGTGGTGGGGAGTGAGAATGTGTGTGGTGGGGGGAGTGAGAATGTGTGTTGTGGTGGTGTGGAGTGAGAATGTGTGTGGTGGTTGTGGGGAGTGAGAATGTGTGTGGTGGTGGGGAGTGAGAATGTGTGTGGTGGTGGGGAGTGAAAATGTGTGTGTGGTGGTGGGGAGTGAGAATGTGTGGCGGTGGGGGGGTAAGAATGTGTGTGGCGGTGGGGGGGTGAGAATGTGTGTGGTGGTTGTGGGGAGTGAGAATGTGTGTGGTGGTGGTGAGGAGTGAGAATGTGTGTGGTGGTGGGGAGTGAGAATGTGTGTGGTGGTGGGGAGTGAGAATGTGTGTGTGGTGGTGGGGAGTGAGAATGTGTGGCGGTTGGGGGGTGAGAATGTGTGTGGCGGTGGGGGGGTGAGAATGTGTGTGGCGGTGGGGGGTGAGAATGTGTGTGGCGGTGGGGTGGTGAGAATGTGTGTGGTGGTGGGGAGTGAGAATGTGTGTGGTGGTGGGGGGGTGAGAATGTGTGTGGTGGTGGGGGGTGAGAATGTGTGTGGTGAGGGGGAGTGAGAATGTGTGTGGTGGTGGGGGGGGGGTGAGAATGTGTGTGGTGGGGGGAGTGAGAATGTGTGTGGCGGTGGTGGGGAGTGAGAATGTGTGTGGTGGTGGTGGGGAGTGAGAATGTGTGTGGCGGCGGTGGGGAGTGAGAATGTGTGTGGTGGTGGGTAGTGAGAATGTGTGTGGTGGTGGTGGGGAGTGAGAATGTGTGTGGTGGTGGGGAGTGAGAATGTGTGTGGTGGTGGGGAGTGAGAATGTGTGTGGCGATGGTGGGGAGTGAGAATGTGTGGTGGGGGGAGTGAGAATGTGTGTGGTGGTGGGGGGGTGAGAATGTGTGTGGTGGTGGTGGGGAGTGAGAATGTGTGTGGTGGGGGGAGTGAGAATGTGCGTGGTGGGGGGAGTGAGAATGTGTGTGGCGGTGGTGGGGAGTGAGAATGTGTGTGGTGGTGGGGGGTGCGAATGTGTGTGGCGGTGGGGGGTGAGAATGTGTGTGGCGGTGGGGGGGTGAGAATGTATGTGGTGGTGGGGAGTGAGAATGTGTGTGGCGGTGGGGGCTGAGAATGTGTGTGGTGGGGAGTGAGAATGTGTGTGGCGATGGTGGGGAGTGAGAATGTGTGCTGGGGGGGTGAGAATGTATGTGGCGGTGGGGAGTGAGAATGTGTGTGGTGGTGGGGAGTGAAAATGTGTGTGGTGGTGGGGCGGTGAGTGTGTGTGGTGGTGGGGAGTGAGAATGTGTGTGGCGATGGTGGGGAGTGAGAAGGTGTGGTGGGGGGAGTGAGAATGTGTGTGGTGGTGGGGAGTGAGAATGTGTGTGGTGGTGGGGGGTGAGAATGTGTGTGGTGGTGGGGGGTGAGTGTGTGTGGTGGTGGGGAGTGAGAATGTGTGTGGTGGTGGTGGGGAGTGAGAATGTGTGTGGTGGGGGGAGTGAGAATGTGTGTGGCGGTGGTGGGGAGTGAGAATGTGTGTGGTGGTGGTGGGGAGTGAGAAAGTGTGTGGTGGTGGTGGGGAGTGAGAATGTGTGTGGTGGTGGGGGGTGAGAATGTGTGTGTGGTGGTGGGGAGTGAGAATGTGTGTGGTGGTGGTCGGGAGTGAGAATGTGTGTGGTGGTGGGGAGTGAGAATGTGTGTGGTGGTGGGGAGTGAGAATGTGTGTGGTGGTGGGGAGTGAGAATGTGTGTGGCGGTGGGGGGGTGAGAATGTGTGTGGCGGTGGGGGGGTGAGAATGTATGTGGTGGTGGGGAGTGAGAATGTGTGTGGCGGTGGGGTCTGAGAATGTGTGTGGTGGTGGGGTGTGAGAATGTGTGTGGTGGTGGGGGGGTGAGTGTGTGTGGTGTTGGGGAGTGAGAATGTGTGTGGTAGTGGGGGGTGAGAATGTGTGTGGTGGTGGGTGGTGAGTGTGTGTGGTGGTGGGGAGTGAGAATGTGTGTGGTGGGGGGAGTGAGAATGTGTGTGGCGCTGGTGGGGAGTGATAATGTGTGTGGTGGTGGGGAGTGAGAATATGTGTGGTGGGGGGAGTGAGAATGTGTGTTGTGGTGGTGTGGAGTGAGAATGTGTGTGGTGGTGGTGGGGAGTGAGAATGTGTGTGGTGGTGGGGAGTGAGAATGTGTGTGGTGGTGGGGAGTGAAAATGTGTGTGTGGTGGTGGGGAGTGAGAATGTGTGGCGGTGGGGGGGTGAGAATGTGTGTGGCGGTGGGGGGGTGAGAATGTGTGTGGTGGTTGTGGGGAGTGAGAATGTGTGTGGTGGTGGTGAGGAGTGAGAATGTGTGTGGTGGTGGGGAGTGAGAATGTGTGTGGTGGTGGGGAGTGAGAATGTGTGTGTGGTGGTGGGGAGTGAGAATGTGTGGCGGTTGGGGGGTGAGAATGTGTGTGGCGGTGGGGGGGTGAGAATGTGTGTGGCGGTGGGGGGTGAGAATGTGTGTGGCGGTGGGGTGGTGAGAATGTGTGTGGTGGTGGGGAGTGAGAATGTGTGTGGTGGTGGGGGGGTGAGAATGTGTGTGGTGGTGGGGGGTGAGAATGTGTGTGGTGAGGGGGAGTGAGAATGTGTGTGGTGGTGGGGTGGGGGTGAGAATGTGTGTGGTGGGGGGAGTGAGAATGTGTGTGGCGGTGGTGGGGAGTGAGAATGTGTGTGGTGGTGGTGGGGAGTGAGAATGTGTGTGGCGGCGGTGGGGAGTGAGAATGTGTGTGGTGGTGGGTAGTGAGAATGTGTGTGGTGGTGGTGGGGAGTGAGAATGTGTGTGGTGGTGGTGGGGAGTGAGAATGTGTGTGGTGGTGGGGAGTGAGAATGTGTGTGTGGTGGTGGGGGGTGAGAATGTGTGTGTGGTGGTGGGGAGTGAGAATGTCTGTGGTGGTGGGGGGGTGAGAATGTGTGTGGTGGTGGGGGGTGAGAATGTGTGTGGTGAGGGGGTTAGAATGTGTGTGGTGGTGGGGGTGTGAGAATGTGTGTGATGGTGGGGGGGGGGTGAGAATGTGTGTGGTGGGGGGTGAGAATGTGTGTGGAGGGGGGTGAGAATGTGTGTGGTGGTGGGGGGGTTGAGAATGTGTGTGGTGGGGGGTTGAGAATGTGTGTGGCGGTGGGGGGTGAGAACATGTGTGGCGGTGGGGGATGGATGAGAATGTGTGTGATGGTGGGGAGTGAGAATGTGTGTGGTGGTGGGGGTTGTGAATGTGTGTGGTGGTGGGGTGGGGAGTGAGAATGTGTGTGGTGGGGGGAGTGAGAATGTGTGTGGCGATTGTGGGGAGTGAGAATGTGTGTGGTGGTGGTGAGGAGTGAGAATATGTGTGGCGGTGGTAGGGAGTGAGAATGTGTGTGGCGATGGTGGGGAGTGAGAATGTGTGTGGTGGTGGGGAGTGAGAATGTGTGTGGTGGTGGGTGGTGAGAATGTGTGTGGTGGTGGGGGGGGTGAGAATGTGTGTGGTGGTGGGGAGTGAGAATGTGTGTGGTGGTGGGGAGTGAGAATGTGTGTGGCGATGGTGGGGAGTGAGAATGTGTGGTGGGGGGAGTGAGAATGTGTGTGGTGGTGGGGGGGGTGAGAATGTGTGTGGTGGTGGTGGGGAGTGAGAATGTGTGCGGTGGGGGGAGTGAGACTGTGTGTGGTGGGGGGAGTGAGAATGTGTGTGGCGGTGGTGGGGAGTGAGAATGTGTGTGGTGGTGGTGGGGAGTGAGAATGTGTGTGGTGGTGGTGGGGAGTGAGAATGTGTGTGGTGGTGGGGGGTGAGAATGTGTGTGTGGTGGTGGGGAGTGAGAATGTGTGTGGCGGTGGGGAGTGAGAATGTGTGTGGTGGTGGGGAGTGAGAATGTGTGTGGTGGTGGGGAGTGTGAATGTGTGTGGTGGTGGGGAGTGAGAATGTGTGTGGTGGTGGTCGGGAGTGAGAATGTGTGTGGCGGTGGGGAGTGAGAATGTGTGTGGTGGTGGGGAGTGAGAATGTGTGTGGTGGTGGGGAGTGAGAATGTGTGTGGTGGTGGGGAGTGAGAATGTGTGTGGTGGTGGGGAGTGAGAATGTGTGTGGCGGTGGGGGGGTGAGAATGTTTGTGGCGGTGGGGGGGTGAGAATGTATGTGGTGGTGGGGAGTGAGAATGTGTGTGGCGGTGGGGGCTGAGAATGTGTGTGGTGGTGGGGAGTGAGAATGTGTGTGGTGGTGGGGGGGGTGAGTGTGTGTGATGGTGGGGAGTGAGAATGTGTGTGGTGGTGGGGGGTGAGAATGTGTGTGGTGGTGGGGGGTGAGAATGTGTGTGGTGGTGGGGAGTGAGAATGTGTGTGGCGGTGGGGGCTGAGAATGTGTGTGGTGGTGGGGAGTGAGAATGTGTGTGGTGGTGGGGGGCGTGAGAATGTGTGTGGTGGGGGGAGTGAGAATGTGTGTGGCAGTGGTGGGGAGTGAGAATGTGTGTGGTGGTGGTGTGGAATGAGAATGTGTGTGGTGGTGGGGGGTGAGTGTGTGTGGTGGTGGGGGGTGAGTGTGTGTGGTGGTGGGGAGTGAGAATGTGTGTGGTGGTGGGGGGTGAGAATGTGTGTGGTGGTGGGGGGTGAGTGTGTGTGGTGGTGGGGAGTGAGAATGTGTGTGGTGGTGGGGGGTGAGAATGTGTGTGGTGGTGGGGGGTGAGTGTGTGTGGTGGTGGGGAGTGAGAATGTGTGTGGTGGTGGGGGGAGTGAGAATGTGTGTGGTGGGGGGAGTGAGAATGTGTGTGGCAGTGGTGGGGAGTGAGAATGTGTGTGGTGGTGGTGTGGAATGAGAATGTGTGTGGTGGTGTTCGGGAGTGAGAATGTGTGTGGCGGTGGGGAGTGAGAATGTGTGTGGTGGTGGGGAGTGAGAATGTGTGTGGTGGTGGGGAGTGAGAATGTGTGTGGTGGTGGGGAGTGAGAATGTGTGTGGCGGTGGGGGGGTGAGAATGTGTGTGGCGGTGGGGGGGTGAGAATGTATGTGGTGGTGGAGAGTGAGAATGTGTGTGGCGGTGGGGGCTGAGAATGTGTGTGGTGGTGGGGAGTGAGAATGTGTGTGGTGGTGGGGGGGTGAGTGTGTGTGGTGGTGGGGAGTGGGAATGTGTGTGGTAGTGGGGGGTGAGAATGTGTGTGGTGGTGGGGAGTGAGAATGTGTGTGGTGGGGGGCGTGAGAATGTGTGTTGTGGTGGTGGGGAGTGAGAATGTGTGTGGTGGTGGTGGGGAGTGAGAATGTGTGTGGTGGTGGGGAGTGAGAATGTGTGTGGTGGTGGGGAGTGAGAATGTGTGGCGTTGGGGGGGTGAGAATGTGTGTGGCGGTGGGGGGGTGAGAATGTGTGTGGTGGTGGGAAGTGAGAATGTGTGTGGCGGTGGGGGGGTGAGTGTGTGTGGTGGTGGGGAGTGCGAATGTGTGTGGCGGTGGGGAGTGAGAATGTGTGTGGTGGTGGGGAGTGAGAATGTGTGTGGCGATGGGGGGTGAGTGTGTGTGGTGGTGGGGAGTGAGAATGTGTGTGGTGGGGGGAGTGAGAATGTGTGGTGGTGGGGAGTGAGAATGTGTGTGGTGGTGGGGAGTGAGAATGTGTGTGGCGGTTGGGAGTGAGAATGTGTGTGGTGGTGCGGAGTGAGAATGTGTGTGGCGGTGGGGGGGTGAGTGTGTGTGGTGGTGGGGAGTGAGAATGTGTGTGGCGGTGGGGAGTGAGAATGTGTGTGGCGGTGGTGGGGAATGAGAATGTGTGTGGTGGTGGGGAGTGAGAATGTGTGTGGTGGTGGGGAGTGAGAATGTGTGTGGTGGGGGGAGTGGGGGAGTGAGAGGCTGTGTTAATTTCTTAAATTGGTTATAGAGATAAACTTCGATATGGAAATGAAGAAAAACGCAGACACTTATAAAAGTGCTTTTCACAATTTTAAGATGCCCCAAAGTGCTTTCAAGGAAGTGTTTTGGGATTACGGTGTATTATAAAGCAGTTGTAGCAAATATTGTAACATTTTGGCAGCACGGTAGCACAAGTGGATAGCACTGTGGCTTCACAGCACCAGGGTCCCAGGTTCGATTCCCCACTGGGTCACTGTCTGTGCGGAGTCTGCATGTTCTCCCCGTGTCTGCGTGGGTTTCCTCCGGGTGCTCCGGTTTCCTCCCACAGTCCAAAAACGTGCAGGTTAGGTGGATTGACCATGATAAATTGTCCTTAGTGACCAAAAAGATTAGGAGGGGTTATTGGGTTATGTGGATAGGGTGGAAGTGAGGGCTTAAGTGAGTCGGAGCAGACTCGATGGGCCGAATGCCCTCCTTCTGCACTGTATGTTCTCTGTTCATTTTAAAATTTATTTTCTTTTGCCCAAATGAGTTTTGAAATGAAGGTAGAGCGGGTATCACCTATAAGCTGAACACTACTTGGGACTTTGACTGAGACTGACATGAAAATGTTAATCAATGGGTAGATGGGGCATGAGTGAAAACAGCATTTTGGAATTATGAACACAGACATCTCTAAATGACCTCCAGTAGAAAAGAATTTAGTCTAAGGACCCCATCGCAACAAGATGGAAAATAACTTTTGATTTAAAGATTAACGTTATGGATCCCTCAGAGAGAAAGAGCAAGAATTCTACAAATGATGATGATTTTCGAGCTCAAACGAATGTCAAGCCCATTTGCAACCATTATCTAAATCCCTGAATAAAATCCCGGTCTTTGAATTTTCTGCTACTTATGTAGGGATTGTGTTTTATTTTAAATGAACATCTGTGTCTGCTAGTAGTACCAAACTGGATAGAATATTAGCACCTAAAACATTTCTTCAGGTACATAATTACCTCGGAGTTCACCGATCACTTTACAGCAGCCATTTAGCATACAGTAAAGTCGCCATAGTTCCAGATGACTTCCACTTTGAGGGGATTTAACCTGAGGATCATCGCACCTCAGGCGAGGGTGAGATTGAGAAGGCAGGGCCTTCACGAATAATCTCAGCCGGTATGGGAATTGGACCCATGCTGTTGGATTTGCTCTGCATCTTGAACCAGCTGTCCAACCAACTGAGCTAAACCAGGCCCCCTGAAGGCTCTGCCTTCTCAATCTTGCCCTTGCCTGAGGTGTAGTGATAGGTTAGATAGGGGGCCTCAGAGAACATTGGCTGACCACCAGTCAGCTCTCCAGCTCAAAGGAGAAAGCAGCCTATGGTCATCTGGTACTATGGCGACTTTGCATACTGTAAGATCCCACAGTGTAGTCCAAAGGGTTAATTGATGGTACGTGCTAATGTATGATGTAGATGATCATATACCACAGATATCTGTTAGACGAGAGAGAGGTTGGAATTATGATTAGGAGCTAGATGCCTACTCTGTAACCTGCTCAGATGTAGTACTAATGAACAAGTGTTAAGCAGATAGCGGAGTCTGTCTGCAGTCAGAGTAAGAACGTGGTCCCACGCCTAGAGTCCAAGATAGTAGGACCCAACCTCAGAACAGCAGTGGAGGTATTGGGTGTGATCTAACTGAATGGGGACAGAGTCCTGTAGGCCGAGATTAGCCGAAAGTCTTTCCCGGTGCTCGGAGTGCTGAGAAATACCCTATCTAATGCCCATCCTGGTAGATCGAGGGCCTCAGCAGGGAATGCTTGGCCGAGACCACACTTAGCCCCGTTTTCCACACAGAGGCCCTCCGCTCGCCGGAACTCTTCAGTGAAACAAATTATCGGAACGTCATTTATAAATGGCATCCCAATCTCTTGAACCCCCGATGCATAGGGGGGTCACCGGGCAAACCCCCCCCCCGCACGCAGAGTAACCCCTGGCCCGATCACTGCCTTGCAAAAACTACAAGCTTGTCACCTTGACAGTGCCAGCCTGGCACATAGTTGGCACTGCCAGAGTGCAAAGAGGGCACTGCCAAGCTAGCAGTGCCATGGTGTCCAGGTGGCACCAGCAGTGCCAGGGTACTACCCTGCCCACAGGGCAACTACCTGGGACCAGTACTGAACGGCGCGCGCCCAAGGTTTGCAAGGTGAAGGGGATAAATGCCAATGCCTCGGTTACCTCAGGGTACTGCGCAGAGTGAGACTAGCACCATATGCAGGTTTGCCAAAAAGTGAACCCGCCCACGATGGGCGGGATTCATGTTGTGATGTCTCACAAGATCTAATGCAATTGCGTGAGGCATAGCGAATTGGGTAGTTCCCAGGAGCGGGTCTCCCAGCATCTATTGACCACGTTGCACCACGGCATGCTGACGTTCAGACGCAATGTGGTCAGTAGATTGCACCCATTGATACATTAACATCCTAGGTGCTACAATTGGCCAGAACATGAACTGCACTAGCCAGATAAATACTGTGGCTAAATGTGCAGGTCAATCCTGCAGTGAGTAACTCACCTCCAGACTCTCCAAAGTCTGTCCACCATCTACAAGGCACAAGTCAGGAGTGAGATGAAATACTCTTCACTTGCCTGGATGAGTGCAGCTCCGACAACACTCAAGAAGCTCAACACCACCCAGGACAAAGCAACTGCTTGATTGGTACCCCATCCACAAACATTCAATTCCTCCACCACCGATGACCTGGGAGACTCCCACCCCCTCCCTCAGGTGCTATAATGCCTGGTCCAGGTTTGTGAGTGCCAGTGCTAAATGGTGCCATGGCGAGGTCTCCCAGGTGCAGGGGGGGGGAGGGGGGGTCAGTCCGAGGTGCTGCGGTATTCCGCCACCTCCCCTGCGGGAGTCACCGATGGCACCCAGGCTACTCCATGGGACGGGGGTACGAGTGGTGCCATCCCCGGAGGCCCCCCTCCCCACCCCACCACCTGGCACTGCCAGTCCTGGAGGCCCGCTCTGGTCTTGACCAGGATCTGCACGTTCATGGCCATGCAGCACAGGGAGTGGACCATCTCCGTCTGGGACTGTGCCACCACCCTGAGTGTCACATCAGCCAGTGACTGGGCCGCGTTCCTCTGGGTGTAGGCCACCTCCCGCTGGGTGTGGGCCACCTCCCTCTGCGACTGGGACACCTCCCTCTGCGACTGGGACACCCCGCCCAGTGCCTGCGCCACGCCAGCCAGTGCCTGGGCAATGCCATCGACATTCTCAGCCATGGCCTGCTGTGCCTGGGCCACGCTGAGGAGCACCGCTGCAATGTCCAGGTGGCTCCGGCACATGGCTGCCTGGGAGAGTGCAGCCGTGTCCTGGGCCTCGGCCCCCACCTGCACAGAATGCACCAGGCCTTGCAAACTTTGGCCCATATCCGACACTGTCGTCCCCAAGCTGCTGGAACCTGTAATATTGCCACAGGAACTGGGCTCAGGCAGTCGATCATTTTACCACCCAACAGGTAGCAACAGAATGAGCACAGTCCAGGTAAATCTCCTGGCTCTCATCTACACTGCACACAACTGGAACATTGGAACTGTTGTATCGGTGCCGATACGACGTATGAATCTCGGAGTGCTTTCTCCCAACAGGAAAGCCCTCGTTTCTGGAAAGGTGGAGCGCCCTGCAACAGTTTCGATCTGCTAACCTCTGAAGGAATACACCATTGGAGTTTTGATTCTGGACTCATGTGAAAGTATGGGCGCAACCTAACTGAATTGCAGAGCCCCATAACGAGTATGTTTAGCCGGGTGTTTCCCGGCGCTTGCAGCGCCAAAAAGACTAGACTATCGAACAGTACCCTGTTGCAATCTGGGGCCTCGCCCCGCCAAGGCTGCACATAGCCTGCACTGAGGAGCTCAGCTCGACGGAACACCTCAGTGCGGGAGGAGATTGGGACGCTATTTTTAAATTGCTCCCCAATCTCTCGACCCGACGGAAGCAACCTTCAGCACCCCAAAGCCCCAACTCACCTATAAAGGAGTCCTCGGGCTCCCCCGCACCCCACCTCACATGGGCAGGGCACCTCCAGGCCTGATCCCTGCATGGGCACAATGCCAGCCTGGCAGTGCCACTTGGGCATCTTGGCAGTGACAGGTTGGCATCCAGGTGGCACTGCTAGGGTGCCAGGCTGCCAGTGCCTGAGTGCCACCCTGCCCAGAGGGACAACCACCCAGGGGCCTCAGATAGCCTGGGAGACCCCCATGCATTTGTGGGGACCTGTACTGAACGGTGCTCACCTAAGGTCTCCGAGGCGAAGGGGTTAGATCCCAACATCTCGGGTAGACCAGGTGAGTTGCATATTAGTGTGGGACTAGCTACTCACTCTAATATGCAGATTTGCCAAACACTGATCCAGCCCACAATGGGTGGGATCCAGATCACAACGTCGCACGAAATCCCATTAGATCGTGCAAGGCGTGGCAAGCCAGATAAATTCCCGGAAGAAGCCTCTCCTGGAAACTAACGGCTGTGTCGCGCCCCTGTTTGGGTGGGACCTGGCTGGTAGATGGCGCCCTGTAACTATTATTTTTATTGTGGTCTTGCCCTGTATCTTTTATTTTATGAGTTCAAATACGGAAAATGTTGCGAAACCCAATCGTCGAAGCGATTTTTGTTTGTAAAATAAACCAACATACTTCCTTTGCCTTATCTCAAGTTTTCTGAGAATTGGGGGCGGGATTATGTGATCCTCAGGCTAAGTGCTGACGCCGTTGGAAACGTCGACACGTTTCCCGACGGCGTCAACATGGCCTCAGGATCAGCAATTCTGGCCCCTACAGACGGCCAGCACGGCGCTGGAGCGACCCTCGCCACTCCAGCTGCAGATCCCGGTGTCAACTGGGTGCCGCTGGGTCCGCGCATGCGCAGTGGCTAGCGTGTGCGCAGTGGCTCCCTTCTCCGCGCCGGCCCCAATGCCAAATGGCGTAGGGCTAAAGGGGCCGGCGCGGAAGAAAGGAGGCCCCCAGCCCAAGAGGCCGGCCCGCCGATGGGTGGGCCCCGATCGCAGGCCAGGCCACAACGGAGGCCCCCTCCCCCCCCCGGACCCCTCCCCCTGTGCCCACTGTGCTAAACCAGCCCTTCAGGACAGTTTCAATTAATCTCCCTCCTGACTGTAACAAAAGCCTGATCAGAAAGTCGAGGGGCAGAATTCTCCGATTGCAGATGCTGTAATCGCGGTTGGCGATTGGCCGGAGAATCCACTTTTATGCCGAAATCGGTGCGCGAGGGGGCGCCATTCCTCTGGCAGTGGGTGCATCGGCGGGGGCTTGGGGGACTGGTGTGGGTGGTCCCGGAGTGTCGAGCGGGGTTACAGGGTGGCAGTTTTTGGCAGGCTGGGTCCACGCGTAGCCGGCGCCGTGTTTTACGGCGCGGCCGCCTCAGACCGCCATGTATATGCAGGACCACGGAGCTGGCCATTCTGCGTCTGTATCAGCAGGTAAAGCCGGGGCATCGGTGCGGGAGCAGCGCTGACTTTTTGGTCGTAAGACCAGATGCAAAGGGGCTGTTTAGCACAGGGCTAAATCGCTGGCTTTGAAAGCAGAAAAAGGCAGGCCAGCAGCACGGTTCGATTCCCGTAACAGCCTCCCCGAACAGGGGCCGGAATGTGGCGACTAGGGGCTTTTCACAGTAACTTCATTTGAAGCCTACTTGTGACAATAAGCGCATTTCATTTTCATTTCATTTCATCCTCCGGCATAGCCGCAGTTCGAGCCCATGGAGTAAAAGACAGCATTTTTGCAGCACCTTTTATGACCACCAGGTGTCTCAAAGCACCTTACATCTTTTGAAGTGTCACCATTGTTGCAGGAAACTGGGCAGCCAATTTGTATACAGCAAGCTCCACAAACAGCAATGCGATAATGACCCAAATAGTTCATTTTAGTTATGTTGGTTAAGGATAGAAATAGAAAAAATAGGAGCAAGAGAAGGCCATTTGAGCCTGCTCCACCATATTGGCTCAGATATTGGGCTACATTCCCTGCTCTTTTCCGAAATCGTGCCATGGGATCATTAACATCCACTTGAAAAGGCTAAGTGGAGCCTCAGTTTCATCTGAACGATGGCACCTCTGGCAGTGCAGCACTCCTTCAGCATTGCACTGGAATCAATCTCCGATTCCTGAAGGTTGCACAAAAGGAATTGCAGTCATTCTAGAGCTTGAACAATCCTGCAGAAAGATATTTTAATATATTAACAGGGCCCTGAAGGAGCATGTAGCGGAAGATTATGCCAAATTGTTGGGTGTTTGTGAAGATCAGATTATTTTGGGGAAGACTTGTTAGATGCGAGTTAATTAGTGTATGCTTTTTGCATATATTGTGAGGTAATTGGAATAGCACGGTTTCTCTGAGTGGGCATTAAATTCTGTGACATGGTAATGGTGGGAATGCAGAAATTAGAATTTGAAGCTTGGTTCCAACTTTGATTCAATGGATTTTTGTTTGGGTTTTGGACCACAGGCAGTTTATCCATTGCATTCTCACACTTCAGAGCCAGTGTAAGAAGGGTAAGGCTAAATAGTAATGGTGCTCCAACATGAAATTCCTTTTTACCTTGCTGAAGCAGTATAGAGCCTGTGCATTGTCAACTCATTAAATTAACTTGGGATGTGATTGTCCTGGGTGCCAACTACAGTACACACTGCCCCCAATAATTCATCATCAGTTTAACAGTGGAAGCAGGATACCTGATTGATCTAAAGCTCCACTGAGAGCACATTATAATTCCCCCCCCTCCCAAAACAAAGAAAAATGAATGACAATATGGTTAATTTGCAAGTAATCGGAACCTGGCAACTTACTGTAAGCTATTAATGTAGGTTTGAAAAGCTCTGTCTAAGGAATCAATGGTATTGATTAATCTAGCACAAACTTCATCCGATTTATGATTCATCACATCTTGTTGGTAATATTTCACATTCCAGTGCAGGGTTTTCAATGAGTCAGTTTGTCCCTTTCCAATAGCGAACAAGCCTGCAGTCAGAAGGTGACTAGTTCAAATCCTCTTTGATTCAGGCCCATCTGATATAAACCAAATTTTCTTTTGGCTTGACATGTCTGCTCCCTCGAGCTGACGGCGAATGTGATTTGCATATTTAATGCTCTATGTGTTAATCACAAATCTGAACTGATCTGTTCTGTTGTCGCTACCCATGATGTGTACGGGTTGGACATCTTGAAGTAGTCTTGTTGAAGTTATAAGAATTTTATAATAACAGTACTGAACTATGTCCATATTCCTAGGGTATGGAGAGGAGAGAGGACCCCATACTAGGTCCTTACATATTGCTACCTATTTCCAGAATGGGTTTAGCTCCAGGACATGTACCTTCTTACAACACTGTGTGGTGATACTGTACCCAGTCCTATCTTAACCCCTTCAGTGCCAGATGCTTCTACAACATGAACCACAATGTTTTTTTGTCCTCAGCTCATCTCCTTGCAATGGAAAAGGAGGGTGACTGGAGTGACGATTGGACTGACAGAGGAGGGGACCAGGGTGTTGCAGAGGAAATGGTCCCTTCAGAATGCTGAAAGGGGAGTGGAAGAGGTGTTTGGTGGTGGCTCCACATCCTGGCAAGATTTACTATGTTTGGCTGCAAGAGTGTGGAAAAGGGGAAGGCCTAACTTGCATCTATACAATCTGCTCTACTTGACCAATACAGGACACCCTTAAAGTTCAACCATTTTGCTTTATTAACTGCTCTTTCCACTTGTCCTGCTACCTTCAATGATCTATGCACATATACACACAGGTCCCTCTGTTTCTAATCCCTTTTAGAATTGTACTCCTTATTTTGTTTTATGTCTCCATGTCCTTCATACTAAAATGCATGACCTCACACTTTTCCTCAATGAGCTTCATCTGCCATCTGTCTGCCCACTCCACCAAGAAGTCTATATTATTTTGAAGTTGTACACTGTCCTCTTCACAGTTTACAATACTCGAAGTTTCGTATTATCTGCAAACTTTGAAATTGTCCCCTGTAAACAAAGATCTAGTTTAATATATATCAGGACAAGCAAGGGTTCCAATACTGACCCCTGGGGATCTCCACTACAAAGCTTCCTCAAGCTAAATAAAACTCCATTGACTATTAATCACTGCTCCCTATAATGAATTTTGTATCCACGTTGCTACTGTCCCTTTTATTCCATGAACTATAACTTTTCTCACAAGTCTGTTGTGTGGCACTGTATCTAATGCCTTCTGACAGTCCATGCATACCATATCAGGAGCATTACCCTCATCAACCCTCTCAATTATCTCTTCAAAAAACTCCAGCTGATTCGACCATCATATCTTTGAGACTTGCGTTATTAACTTGTCATCACTTGTATATTTCAACTGAATAAAAAGTCCTTGCAATTCTCCATTCACAAATAAAAAAAGAATTTTAACCAAGTCATTCCATTTAGCACCTTGAGGCCAGTCTCCGAACACAGCCAGGAGTTTTCTTCAATAAATAAGTTGTTGTAGCAAAGCCAAACCCAGTGACCGCCACAGACAAATGCTCAACAAGAATCTTTTGCGATTCTGGGAAGACTTGGCAGAGGGATGATGCCACTGGTTCTATTGCTGTTCTGGTTTCCGCTGAGCAAGAGCAACAAATAAAAGTATTTTGAAAGAAAAAAGTAGTTCTGTGCAATCCCACACATCCCTGGAGTATTTTTGCTCTCGTAGTTTTGGTTGTTTTCCATATTTATACAATATTATGTTTCTATGAATGAGACATGGAGCATGAAATGCAAGACTATTTTACATGCATTTAATTATATGACTGTGCCTCATAAGTCTGTTTGCTTATGTAACAGTAAATACACTTCAAAAATGACATATTGGCTATAAAGCACCCAAGGGTATGGCAAGCACTGTGGAATGAGAATTTCCTTCTTCTTTCCTTATTTCTAACCTTTTGGTGGTGGAGCTGTATCCGTATCAGGTCATTTTACGCAGTGCTGTCGTTGTTTTGCATACATCTCAAGCTGCTCCTTTTGACCTTCTGATTTAGCAGTTATCTGTCTACAAGTTAAACAATTAAACAGCACTGGGCAAATCATTCTGGGTGAGTTGAAACCGGTAGCATCTAAAGGCAAGTGGCAAGAACATATTACAAGATGAGGATCAAAAGTAGTGTTGCTTTTGAAGTTTATTTTGCCAACAGAAATCAATGTATTCCAGCAAAGATTTAAGATTGGCGTAGTATAACCAATTTATGTATTTTGCAGATGCTTTTAAGCTCAGCTAGCCTACCTGTAAAAATCAGCCCAATATATCTGACTTCTCCGGAATTCTCCATTTGGGAGACAATTGGCTGGATTCTCCGTTTCAGAGGCTAAGTGTCGGGTGAAACAGTGAACCCACGGGCGTTTTACGACTCCAAAATCAGCGCCGAACCCTCACTGATTCCGGGACCGGTGAGGGGCTAGCAACGGCACCAGGTGAAACTCTTGGCTCCCACACCAAAAACAGCCGGAGAATGGCCGGGTCCCCGGCCACCCATGCGCATGGCCTATAACATGGCGCTAGCCGTGTGCGGACCCAATCCGCCAAATACGACCCCACAGGCCAGCCCCTGGGCACCCCCCCCCCACCACCCGATTTGGATGGCAGAAGGGATTCTCCGCCTGATCACCGATTACGATATCTGCGTCGGGCAACGGAGAATCCTGCCCTAGGAGTGCAATTCAGTCACTACATTGTGCCCGGACAGAACGGTGAAACCGGGAGGGGCCCAAATCCGATCTCACACAAGGCACATCAAAGAACAATACAGCACAGGAACAGGCCCATCAGCCCTCCAAGCCTGCGCCGACCATGGTGCCTGCCTAAACTAAATCCGCCTGCACTTACGGAGTCTGTATCCTTCCATCCCCACCCTATTCATATATTTGTCTAGATGTCCCTTAAATGCCTCTCTTGCTCCCACCACCTCCCCAGGCAGCGCGTTCCATATATTTACCACCCTCTGTGTAAAAAACTTGCCTCGTACATCTGTTCTAAACTTTTCCCACGCACTTTAAACCTATGTCCCCTAGTACTTGACTCTCCTCCCCAGGAAAGAGCATCTGACTATCCACTCTGTCCATGCCACTCATAATATTGTAGACCTCTATCAGGTTGCCTCTCAACCTCCGTCGTTCCAGTGAGAACAGACAGAGCATCGCAAGCCAGACTGTCACCCCTTGCTGGGTGTGATCCAGACAATGAATCTTAAATTAGCCATTCGGGTCATTTAAATATGCCACCGTAGCATTCACCCAGCGCCCGGGAGTCACTGGCCACACTGGCAAGGACTCTACCGGATGCCGATTAGTACTGGTCTCTACAAATGGAGACCGGTCGTGATGGCCACTCGGATGTCTCTGAGGCCATTGGAGCTGCTGGTGGTCCGGGACATGCTGGGCGGCACTGTGGCACTCCCTTTGGCACCTGGGCATCCTGGTTGTGCCAACATGACACTGCCAGGGTGCCAGGGGAACTGCCCAGGTGTCAGTTTGTCACTGCCAAGGATTGGGGCATGTGGGGAGGGTGAACGAGGATATGAATCATAGAATCTTAGAATTTACAGAGCAGAAGGAGGTCATTTGGCCCATCGGGTCAGCACCGGCCCATGGAAAGAGCACCCCATTTAAGCCCACACTTCCAACCTATCCTTGTAACCCAGTAACCCCACCTAACCTTTTTGGACACTAAGGGTAATTAAGCATGGCCAATCCACCTAACCTACACATCTTTGGATTGCGGGAGGAAACCGGAGCACCCGGATGAAACCCACGCAGACACTGGGAGAACGTGCAGACTCAGCACAGACAGTGACCCAAGCCGGGAATCGAATCTGGGACCCTGGAGCTGTGAAGAAACTGTGCTAACCACTGTGCTACTGTGATGCCCACGGTAGCAGCCCAGGGCAGCACGGTAGCATTGTGGTTAGCATAATTGCTTCACAGCTCCAGGGTCCCAGGTTCGATTCCGGCTTGGGTCACTGTCTGTGCGGAGTCTGCACATCCTCCCCGTGTGTGCGTGGGTTTCCTCCGGGTGCTCCGGTTTCCTCCCACAGTCCAAAGATGTGCAGGTTAGGTGGATTGGCCATGATAAATTGCCCTTAGTGTCCAAAATTGCCCTTAGTGTTGGGTGGGGTTACTGGGTTATGGGGATAGGGTGGAGGTGTTGACCTTGGGTAGGGTGCTCTTTCCAAGAGCCGGTGCAGGCTCGATGGGCCGAATGGCCTCCTTCTGCACTGTACATTCTATGAAAAAAAAAAAAATAAAGGTGCCTCAAAGGTTGGGAGGAGTTGAAAGGGGGGAGGCATCCTGAAAATGGGGAAGGGTCTCAGTGGCCCCATAGCGGGTGTCCTATTTGAGGTGGGGGAGGGATGTCGTTGTCTGTTGGGGGTTGGGGGAAGCCTCAAGCTCAGTTAGAGGTCCAAAGACCACTGTGCAGGTGTCCTTTGGTTGGGTTGGGGTGAGTTCTGCTCATCCCCTGCTTTCTGTGCATTGGGACAGCGTTTCTGAGGGAGTGCAAATAGCTGGTGGTCCCCCAATCGCGTCCATTCCCTTGGATGAAACAGCTGGGGTATGAGGGTGTCCAGACGGGTGGTTTGGGTGACCAAGGTGACCAAAGGCTCTCTGAGCACTAAAAGAACACAGGCAGCACTCAGCAGTGTGAGTTGCCAGGTATCTGTAAATAGCACCAGAGGGGTGTGTTTAAAATACATACTGCAACAATGGCGGTCTGAGCCATGCCATATTGGGAAATACGTCGAGTCCACGGCATGTTCTCTGTGACTGCCCCTGGCCCAGGCAGCAAATCCGACAATTTTGTCAGAGTTTTTGTTAAACCTCCCACTCCCCCTCCACAGCCATAGTGCCCAGGACTCGCTTTTAAATAATCGCCGCCAACGGGAGACCGGAACATGACGTCAGGAATCGGCGCTGGGCACAAATGGATTTTTTCAATTTCAAGCACTTCTCTGCCCGATTGCAATTCCCGCTTCTAGCATCGCGAAGCGGAGAATCCAGTCCCTTCTTTTTGGGTAGCCGTACAGATGAATAAGATATTGAGATGGTAAATTTGGGGATGTACACCTCCACCTTGCAAATACGATTCCCAGTTCACAATCCTGACAATTAAATGTCTAGAGTTCAGCATGCTTGTACTACTACCCTGCAGAAAATTAACACTCACAGTCGCTGAAGTGTAGATGGGAAGGAAATAAATCTGAACTGAATGTGCAAAGACCTGTCTGCATTTGTAAGAACAGTACAGGGTCAGAAATTAGTGTCAGCCCTTTCATCGGCCTTGAGGAAATCTTACCTTATTGCAATAGCAGAATCCAGGGGATTGGGTGTCACAGTAAATTAGGACCTGGTGCTGAAAAAAGATCTAAATTCAACTCACGGAGCCAATTCTCAAATGTTGTTAGCAGCAACTTCCAGATCAGTGTGTGGACTTCCATTTGAAATTAGCTCATTAAAATCTCAGTCTCCTGTGTGGTACACATAAATCTACAAACATGAGAATGTATTGGGACGACACAGAAGTAGTGCCAAAGATTCCAGCCACCTGATCATGGAGGGGGGGGTGGCGGTTGCAGAAGGAGAGACAGAGGACATTAATGTTTCAGCTCTGTAATGATTTGCACATACATGAAATGGGAAAGTTTCATTCTTCAGTCGGGAATAGTTGAGAATTAATAACTATTTTGTGGGCAAGCGGGGTGGCATTTGTGGCTTTCAGATGGGCAGCAAATGACAAATAGCAGGCTTCCCATGCAACTGTGATGGTCCGCCCACTTGGGAGCGCTGAATTTCCAGTGGCTGACTGCTCAATAAGGCCTCATCTGTTCATACCCATGTTAATGATTTTGTGCAGTATTCACAGGAGGTGGAGGGCCTGCACCTTCCCCTCGCTGAATAGATTGGTCGCGCATTCATCTCATTGCTTTCTGTGGAACTGTGTTGCACGTGAAAAATGGAACGAATGGCAGGTTTTCAGATGGTTAAGAAATTCAATATAAATGTTCCATAAATGCAATTTCATTCTACTTATAATGAGATTAAGTTTAATGTGCAGGGCTACATGGAACAAGCTGCGTACTTGAGAAGCAAACACATCAACAAATCCAGGCTTCCAACTGTGTTTGGATCACACATAAAACCACCCCGAGTTTGAAACACTATCAAGTGTTCGCACATTTCTTCAGTAAACTGCTCCAATGAGGTAGTGTCTTCCAAGGATTGATATGCGAAAGCCACCTTCTGTATAAGATGGGGGACGGGATCTACCGGTCGGGTTGCGCGGGAAAAGCAGCGTGGCGTGGCACAATGCGACTGGTAGATGCCGTGAGATCCCACTTCCAGGATCTACCCGGCTCGCCACGCCTCTCAAAATCTAATGCAATCTCATGAGACGTCGCGATGTGAATCAGACCCATTGTGCACAGGATTACTTTCTGGTAAATCTGCATATTAGAACGAGGCAACCAGTCCCCTTCTAATATGCGTTCCCGAGATCTAACCATTTGCCTCGGAGACCTCGGGCGAGTGCAGTTAAGTGCTGGTCTCCACAAACATGGACTAGACAGAACAGCACTCGTGGGTGTCTCCCAGGGGAGTAAAGGTCTCCAGGTGCTTGCCCTCTGGGCAGAGTGGCACCCTAGCACTGCCAGCCTGGCACCCTTGCACTGACACCTAGGTGCCAATCTTTCACTGCCACAATGCCCAGGTGGCACTGCCAAGGTGCCAAGCTAGCCTTTTTTGCACAGAAATGATCGGGCCGGGGTGTATCCTGCAGGGCTGTGCAGGGGGGCGAGGAGGCCCCCTTCGTGAGTTGGGGTTTGGGGGGGACATTCGGGGACTCAAGAGATTGGGAAAAATTACGTCCCAATCTCTCGCTGCACTGAGGAGTTCTGTGGAGCGGAGCTCCTCAGTGCAGAAAATGGGGCTAAGTGCGGCCTTGTCGGGGAGTTCCCCGCTGAGGCCCCCCAATCTGCGTGGATAGGTGTTAGATAGCAAGTTATTTCTCAGTGGTCTGAGCACCAGGAAACACCCGCTAATCTCATGCTACGGGACTCTGTCCCCATTCGGGTAGATCGCGTCCAGGAACTGTGAAGTCCATTGGACAGTCTGGTGGGTAGATGACAAAACTTGCACTATTGTTCCAAAAACAACAGATCAAAGCATTTCATTAACTCTAGTTCCTCTCGCCACAGAAGCTGCCAGGCCTGCTGAATATTTCTAGCATTTCCAGTTTTACTTTCAGATGTCGAGCATCCACAGTTTGTTTTTGCTTTTGTTTAGTGGCTCTTCATCTCGGTTTTCCATAGAGAGCAATTTGGTCAAGGCCTTGGTTTGCCTGCAACAATGAACATATAAACTGATTGTAAGTTAGGTAACTATCTCAATCAATCCAAATCATCGAATCCCTATAGTGCTGGAGGCCATTCAGCCCATTGGGTCTGCAGCGACCCTCCAGAATCCCTATAGTGCTGGAGGCCATTCAGCCCATCGAGTCTGCACCGACCCT
Organism: Scyliorhinus torazame; assembly: GCF_047496885.1. NCBI lineage: Eukaryota > Metazoa > Chordata > Chondrichthyes > Carcharhiniformes > Scyliorhinidae > Scyliorhinus > Scyliorhinus torazame. Next base: position 127,190,334 of record NC_092707.1, on the reverse strand, counting down.
CCGAAAGAGCACCCCAACCAGGTCTCTACCATATCCCTGCAACTCCATCTAACCTGCACAAGCCCGGACTCTAGGGGGCAATTTAGCATGGCCAATTTACCTAACCTGCACATCTTTGGATTGTGGGAGGAAACCAGAGAACGAGGAGGAAACCCACGGAGACATGGGGAGAATATGCAAACTTCACACAGTCGCCCAAGACCGGAATTGAACACGGGACCCTGTCGCTGTGAGGCAGCAGTGCTGACCACTGTGCCACCGTGCCGCCTATTACAATTCAAATTCTGATGTCTTCCTAAAGTATGAGTAAGTTTGCCTAATGGTATGGTCATTATAACCTTACGCTGCACATGGGGCTTCTCATTTAGGGTACTTTACATCTGAACATCTGCAGCTATCATCTGCATTGACCTTGTGCTTTTCTCATAATAAGATGTCCTAAGCAGCCATCAAAATCTTGGAAATACTGAAAATAATTTTGCCGATGTCAGTCATACAGAATTCAACAATGGACTATCATTGCACAGGACATCCCGTCCCATTCAAAGAATTTCACGCAATGGTGCAAGTTATCCAAGACACCGGTGACTCCTGTGCCCGGCCCCACATAAGGTTTGAGTCTGGTGTGAAACAAAATATTTTTAAAATCTAACACAGTAAAGTAGCATCATTCGTACAAAAGATTTTCATCTTTATGACATATCGTAAGCTATAGAATGATAAAATGAAGATTCAATTCTCAAATCAATGAAGCAACAAAACACGTTCTTGGTGTAGTGTATTGAAAACTACATTGTGCATTTTGCCAAATTGAGGCTACTATGCGTATGCACCGGGGAGGAAATGAAGTGATTTTAAAAGATCCATCTTTTAACAGCACATGCAGCAATTAGTTACTTGCAAAGTGTGGTGATAGCTTCAGAGGTTCAGCTGGAAAGTGGCCTAATCTTACTATTTCTACCCAAGAACTTTACACTTGATTCATTCATTATACTTTTCAAAGTAGACCATTGGGAAGATGTAATTTGCTGAAAGATTGCTCACACAGCAACTCAAAACACATAAATCACCATTAGGAATTAAACGGAATACACCACAAGACATCACAAGAATGTTATTAAACATAATTTGCCATTGAAATATATTGGGAAGATTGGGACTGGAGTTGTATGGGGTCTATCATAAAGGAGGAAAACAGCAAGCCGGATGCTGGTGCATCAGCTTCGGGAGCGGGACGCAGCTAGGGAGATCGGGGGAGTTAAGGACAGGGGAGGGAGCGTGGTGCGGAGTGGGGTTGGCATCAATGGGGTCTTCAGGGACTTTTACGAGGAATTGTACCGATCCGAGCCCTCACGGGAGGAGGGAGGGATGGGCCGTTTCCTGGACCAATTGAGGTTTCCAGAGGTGGAAGAGGGACTGGTGGCGGGACTGGGGCCCCGATTGGGCTGGAGGAGCTGATCAAAGGGATAGGAAGCATGCAGGCGGGGAAGGCACCGGGGACGGACGGTTTCCCGGTCGAGTTCTATAAAAAATATATGGACCTGTTGGGCCCGCTGTTAGTTAGGACCTTTAATGAGGCAAGGGAGGGGGGGGCTTTACCCGCGACGATGTCCCGGGCACTGATCTCCTTGATCGATGTTAGATAGCAAGTTATTTCTCAGCGGTCTGAGCGCCAGGAAACACCCGCTAATCTCATGCCTCGGGACTCTGTCCCCATTCGGGTAGATCGCGTCCAGAAACTGTGAAGTCCATTGGACAGTCTCCTGAAGTGGGACAAGGATCCCCTGCAATGTGGGTCTTACAGACCGATTTCCTTGCTAAATGTAGATGCCAAGGTGCTGGCGAAGGTCTTAGCCACGAGGATTGAGGATTGTGTGCCGCAGATCATCCATGAAGACCAGACGGGGTTTGTGAAGGGGAGACAGTTGAATGCGAATGTGCGGAGGCTTTTGAACGTTATCATGATGCCGGCGAGGGAGGGGGAGGCGGAGATAATGGTGGCGATGGACGCTGAGAAAGCTTTCGATAGGATAGAGTGGGGGTACCTGTGGGAGGTGCTGAAGAGGTTTGGGTTTGGGGAGGGGTTTGTCAGGTGGGTTAGGCTGTTGTACGAGGTCCCGATGGCGAGTGTGGCCACAAATAGGAGGAGGTCCGAGTACTTTCGGTTGCACCGAGGGACGAGACAGGGGTGTCCCCTGTCCCCCCTGCTCTTCGCACTGGCGATTGAACCCATGGCTATGGCACTGAGAGAGTCGAGGAACTGGAGAGGGTTGGTGCGGGGTGGGGAGGAGCACAGGGTGTCGCTTTATGCGGACGACCTGCTGCTGTATGTGGCGGACCCGGTGGGAGGAATGCCAGAGGTAATGAGGATGCTTAGGGAATTCGAGGACTTTTCGGGGTACAAGCTCAATATGGGGAAGAGCGAGCTGTTCGTAGTTCAGCTAGGGGTCCAGGAGAGGGGGATTGCCGAGCTCCCACTAAAAAGGGCGGAGAGGAGTTTCAGATATTTGGGGGTCCAGGTGGCCAGGGGCTGTGGGGCCCTGCATAGGCTTAACTTTACAAGGCTGGTGGAGCAAATGGAGGAGGGGTTCAAGAGGTGGGACGCGTTGCCGCTGTCCCTGGCGGGTAGGGTGCAGTCAATCAAAATGACGGTGCTCCCAAGGTTTTTGTTCCTGTTCCAGTGCCTCCCCGTGTTTATCCCGAAGGCTTTTTTCAGGCGGGTTAACAGGAGTATAATGGGGTTTGTGTGGGCGCGAGGGACTCCGAGGGTGAGAAGGGTGTTCCTGGAGCGGAGTAGAGATAGGGGGGGGCTGGCGCTGCCCAACCTCTGTGGGTACTACTGGGCCGCCAATGCGACAATGGTGTGCAAGTGGGTGATGGAGGGGGAGGGGGCTGCATGGAAGAGGCTGGAGACGGCGTCCTGTGTGGGTACGAGTCTGGGGGCGCTGGCAACGGCGCCGCTGCCGCTCCCTCCAAGGAGGTATACCACGAGCCCGGTGGTGGTGGCGGCCCTCAAAATTTGGGGGCAGTGGAGGCGGCATAGGGGGGAAGTTAGGGCCTCGGCGTGGACCCCATTACGGGGGAACCACCGGTTCGCCCCAGGAAGAACAGGTGGAGGGTTTTCGGGGTGGCACAGGGCAGGCATACGAAAGTTAGGGGACCTGTTTGTGGACGGGAAGTTCGCGAGCTTGGGTGAGCTGGAGGAGAAGTACGGGCTCCCCCCCCCGGGGAAAACCTTCAGGTACTTACAGGTAAGGACGTTTGCCAGACGGCAGGTGGTGGAATTCCCGCGGCTACTGCCACACACAGTACAGGACAGGGTGCTCTCGGGGGGGTGGGTGGGATTGGGGAAGATCTCGGAAACTTACCAGGTGATGCAGGAGGAGGAGGAGGCCCCGGTGGTGGAGTTGAAAGGTAAGTGGGAGGAGGAGTTGGGAGAGGAGATCGAAGAGGGGACGTGGGCAGATGCCCTAGGGAGGGTGAACTCTTCCTCTTCATGCGCGAGGCTCAGCCTCATACAGTTTAAGGTGCTGCACAGGGCACACATGACCGGGACAAGGTTGAGCAGGTTCTTTGGGGGTGAGGACAGGTGTGTTAGGTGCTCAGGGAGCCCAGCAAATCACACCCATATGTTCTGGGCATGCCCAGCGCTGGAGGAATTTTGGAAGGGCGTAGCAAGGACGGTGTCGAGGGTGGTAGGATCCAGGGTCAAACCGGGCTGGGGGCTCGCAATATTTGGGGTGGCAGAGGAGCCGGGAGTGCAGGAGGCGAAAGAGGCTAGAATTCTGGCCTTTGCGTCCCTGGTAGCCCAGCGGAGGATTCTCCTTCAGTGGAAAGATACGAGGCCCCCAAGTGTGGAATCCTGGATCAGCGATATGGCAGGGTTCATTAAATTGGAGAGGGTGAAATTCGCCTTGAGAGGGTCGGTACTAGGGTTCTTTAGGCGGTGGCAACCGTTCTTAGACTTTCTGGCAGAACGCTAGACATTGGTCAATGGCAGCAGCAGCTCGGGGTGTGGGGGCGGGGGGGGGGGGGGGGGTGGGGGTTTACTTTATTTTTGTTTATGTTATTTACACTGGAAGGGTCTGAGGGGGTGTATACACCTGTTGTCTTAAGTTGGGGTGTTAATGTTAATTTATTATTTAGGTACGGGGGGAGGGGTTTGGGGGGTTGCTTTTTTTAGATTGTATTTTGTACTTACCCCTGTTGGGTTCTTTTCTCTTTCTCATTTTGTTATTGATATTTTATGAAAACCTTTAATAAAAATTTTTTTTTTTTTTAAATAAAGGAGGAAAACAAAAGGGGTGGAGAGGTACAGGGTAGAATTTCCGAGATTAGGGCATCAGCAGCTGAGGACTGCTGTCATGCGATGTAAGCGTCATTGGCTGGGCTATCATTTGTTGCCAATCCCTAACTGACCTTGAAATGAGTGGCTTGCTGGACCATTTCAGAGGGTATTCGAAAGTCAACCACATTGCTCTTGATCTGGAGTCACATGTAGATCAGGCCAGGTGAGGATGACAGATTTCCTTCCCTATTGAACATTAGGTAAATATTCCGGTTGGAATTACTCCCATGTTGATTGGTAGTCATATGTGGGGTTTCAGATTTGTCAGCTATTCACTTTGGGATGGAGGTGAATGTTGTCGCTTTTGTCTCACTGATAGCCCAGAGGCAATGGAACTTGGATGGATGGAGGTCTCCCGTTCCGCCCAGTGCCTCTGGCTGGTTAGGGGATGAAGGGCGAAATTCTCCCCCAACGGCGCGATGTCCGCCGACTGGCGCCAAACAGGGCGCCAATCAGATGGGCATCGCGCCGGCCCAAAGGTGCGGAATGCTCCGTATCTTTGGCGGCCTAGCCCCAACATTGAGGGGCTAGGCCGACGCCGGAGGGATTTCCGCCCCGCCAGCTGGCGGAAATGGCGTTTGTTGCCCCGCCAGCTGGCGCGGAAATGCGGCACATGCGCGGGAGCGTCAGCGGCCGCTGACAGTTTCCAGGCGCATGCGCGAGAGCGTCAGCGGCCACTGTCAGTTTCCCGCGCATGCGCAGTGGGGAGAGTCTCTTCCACCTCCGCCATGGTGGAGGCCGTAGCGGAGGCGGAAGGGAAAGAGTGCCCCCACGGCACAGGCCCACCCGCGGATCGGTGGGCCCCGATCGCAGGCCAGGCCACCTTGGGGGCACCCCCCGGGGTCAGATCGCCCCGCGCCCCCCCCAGGACCCCGGAGCCCGCCCACGCCGCCTGGTCCCGCCGGTAAATACCAGGTTTGATTTACGCCGGCGGGACAGGCAATTTCTGGGCGGGACTTCGGCCCATCCGGGCCGGAGAATCCAGCGGGGGGTCCCGCCAACCGGCGCGGCCCGATTCCCGCCCCCGCCCAATCTCCGGTACCGGAGACTTCGGCGGGGGCGGGGGTGGGATTCACGGCGGCCTACGGCCATTCTCCGACCCGGCGGGGGGTCGGAGAATGGCGCCCGAAATGTCCTTCTTGAACCGCTCCATGTTCAAGTGGAGCGGTTCCACCGGAGATGGCAACAGTTTATCGGCATATTTGGAGATCTGGACACCATCAGCCGTTAGGAGTTTTAGGAACAAGTGTTTAATCTTAGTTCCTTTTTCTTTGTTTGTAATATTTGTATTCTTGTATTTCTGTTGACTGTTTGTTATATGAAAAACTTCAATATACATACTTTAAAAAACAACATGAGGTACGAAGGAGGTTTTGTAGCGCAATGGGTAGTGTCCCTGCCTCTGAGCCAATGCTCCAGGTTCAAGTCCCAGATGTTCTTTTACAACAATGGTTTTGTTATCAACAACTGTCATAATTAGTCTTTTAATATCCAGGTTTTTACCGAATTCAACTTGCATAATCTACTGTGATGGGACTCAAACCCAGGTCTCCTGAACATTACCCTGGATTTCTGGATTACTAGTCCACTCCGCGACCGCATCTCTCCAATTTGCATTGTGGGGTAATGCAAATCAAGAATGCACAAGAGGCCAGAATTAAGAGTGCAGAGACCTCAGAGGGTCACAAGAGGAACTGAGCCCTAGAGATTCAAAAGGAAGTCTGAACATTTTTTTTTAAAAATGAACCCTGGGCACACCAAGAATAGTTCATTGATTATAGCAAGCTCCTGGTTCATTTGTGCAAAATCAGCCACAATGTTCCCCAGCAAGTGTTTGGAAACCCTCAAGATACTCGTTTCAGTTGGCATAACTTCTAGTTTCCCCTATTCGAAGAGCAGTTCACCCAAACAAATCTACCAGTCTGAGATCAACAAATTGCAGCCTGTAGCGCACGTACTCCAACAGACCACGAATGCCTCTCATGTGGAAAGTAAAGTGCAGCAAATTGAAAAATAAATTCACTTATCAAAGAAAAAATAGCTGACAACAACCTTGGCTCAGAAGCACACTTACAAATTTTGTTCTCGCCTCAATAATTAATGGGCAGCTTTGCAAATGATTCATTAGTGTACCATTAGAAAATAGCAACCAATATTCAGAGAGGTAGACACCAACAGTGGCATGGTTTTCATGCAGAAAACTGTGCCTCTTGTTTAATTTTCCCTCCACTTTCAAGTACACAAACTCTAGCATAATCACAGGGGACGGGATTCTCTGATCCTGAGGCTAAGTGTTGACGCCATCAGAAATGCCGTTGCGTTCCCCAACGCCGTCAACATGGCCTCAGGATCAGCAATTCTGGCCCTACAGGGGCCAGCACGGCACTGGAGCGACCCACGCCGCTCCAGCTTCTGATCCCAGAATCAACTGGGCGCCGCGGGGTACGCACATGCGCAGTGGCACCGGCGCCAACATGCACATGCGCTGTGGCTCCCTTCTCCGCGCCGGCCCCGACGCAACATGGTGAAGGGCTACAGGAGCCAACGCGGAAGAAAGGAGGCCCCCAGCCCGAGAGTCCAGCCCGCCGATCGGTGGGCCCCGATTGCGGGTCAGGCCACAACGGAGGGCCCCCCCCACCCAGGGTGGGGGACGCCCCCCACAGGCTGCCCCCGGATGCTTCCACGCCGAGGTCCCGCCGGCTACGAGCAGGTTAGAACAGCGCTGGCGGGACTCGAGATTTTTGTGACGGCTGCTCGGCCCATCCCGGGCCGAGAATCAGCGGGGGGGGGGGGGGGGGGGGGGGCGCGTGGAGCGGCCCCTGACCGAAGCCCCCCCGACCGCGCCAATTCTCCGCTCTGCGGGGAATCGTGTTGGGGCGGCATGTCGCGATTCATGCCAGTCGCGCCGATTCTCCGGCCCGGCACCGGGCTGAGAGAATCCCGCCCAGAATTCCTTCAGGTAACATTTTACAAAATATAAGCGAACCACTTTGGATTAACCAGCTGACCTTTGAAATATGCAAATATTCCCAAGTCTCTGCATGGGCTCATAAATCAGACAATTAACCCTGAGCCATAAGAAAATAAAAAGAGGAAGAGGGAATTCCAGGTTTTAAGGTAGAGGTGGCTGAAAGTACATCGTCACCATTGGTGGGATTATTAAAAAGGGAGATGTTAGAATTGGAAGAACATTGAGATATGCAAGGTTGGAGGAGGTTACAAAGTTAGAGAGGTATAGAGGGATTTGAAAACAAGGATGAAAATGCAAATAAAAAGAGGCATTGTTGCACCAGACCTGTCAGCAAATAGAGGGGTGATGGGCGAATGGGAGTTCACTGAGCAGAGATTTAGATGAGCTCAAGATTGCGGAAAGTCAAAAATTGGAGGTCGGCCAAAACATCATTAAATCTTATGGGGAACAAAAGCACAGACCAGGATGGATTAAGGGTTCATTTACATTCTCAGACCCACCTTCTGGCGGTACACTGCAAATCATTGTCCACCAGACGTAAACAGGGAAACAGAGAGAATGGGCCATGAGGTTCCAACCGCTCCCGATGGCTCGACTACAAATCTAACATTTGCATAGTGCCATCAATGTGATTGCAGTTTTAGGGTAATCTCAAACGCCTTCCAGACAATGTGCGTCACTGCAGGGAACTTCCATGGTTTGTAATCCTTTCTATTCCAGCAGCTGTAAGGGGTCACAGCAAACTGTGGTATTAGATCAACAAATGTGGAAAATTGATTGGCTTCAATCAATCGAAACATTGATCAACAGTTGCTCAAAAGAAATTGTTAATTCCTCCTCGCTGACCCCCTAATTATCGGACACCTGCAAGCTGCGAGCAACATTTAGTTGATGATCTTTCATGTTTTTGAGGATCATTGGCCTGCCATCATCTGCTGTAACCTTCCCTGTAGGAGTTGAATGCAATGATGTGCATCAGAAGATATTGCATTTGAATTTTATGATGAAATATCCACTGGACAATGTTAACACAGATTGAACTTCAAAAGACTGGAGTGCTCACTTGCAGCTTTCGCTGAAAGCAAAGGAGATACTATTCAAAATTAATTACATCTCCCTGAAGCATGGAATTAACAGACGTTCAAACAATGGCTGGTTAGAATCAGGGACTTCATAAAGCAGGAAGCTTGGAGACATCCCAGTGTGATTTAAAGGATGCGAAGGTTGTAGGGGTGGGTTACCTCACATCCTTTAAAAAATATCTGGATGAGTACTTGACACGTCTTATCATTTGAGGCTGAGGGCCAAGTACTGGCAAATGAGATTAGGACTGGCAGATCAGGTGCCTTTCATGTGGTAGTGCAGACTCGATAGGCCGAAGGGACTGCACTGTATTTTCCTTTGATTCTGTGTGAACCAAGGATCATGATCGTTATGATCCAAGTGTTCGGCAAGCATAGAAGTGATGCTTCCTCTTTCAAGGGTTAGGCAACAGCTAAGGGACATGAATCATATGGTCACAAATAAAATCCAATAGCCATGGATTGGGTCATGAATACATTTCAATAGTGAATTTGGGAGAAGACACTCGTTAGAATGTAGCAGTTGCTCTCATGTGGATTAGTGAAGGTGAATAGCATTTAGGGGAAAGCTAGGTACGTACATCAGTATGAAGGGAATAAAAGGCCATGCTGATGTAGTTAGATTGAATGAGGTGTGAGGAGGCTTGTATGGAGCATAAATACCATCATGGACCAGTTGGGAAAAAGATCTATTGCAACAGGTTACAACTATTTCCTACGACACAGAACTTTATTATAATAGTGTTGTCGAGAGATGTGCAATTGGGAATAGCTATTGGCCATTCCTGGGAGACCTTAGATGACCATCACTCTCTTGAAACAAGCGTTTAAAGGCTTGGTAGTCCATTTCAGAGATTGGTAGAGGATTGGATTAGTAGTGGTGGAAGTGGAAAAGAAAAGGGAGCAAATAATTTTCCAGCAATCATGGTGTGAGCCAAGCTTAATAGAGAAGGTGGCATTTCCCTCCAAGTCAATTTTGTGCATTCAACAAGGCAACTCCCTACCTGTGGGAGCACCTTTATCACATGGGCTTCAGTGGTTCAAGATAGTTTCTCACCACAACAACCAACTTAAGGGCAATAAATACTGGCTTGCCAATGACTCCCACATCAAAGAACAAATAATTTAAAAATTGTAAGAGTTACACATGGATCAAAACAAAGACGAATGGTAGGTTCTCTTCACTGGAAGGGTATTTATGAACTTTATGAGTTATAAAACAATAATCTGCCAGTTTTTAGATCATGGATGTGGTCTGCAGCTCATTGGCCCTCCGTGTCAGTGGGCAATGGGTTCAAGACCCACTCCAGAGATTTGAGCACACTATCTACGCCATATGGAGGGAGTGCTGCATACTCAAGAGATGCTGTTTTTTTTGGATGAAATGTACAACTAAGGCTCCATAGCCCTACTAGATGGATGGAACAGTTCTAAAGGCATAATTTCAAAGAGAACCAGTGGTGATTCCGTCCCCTGACCTACCCATCCCGTGTCCGAGTCAATATTTACCCCTTGACCAAATCAACAAAACATATTCGGGATTTCCTGGCCTCACCGCACCGTGCTTCCCAGGGCAGGAGGCGGGATCTTCTGGTCCCTTCTCTGTCAATGGAATTTCTCATTGAATCCGCACCATCCCCCGGAAAACCCATGGCCGTCGGCGGGGCTGGAAGATCTCGCCCATTATCATATTGCTGTTTGTGGGGCCTTGCAAATCGGCTGCTGTGTTTTCTTACATGACAACAGTAACTACACGTTTTGAGCACTTTGGGATGCCCCATGCAATCCTTTAACTTTTTTGCTTCTCATCCAAATTGGTAAACGCAGTTTTGCACGTTGCTGCGACATAAGTGCTGAACCCCTGTGTTGCTAATCAAATAATGATAGTCATTAAACAACTGTAAACTACTAGCTTGAACCACTATTATTCATTGTTACTGCAACAGTTTGCTTTTACTTTTACCATTTAATAAGCTGGATAGGTAGTTAAAAAAACAAGCTGAATATATAGATCATGAGACATGGTTAATAACACCAGCAGCTAAAATAAACTAGCACGGGATCCCAAATTTATTTCTGGAGAATGCTGGAGATTTATCTAGTTCTATGAATAAGCGAAAACAGACTCTGGGAAAATTGGCAACTGGAACACACGTATGAAAAGAAGTCTGGCGATATAAAGGCCATTAAAAAAAAATTGAAAGAGAGAGAAAAAATGTTGGGATTGCAGCCTTGATTTGACTGTTATCTGGGGATTTGATATTGTTAAACTAAAGCAGTTTGTTCACTGTTTAAGATGCTACATCCTTGTAGTTTCAAAGCTTCGAACCATTTAGTTTCAAAAATGGGGTTGACGACCTTCTAAAAACAAAAAGGAGAGAAAAGTAGGATAAGACAAATGCATTATATTTTCCATCACACTGATCTTCCTCTTAGTTATTTTTCCAGCTGGCTTCTCTCCCTCATGATTCGCTTCAGTGCAGTCAGTGTGAAAATGTTATTTCCAGCATCAAACTGGTTATCAGTAAGGTGCAAAAATAAATCTTTTCACTTGATGCCAACTTTTTTTTAAAAAATGGATGCTGAAACTGGCCTGAAAATGTGGACTGCAGACAAAGACACTGGTACCACAATTCTGCATCCTCTCGAGTTTGCTCCATGCCCAAAATGATTAACCATTTCAACTTTGAAAGGCTGGACTAAAACCAGGAGGGTGAGAAAGCAACTGGTAAAACAAAGAGGTCAAGTCTCCTCTCTTGTTTGTTTTTAGCTGACAGTCACTCCCACTTTGGGCATAACCTCCAAAAGGATGACACTTCTATTGAAACAGGCTGGCTGATGTAAATCATGCTTCATTCCCAGCGTCCTGCTGCAACTCAGAACACTGTCAAAAACTCTCACTGTGCACAAGTGAGATTATTTTGGGTGACTTCAGTTTGGGAATGAAGGGCGGGATTCTCTCGGCCCGGGGCCGGGCCAGAGAATCCCCGCGACCGGCACGAATCGCGCCACGCTGCCGGCACGTGATTCTCCACAGAGCGGAGAATTGGCGCCGGCGTGGTTGGCGCGCCGCCGGTCGAGGGCCACTCTACGCGGCCGGCCCGCCGATTTTCGGCCCCGATAGTCCTGCGCCATGATGCGTCGGGGCCGGCGGGTTGAAGGTTGTGGTGGCGTGGTTGGCGCGCCGCCGGTCGGGGGCCGCTGCGCATGTGCGCATTGGCGCTGGTGCCACTGCGCATGCGCGGATCCAGTGGCGTCCATTTGATGCCGGGATCAGCAGCTGGAGCAGCGTGAACCGCTCCAGTGCCGTGCCGGCCCCCTGTAGGGGCCAGAATTGCTGATCCTGAGGCCGTGTTGACGCCGTCAAGAAACGGGACGGCGTTTCCAATGGCGTAAACACTTAGCCTCAGGATCACAGAATCTCGCCCCTGTTCCGTCATCAGCCGAACCTGACTTTGCAACTAATGAAATACTTTTGAACTGCTGCAACATCGGCGGGCATGACAACCAATGTGCACAGAGCAACATCCCACAAGCAATGAGGTAAATGACTTGCATGAGAAAAAAAATGCTTTCCAGGAGAATGACCAGTGGGGTTATGGGGAGACCCGCTGATCCAATCGCCATCTTTTAAGCAACTGTGTGTGTGTGTGTGTGTGTGTGTGTGCGTGTTTTGGGGGAAATATTGAACGTCCCTTTGGCATTTTTGTTGGTACCCTCTCAAATAGGTCGATTTAACTTCAGGGTAATTGCCTGGAAATTAGTCAGTTTCTATAGCACCAGTTCTGCCTAGCTTTTAATCAATTTCAGAATAAAATCCTTAATGAAAGGGGCTAATGCCTGTTTTACATAAATAAGAAATCTACCACCTGTCAAAGGCAGCTGCCAGACATGACTCAATGTTGCCTGAGTCAACATGATTTAGGAGGTACACCAGACTCCAGCCTGATGAAATTAGAGCTTTTTGCCCCATTATGCACCCAAGGCGTCAGAAGCAATGACAGCTTTTGGTCAACTATAATCATCAAAATGCAGCAAGAAAATGTTGCTGATAGGTGGGCTAGACAGACCAGAGGTAGCATCGAGCTAAAACAGTTACCACCTCTATCCGTCACTTGCATCCTATTCACATGCATCCAAACGTCTTCCTTAAATTTAATTTCATTGACTATTAAGAGACCAATAATGCATTCATTTGAAGTGTCATGATTATCACACTAGGGCATGAGCATGGTGGTGCAGTGGTTAGCACTGATGCCTCACGGCGCTGAGGACCCAGGTTCGATCCCAGCCCCGGATCACTGTCCGTGTGGAGTTTGCACATTCTCTCCGTGTCTGTTTGGGTCTCACCCCCACAACCCAAAAATGTGCAGGATAGGCGGATTGGCCACGCTAAATTGCCCCTTAATTGGAAAAAAACCAAATTGGGTACTCTAAATTTTTTAAAAATATATTATTTCACGAATGGCCACCAAAACAGTCACCCAAATCAAAATGTGTACACACCCACACTGTTGCACACAACATTTTGATTGCATTTCATGGAATGTTACACAACAGGAGGCCATTTGCCCTATTGTGCCCCTGCCAGCTCCTTGGCAGAATCATCCAATTAATCCAACTTCCCTGCCCTCTGAAGATAGCATTCATAAATATAAACATATTGGGCACGATCCAATGGCTACGCTGTGTCTAAAAAGCAGCTTGCTGTGGTGCAGCGTGGCCGATGTAAACTGAGAGACCCCACTCCCAGGATCTAACCGGCTCGCCACGCCTCGCAAGATTCAACGTGATCTCCCGAGACATTGCAATGTGAATCCAGCCCGCTTTTTGGCAAATCTGCAAAAGAATCACTTTTTGGCAAATCTGCATATTAGAGCGAGGCAGTAAGCCTTACCCTAATATGCAGATTCCCGAGGTACCTGAGGCATTGGGATTCAACCCTTTCACCTCAGAGACCTCAGGCGAGCGCCAGGTTGGGGACCAAATGAAACAGCGCCCATGGGGGTCTCCCAGGAGATCAGAGGCCCCTGACTGCATGCCCTTTGGGCAGGGTGGTGCCCTGGCACTGCTGGTGCCACTTGGATACCCTGGCAGTGCCAGCCTGGCACTCTGGCAGTGGCACCCGTGTACCAGCCTTGTACTGCCAAGGTGCCCAGGTGGTACTGCTAGCTGGCATGTGCATGGCCAGGTTGGCACTACCAAGGTGCCAAGCTGGCATTCTTTGAGTGTGCGCAATTTGGCCCGTGCTCCCTCCCATATTGCATTGGGGGGGCGAGGTCGGGGATTGTTTCGGTTCGGGGCCTCAATTGGTGTCCCAATTTCTCACTATAATAGGGAGTTCCGGTGAGCGGAGCTCCCAACTGTACAAAATAGGGCTGCGTGGCCTCGGCCACTCATTTCCCGTTCAGGCCATTATTCAACGCGAATCACGTTGAATAGCCATGTGTTTCTCAGCATTGCGAGTGGCATTGAATAAGCGGCTAAAAGCGCTTGCTAGCGGACGTTTTTCCTTTTTGGGAGAATCACGCCAGATTAACATCGCCACTAAGATGACCGGCACAGTACCACAGTGGTTAACACTGTTGCTTCACAGCACCAGTGTCCCAGGCTCGATTCCCGCTTGGGTCATTGTCTTGGCGGAATCTGCACATTCTCCCTGTGTCTGCGTGGGTTTCCTGCGGGTGCTCCGGTTTCCTCCCACAAGTCCTGAAAGATGTGCTATTAGGTAATTTGGACATTCTGAATTCTCCCTCATTGTACCCGAACAGGCGCTGGAATGTGGCGACAAGGAGATTTTCAGAGTAACTTTATTGCAGTGTGAATGTAAGCCTACTTGTGACAATAAAGATCAATATTATTAACAGAAAGATGACAAACAAAATGACTTTTCAATTTATATCTGCCAATGCGCTAATGTATTCTTCAGATTACATCGACAGATGAATCCTCAATACTGATGGCCGTTGCGCTCGAAGGACACCGAAGCCTTCCTGTGAGGAGATTTGCCAGAATGCTACCAGGAAGTGAGGGACTTCAGTTATGGGGAGAGATTGGAGACACTGGGATTGTTCTTGGAACAGAAAGAGATGTTCAATGTTATGATGGGTTCAATAAAATCAATAAGGAGAAATTGTTTCCATTAGGACAGTGATCAGGGAACACAGATTTATGAGAATCAGAAGAGAGATTATTATCCAGTTATGAAGATCTGGAATGCACTGCTTGCAAGAATGGTGGAAGCAGATTCAATAGTACATTTAAAAGAGGAGGCACATTTGCAGGCTTTGGAATAGTAGAGTGGGACGGGGAGGAATGGTCTCTTTCTGTGATACATGACTCCACAACAATATATTGCAAAACTGCTTAACTAGCACACAAGAGAGTGCATTTCTTTCCTATTTTGCGAGCTACTTTGAAAATGTTATAGCCCGAGAGATGCTACACACACTGCAGCCACACAGCCCTTGCACATTTAATAGATTGTGCAGGTAATTCAATACAATACACTATTTCCTGAAATAAAAACCAACCAGACTGTTATAAAGATGAACGAGTCACTTGCAGCTGTTCATTTTGCAAATTCTGACACTTAAAGAGGTTTTCCTTCAAGCAGTCCTTAAACTAATATGTAGGCAGGAGAGTAATTTCACATTACCACACTTCACACTGTATAACAAAGGAATCCATCCATCCCAAGGAGGCAAGTATCTACAGTGAGGCTATCGGCTGTTCCTATCCAACAGAACCATGCTTCACATTGTCAGGAAATACATTTAGTCACAGCCATCTAATGCTCTGCCCATTAAGATTACACACAACAGACTTATTAAATCAATGTATTCAGCAATGAGATATTTATTATTACAGCAGAACTCTTCAATAATGAAAATTTGTTTATCTTAACTAAATGCCAGTAACAGGAGGTTCATTCTATCAGGGCTTAGCTGGTTTGAGCTGTGTGGGGAGTTATATGTGAATTAGGCTAAATAGTAGCTGACTCTTGGATTAGATTCTGCTGTAGCAGATATTGCAAGAGATAAGCACTGCAAGTAAAGAAGAGAGAATGTTGAATGCAAATTCTTGTTATTAAAGAAAAAGCGTACGTAAGGTAATTAAAAAATTAAACCCGACTGAAACAAACGTGGCTGCCCACAACAACAAAGCTTCCAGAGCAGTGATGGACAACCTAAGGTAGTGAATGGGCCGCATGAGGGGCCCTTCATCATCCCATTGGCCGCTAGATTGAAATCAAGCTTGTTCACTAACCATGATCCCAAGAGAAATATTAAATACAGTTAATACATGCTGAGTATTTCATAATGAATTATAGAAATGCTTAATCATTTATATATTAATCGAACTATCAAATTCAAATGGCAAAAACAATAGAAATGTTTACACTTTGGATGTAGATGGAATGCACGGCTCTCAGTCATTGTTGTGTGCTGTAGTGGATTGTGGTGTCTGTCTCTTCAGACAGCAGAGGAGTGTCACCTGACTTGGGAGGGATAATATGAGCTGAGAGTGGGTGATCGCACCAGTGGGTGGAGTTCCCTCTCAGGCAAAATACACCTGGAAGCCATGTGGCAAAACATATAAGGACTGGGACGGCCAGAAGCTGCTGCACCAGGGCAGCAGGGCCTGCCAGCTTGCATTGTTTCCCCTCATTATCAATTAACTCCATTTGGTTAATCCAAGAGCCCCCTTTGTATTGCTTCAAGCCACCTCATTGGGGACAAGGACAAAATAGACGATGATGACGACAACAGCCAACCTGCGAGTCTGAGAGTATTCGGTTTTAACTGAAGTTTGAAAGAAAGGAATACTCACCCAAATGCCTGTTTGGGAAAATAGATTATGCCAGATCCTGAGGGACAGATGCAGAGCAAACTTGAATTGTCTAGTACAGTCAGAAGTTCAGGAAAATATAGAAATAAAAATGAGAAAATAACTCTCAGAAGCAAGAGTTGTGAGTTTGAATTTAAGGAAAAGTGGAACTGAAGTTAAAAAAAAAAGAGGGCACAGAGAGCAGTGTCAAAAGTAAAAAGGGAAATATGCCCAAAGGAACTGCAGAGCGGGAAAGTGAAGAGGTAGAGACTCTAGGCTCTGAATCTGAGCAGAGTCTGAGGGGACGGGAGGGTCCGGGTTGCACCTGCACTGGTGGACTGCAGGCAGTGAGGTTTTGGAAAGAGAAAATAGAAAAAAAAGTTTTGAAGATAGAGTGAAAAAAAAACTTCGGGGTAGAGGGGGAAGCGGATGTGTGGAATAAAGAACTCCTCATGTCCAACCAGAAGACGAAATGAAGAGATTTGGGAAATGAAGCCACTCAGCTGTGGAAGCGGTGAAGGAGAGAATTAGACAAAGCAGCAATTCAGACAGAGAAGGAAACTGAGACTACACACCAGAAAAAAAAAATTCGCTGAAACGGTCACACTAATAGAAATGCACAAGAAAAAAAAAAATGATAACATGGTCGATGGAAAAGATGCAAATAGAAAAAGAGAAGAAATGTTATCACACGACCCAAGTACCAGGAATAGAGTAGCATGACCATTGTCTTCGCAAATGACAGACTGAGTTCATGAATAAGCTGTCAAGAAACAATACTGTGTTGTACGGTGATGACGGTTCCTGCATGCATTACAGAGGTGGCTGGATTCTACGGTCGCTGATGCCAGATTCGCATTTGGCAAACGGTCGGAGAATCCAAATTCCTGACAAAATCGGTGCAGTCCCGCTTTTGCGATGCGTCACCCCCTCCAAAGCAACATATTCTGCAGGTACACCGTGCCACATATGGCCTTAGGCCATTGCCCGAGGCCTGCCCCCCCCGATGCTCCGCCCCTGACCGGACAAGTTCCCGACGGCGCGGGTGGTCTCATCCATCAGGAACTTAGCCTGGCGGCTGCGGACTCAGTCCCTAAGACCATGGCTGCGGACTCAGTCTATAAGACCATAAGACATAGGAGCAGAATTAGGCCACTCGGCCATCGAGTCTGCTCCACCATTCAATCATGGCTGATATTTTCTCATCCCCATTCTCCTGTCTTCTCCCCATAACCCCCGATCCCCTTATTAATCAAAAACCTATCTGTCTCTGTTTTAAAGACACTCAGTGATTTGGCCTCAACAACTTTCTGCGGCAAAGAGTTCCACAGATTCACCACCCTCTGGCTGAAGAAATTCCTCCTCATCTCTGTTTTAAGTCACAGATTGTGTCCTCTGCTTCTAGTTTTTCCTACAAGTGGAAACATCCTCTCCACCACTCTATCCAGGCCACGCAGTATCCTGTAAGTTTCAATAAGATTCCCCCTCATCCTTCTAAACTCCAACGAGTACAGACCCAGAGTCCTCAACCGTTCTTCATACACAAGTTCTTCATTCCAGGGATCATACTTGTGAACCTCTTCTGGACCATTTCCCAGGCCAGCACATCATTCCTCAGATAGGGGGCCCAAAACTGCTCTCAATACTTGTATTCTAGCCCTCTCAACATGAAGGCTAACATTGGCATTTGCCTTCCTAACTGCCGACTGAACCTGCACGTTAACCTTAAGAGAATCGTGAACAAGGACTCCCAAGTCCCTTTGTGCTTCTGATTTCCTAAGCATCTTCTCCTTTAGAAAATAGTCTATGCCTCCATTTCTCCTTCCAAAGTGCATAACCTCACCCTTTTCCACATTGTAGTCCAGCGCCGCCGCAGTCGGGGGTGGGTCAATCCGTGGGCAGGGAGGGGAACATATTTGGGACTGGGGGCATTGTGGTGGGGTGGTCCGGGGCATGCGAGCCGGCCGAAGGGGGGACTATTTCGCGGGCCAGGTCCACAAGCGACCTCCACCATGAATCATGGTGCGGCCGCTGCAGGCCGCCGCCCTGCGAATGCGCGGCCACGGACCCGGCAATTCTCCAGGCCATATCGGCAGCTAGAGCCGGGTGCTGTACGCTGCCTCACTGCTAGCCCCCAGCAAAACGGGGAATGGTGGCCGTTTTGCACCAGTTTTCCCCCACCGTTCCCACACCGCCGTGGGGAATTGGAGAATCCAGCCCAGGTACTTTACAGAGGAAAAGATCAATGAAGGATTGGAGAGCAATGCTGTCTGCAGAGTAAAATGTGTAGTCCTTGGTCAGTGCAGTGTCTAGAACAGGACTCTAGAACAGGGGCAGTACCCTGGCACAGTGGTTAGCATTGCTGCCTCACCGCAGGGGCCCGGGTTCAATTTCGGCCTTGGGTAACTGTCTGTGTGGAGTCTGCACGTCTTCCCTGTGTCTGCGTGGGTTTCCTACGGGTGCCCCGGTTTCCCCCCACAATCCACAAGATGTGTAGGTTAGGTAGATTGGCCATGCTAAATTGTCCCTTCGTGCCCAAAGATGTGCCGGTTGAGTGGGTTTGTGGGGATAGGGTGGGGGAGTGGGCCTAGGTAGGTGCTCTTACAGAGGTTAGTGCAGATTTGATGGGCCAAATGGCCTCCTTCTGCATTGTAGGGACTCTATGATTCTATGACTCGGAAAGCAGCAAGTCTGTATGGAAGAATCCAATAAAAGACTATTTGGAATGGTGCATTGTTGAAGCCTGCTAGTAGCAGTGCTATGTTAAATGCAAGCCTCAAGATTTGATCATTGAATAATACTATGTTGATTTACAAATGTCTAACTTGTGTGTATAATATTAATTGGAATTTGGGTTTGAGTAGATTAAGTTTGAAGATTGTATAAAGAAATGAATGGGGAGGGGTGTAGTGGATTATGGTATACGTCTCTTTGTAGGGTCACCTGACTTGGGGGACCAATGGGGATCAAGAGTGGGTGATCACCCCAGTGGGTGGAGTTCCCTCTCAGGCAGCCATGGAAATCATATAGTTAACATGCAAGGACTGGAGCAGCTCAGAGCTGCTTCTCCAGGGCAGCAGGGCCAGCCAACCTGTACCATTTTTCCTTGTCATCAATGGTAAGGTAAAGTCATCATAGTCCCAGATGACCATATGCTGCTTTCCCCTTTGAGCGGTTTAAACTGTGGATTACTACAGCTCAGGCGAGGGGCAAAGTTGAGAAGGCAGGGACTTCATGAATAACCTCAGCCGGTACAGGAATTGAACCCGCGCTGCTGGCCTTGCTCTGTATCACGAACCAGCTGTCTATTCAAATGAGCTAAACCAACCCCCCTTGTTATCAATAAACTCCATTTGGTAACATGAAGAGCCTCCACCATATTGCTTCAAGCCGCCACATGTGCAATCAGCATGCACCTCACTTCACTTGCCCTTTCTTTATCCGTGTATCACTTCATGTACACTGGTAGACAAAAACAACATGGACAGAAACCAGTGGAATGCGGCAACCCTGCCCATGGACACCAGTGAACAAAATGTCTCAAACAAATGGCCGCACTCAGAACCCAGATGGACCACATGCATCCCTTGGGCCGCAACTTGCCCACCACTGTTCCAGTGTGACCAACTCTCAGGGGAAGAAAAAGTGCATTGATGAAACTGTGGGAGTGAGTGGAGGGGGTGGGAATTGCACAGCTGTGTAAAGATTAAGGGAGAGAGACACCAGGGCAAAGGTTATTGGAGAGGGACACAGGACTAAAATACAGGCCAAAGGCTGCCCCAGCAGCAAAAAGACCAGAGCACGGGACAACTGCCTAAAATACAAGATGGCCCCATAAAATCCGGGACAGTTGGTCCCTTGATCCAACGTGATCTTGGCTCTTGGATTTGGCGACATGTTTTCCTGTGGTCTTTTAACCTACAATTGTTTGTTGTCACATCATCTGCTCATCATGTCACATTGAAAGGATTTCATTGTCCCATGAAGCAGTTACCATCATCCATCTAGCTTTAAGGCCGTTTCTCTAAGTGATGTACTACGCATTATATTCAACAGTTCACTCCACTGCTGTACTTCTGCTTTAATGTACGCGTGTTGAAAAAAAAATCCAATTTATTGTCAAAGCTTTCATTATATATTAGCAAATTTGCATAACATGCATGTACAACTGAAGCAAAGTATGGCACTGAATAAAATGAATGATATTTGTTATGGAAAGTGTGATAATTAAGATACACATTTTAAAAATGAGATAAAATTTTGTCATTAATTACTTCCATTCAGACATAAATTATGCGGGTCGCTTCGAGATGAAAATTTATGACCATAAAATAAAATGAACCTAACTGAAGAATTTAGTGAGGACATTTTGTCATTTTTACTGTCAGTTCTGCCTCCAATTGCATGCCATTGCAGCTGGCTACAATTAAATTTTACAAATGAACATCCAAAGGTGGTCAAAGGCCATTTGCTCATATCGTGACTTAATGTTGCTAATTTTTTAACAACACTAAACATGACATAATATGCAAAAAAAAATACAAGAAGTTTCCAACACATTGCACTCCACTAATAACTGTGCAGGCTTCATTTGAGTAGAGTTAATTTATTTTAATGCAGAATTTCACTTGCGGCATCTGCAATAGATGAATCATTTCTACATTTCTAAGATGGCACAAGAACGTGAGTGGAAAACAACCTGAACAATACATTGCATGAGCAATGAGCAGCAACAATAAATGTTCTAGCAATAAACTCCTTAAAACATACAGATTTAAAGCCAACGAGAATGTCAAATGGTCGCAAAAGGACATATGCAAAGTTGGCAGCAAAGAACTCTTGAGCAATGCAAACATTTATATGTGCTCATTTATATAGCACCTTTCGCCACCTTGGGGGGGCCTCCTTTAGATGTTTCATCTGGAAGACAGCACCTCCAATACTGCAGCTCTCCCAGAATACTGCGCTAGAGTGTCAGCTCAAGTCCATGGAATGGGACATGAACTCAACTAACTAACCAGTTAGTTAGGGGCAGCACGGTAGCATTGTGGATAGCACAAATGCTTCACAGCTCCAGGGTCCCAGGTTCGATTCCGGCTTGGGTCACTGTCTGTGCGGAGTCTGCACATCCTCCCCGTGTGTGCGTGGGTTTCCTCCGGGTGTTCCGGTTTCCTCCCACAGTCCAAAGATGTGCAGGTTAGGTGGATTGGCCGTGCTAAATTGCCCATAGTGTCCAAAATTGCCCTTAGTGGAGGGTGGGGTTACTGGGTTATGGGAGTAGGTGGCGGTGTGGACCTTGGGTAGGGTGCTCTTTCCAAGAGCCGGTGCAGACTCGATCGGCCGAATGGCCTCCTTCTGCACTGTAAATTCTATGA
Organism: Scyliorhinus torazame; assembly: GCF_047496885.1. NCBI lineage: Eukaryota > Metazoa > Chordata > Chondrichthyes > Carcharhiniformes > Scyliorhinidae > Scyliorhinus > Scyliorhinus torazame. The sequence continues at coordinate 127,168,728 of NC_092707.1, read as the reverse complement.
TTCTATGATTCTAACCAGAAACAGGAGCACTACCAACGGAATCCCAGCAAACACTTGGATCCATTTAATTGCACAAGAGCTCTTGCCCTGAGGCAAATGATCAAGTGTAACCCAGGTTAAATTTATGAACAGGTAAACAGTGAATCAGGACAGAAGCATGGTAGCACAGTCGTTAGCACTGTTGCTTCACAGCACCAGGATGCTAGGTTCGATTCCCGCTTGGGTCACTGTCTGTGCGGAGTCTGCACGTTTTCCCCGTGTCTGCGTGGGTTTCCTCCGGGTGTTCCGGTTTCCTCCCACAAGTACCGAAAGACCTGCTGTTAGGTGAATTGGACATTCCGAATTCTCCCGAACAGGCGCGGTATGTGGCGACGAGGGGCTTTTCACAGTAATGTCATTGCAGTGTTAATGTAACCCTACTTAGGACAAGAATGATTATTATTAAAAAGTAATACAGTTGCTTTTACCCCTTTTGCCTCGTAGAATGTACACTAATTCCATTCCCAATCTATTTGCTCACTACACCAGTATACATAACATTAATATGCTACAGATTAAATTTCTTGGATACTGCTGTGCCACTACAAGGCTCAATGCTGTGCAGTATTCCTTGTTTAAACATACAATGACTGCCTTCTAAAGCTTCCCTGCAATGACTGCCTTCTAAAGCATCTCTATAACAACAAACACCTTAATTCCCGTACCAGCCTCCCCGAACAGGCGCCGGAATGTGGCGACTAGGGGCTTTTCACAGTAACTTCATTGAAGCCTACTCGTGACAATAAGTGATTTTCATTTCATTTTCATTCATTTCATTTCAATTGCAAACATTGCAGCACCTCCCAAACCCAGCCAGTCCCATGGGAACATCATCATCTTCAAGATCCCCTCCAAGTCACAGAGCATCTCGATCTTGCCATTTATTCATCATCAATCACTGGCTCAATATTCTGGAACTCCCTCTGTAACAAAACTGGGGTACCTTCCCCACACAGACGGCAACATTCAAGAAGATGGCTATGAACCATGGGTGCAAGCATCATGGCTGATAAACGCTGGCATTCCTATCAAGGTACGTATCCCAAAATTTGCAAGAAACCTGAGCAATAGACGTTGAATCCAATTGCTTAAAAGTTTTGGCACCCAACTGTAAGGAAATGGTTTGAGCAGGATGTTAAGATATTATTCACTCACAGCTCAGAGGCTCAGGTTTCAATCTAGACAAAAGAAAATGTGTGGAACTTATCTCAGATGAATATTCAGGGTCATGAATGTGACAGCTGCTGACAGCCTCACATTCTGCTCCTCTGAAATAGAACTCTGTGGTACTAAAGACGAACCTATCACTCAAAGCTTAACCTTCCTTTTCTTGTGAAGAGAAGAGTGTAAATGAGGATTGGAAGAACTGGAGAGGCGACAGCCTGTATTAAAGCACAGAGTGAGTGACTGCTTTCAGTTATACAGGTAATTATAAACAAAGCAAACAGCCTGCAAGATGATAATTCACGATCACGGAATCAAGACAGCATTTAGAGTTAGAAACTCCGGAATGGTATACAAGAGCTTGCATTTGATGTAATCTTTAATGATGGAAACCGTCATAGAAATTCGAGCACAGAAGGTTCTTCAACTGAAGCTTATTTCCAATGATTGCGCTTTGTTGGAAAGTTAGGTAGCAGATAACCTGTTTCTGTTTAGCTGGTCTAACAATTTTAATACAATTTGTATTGAACCACACAGACCTTAAAATAAAGGCACCAATTAAGTGTTTGGACAATGCACAACATAACATTGCAATGAAACAATTTACCAAAAAAAAATGCAATTGTGATGGCTCGTCTTCTCTCTGCCCATGAAAGGCAGTGTTTCTGTAAAACTCCACCATCAGTGACTAAAAAGGAAATGATCCACAGCATTTCTAATAAGACAGACATTATTTTGCATGCTCCACATATTCAAACTATTTTTGAAACCATTACAAATTCAATTTTTTTTGTCCTTATTTTGAAACTAATAGAATGGAGCGAACCTATCTGCACTGGATTGTAACTGGACAGGATAAATAATTTCCCTTAGCCCTTACGCTATAATTCTTTTAGCATGCGTCATAAGCATTGCCATTGAAGTAATCTGAAATTGTGTTGCTGAACTGTCAGCCTGGTTAGTGGAGCACTGTGCAAGCTTGTCTCTTTATTCTACAGGGGGAAAAAAATTTCAAATATCAAAAGAGGGAAAGACTTGTACAAGACCTCTCACAACCTCAGGATACCCGAAAGCAGTCATTTTCAAACTCAGGGTCGTGACCCGCAGTGGGCCGCGTACGGGTGTCAGGAGGGTCATAGGAATTAGGAGCAGAAGTAGGCAATTCAGCCCCCCCCCCCCCCCCCACCTGTCTCTGGCGCATCCGATGGGCAGCGGGCAACACCATGCCACCAGTGACACCCGGAATACTACCAGGCCCAATCGCTCCAGAGGACGGCTGCCAAAGGGGACCCAAGTCGCAGGGCTAGATAGGCAGCAGGCTGCCTGCACACTTCTTATGTATTGCCTGGGGATCACCTGGAAGGAGCGTTAGGGCACAGAAGGTTAGAAAGCGAGGTTCCAGTTAAGTTGGCACAGGTGAAGCACAGAGATTAGTGATAGGGGCTAGGGCACAGTACGTATAGAAATGACAATAAACACCTGTCCACTGATGTTCCAAACTGCCTTGGTCCTCTGTCTGAAGGGTATGAGAGATGTGCGGGATGGGGGTGTGGGGAGGTGGACACAGGCCAGGGCCCCCAGGCAGCGGAGGCCATCCTCGGGGTCACCCTCGGAGGCGGCAGGGGACAGGGTCATATATGTGGGGGCATCTACCTGGTGAGTGACCCATCACCGCACACTGCTCCAGTACCCAATCCCACCCCCCTCTCCCACCTCCACCACCCCAGGGGTTTGATGGAATCGTAGATGTAAGGGACCGCATGGATACAGGGATGCTCAGGAGGATGGTGGAAAGTGCAATCAAGGGCAGGAGTCAGATATCGTCAACAGATGTGGAGCACCAGAGCTCATCTTGGATCGGGTTGTCATCCTCCATCCCATGGACCTGACCCACTGATACTACCAATAAAGGTCGAGCACCCTGTAATGAAGCAGGTAGGAAGCACGGAGGGGGCGGGGGGGGGGGGGGGGGGGGCGCAATGCAGGGAGGTGGACAGGGCAGTGAGTGATGGTGTGTGGGGGCAGGACAGGACGTTCAAGCTGCCGGTGGCCAGACCTCCCTACCCAGTGAACCTGGAGGCGATTAGATTGTACCGTGTGCGACGGCCCTGTTGTGTGGCCTTCTGTCGGACAGACCTAGCATTCATCCTCCTCCTCCAGCATGTTGACCCTCTGCTGCCTGATGTTGTGAAGGATGCGGCAGGCTGCCAGAGCGTGGGAGACCCTCCTGGGATTGTATTGCAGGGCCCTCCAGAGCCAACCAGGCACCTGAACTGCATCTTCAGCACGCCGATACACTGCTGACTACGGTCCTGGTCGCTGCATGGGCATCATTATAGCAGTGCTCCACATTCGTCTGTGGCCTCCGTATCCGGATAGGTGTCATCAGCCACAACTGCAGGTGATAACCCGTCGCCTAGGGGCAAAACCCTCACCCGGGGGAGTGCCTCAAATGTATCGGGCACCGTTAAGTGTGCCAGGATGAAGGCGTCTTGCACGCTGTCTGGATACGGGCACAGACGTGCAGCCGGTGGTCTCACACCAACTGCACATTGAGGGAGTGGAACCCCTTTCAGTTAGTAAAGGGCACATCCTCATGCGGCGATGCTTGTAGAGGGACATGCGATCCGTCAATCACACCCTGAATCTGGGGCATCCCAACGATGGCCGCGAATCCCGCTGCCCGGACTACTGGTGAGCTTGGTCCATATCCAGCTGGATATACTGTGCCGTTGGCATATAGGGCCTCTGTTACGGTGCAAATCCATCTATGCACAAAGATCTGGGAGATCCCAGACTGTTCCCACTCGGCGCCTTTAACGACCCCACAGCAAAAAGGTTCAGGGCAACTGTCACCTCCTGGAGACCTCTTCCATACCACAGATACGCCATAATGTGGCTGATATGCCATACAGTCTCCCTGGTCAGCCGGGTCTTTGGTGACATGTTGGGTCCGACAGGTCCTCGTATAACAGGCACTGTCAGCATCCACAAGGCCCAAAGCGATATCGCCTTCCCACCTCCTCCTCAGCCTATTGGGCAGCCGGTTCTCCATCGCTGGCTGGCTCCTGCTCCTGCTCCTGTGGTTCTGCAGGGCCTTCTCTGAGCAGCTCCTGCTGGTGCAGGCTCAGTGCATCCATTAGGGCTGCGGTGGCAGGGCAGCACGATGGCGCAGTGTTTATTGCTGATGCCTCTTGGCGCCGGGTTCCCAGGTTCGATCCCGGCTCTGGGTCACTGTCCACGTGGAGTTTGCACATTCTCCCCGTGTTTACGTGGGTTTCGCCCCCACAACCCAAAGATGTGCAGGCTAGGTGGATTAGCCATGCTAAATTGCCCCTTAATTGGAAAAAATGTATTGGGTACTCAAAATTTATAAAAAGAAAAATTAAAAGGATGCAGTGGTGGCTAGGCAGATGCCTACCACTCGTTTGATCCAAAATCCATTTTTTGCCGAGGGTAAAGGGTCAGACATGCTAGCATGGTGAGTACTCCCATGCCCAACCAGGTCCAACAGGCTACATAGTTGCCTTGGCCTCACAGTGCCAGGGACCCGGGTTCAATTCCAGCCTCGGGTGACTGTGTTGTGTCTGCACATCCTCCCCGTGTCTGCGTGGGCTTCCTCCGGGTCCCTCCCACAGTCCAAAGATGTGTAGGTTAGGTGGACATGCTAAATTGCCCCTTGGTGGCCAAAAGGTTAGGTGGGTTTACTGTGTTACCGGGATAGGGTGAAGGCGTGGGCTTAAGTAAGGTGTTCTTTCCAAGGGCTGGTGCAGACTCGATGGGCTGAATGGCCTCCTTCTGCACTGTAAATTCTATGTCTCACACCACCCATTTCCCCTGGAACTTTGCCCTATGCACCGCATCCCTGGCCCCCATCGGTGCTTGGCAACAGGGGGCCTCTAACCCCACCAACCATCCCTGCCGGCAGGGGTACCATTGGCTGGCACTATCCATTCCAGCGATACGCTCTGCGGCCCCTGTCATGCGCCCTATGGGGTCTATTGTGGAGGTCTCTTTGGGTGGGCAGTGTGATACCACATCAGTAGAGTAGCACCAGATCGTGAGGGGAATGTGCCACCAACCAGCTCCATGCTTGGGTGGCATGTGTGGGCAGGGCCCACGGGTGGGGCTCAGTCAGGGGGTGGGCAGCTGTTGGAACTGTAGATGCGGTGTTCTGTGGGTCCTAGGGGCAGTGCACCGGTTGTGCCTACTTGCCTGGGGTCTGGATGGGTGGGGGCAGGGACGCAGTGGGCTTGGTGACAGCCGGTGGTCCTGCGGGGTGGGCAAGCTGATGCTGTTACTGGCGGACATCAGCCCTGCTAGTGCACCAAGGTGGGTGTCGACAGCCACGGTGTATGTGTCTACCAGTCGAGGCATGCTCTGCGGCCGCAAAAGCTTGGAATGGTAACCTTTCATGTACCAGATGATGTTGGCAACGTTTCACAATGCACAAAGCCATTGACCGCTCAACTGACCCTCACAAATTACAAAGATCTTTTCACAGGATGTATCTTCCTGTGATAACATCATGAGAAAGTATGGCCAACTTGAGGGAAGTTTGAGCTGCCAAGTCCAGTCTGAATTACAAGGCAGGGGGAGCAAGAAAAGTTGGGAGTAATTAAGAAAGTGACATCTTAGATAGATGGTCAGAGTTTTACCGCACACTTGTAACTGCAATTGACAGTGCAGGCAATTTGATTTCCTTTTTATGAAAAGGAAGATGTTTGGAGAAAGACCTTTTTACACTCGTCTTGAGTGTTGTAGCTTGCCATAGTCACGTGACTTCATCTTTGTGAAACAAAGGATTGAGGCAGAAGCCATTTTGAAATGCCACGTGGAACACCTTGCTGCAGATTCTGAGGATGGTAAATGCTATCCTTGATGAAATATCTCTTCATTCGGCAGTGGTTTGCTGCAGAGCCTACATACAAGCTACGAAAATTAGTGACTACTGTTCAAAATTCAATTGTCAGTTTCCAAAAGGCAAACTGAAATGTCTGTCATATATATATTAGATTGCATGGCTGTATTTTTATGAACTAGAAATGTTTTTTTGAAGAAATATACTTTATTACATTACAGATATTTCAAAATGACCATCACAAAGTGCAATAACCTTCAGGTTTTCTAAACAGATCAAGTTGCACTCTAAAGTGCTTCAATATAATTGTGATGACCACATACATTCAATGTGAGTCATCCAACCCAAGGGGGTTCCAAATTCTTCCCCTCCCCTCAACTGCTCTGTGGCTGAAACATCTTAGGCAGTGACTTTTCCCCATTGCAACTCTGTGGCTTTGGAATATATATTATTGAAATAGTTTTACATTGTTGGCTAAGGGGCTTTTAAGACTGTGTTGCTCACTGATTAGGTAACCTTTTCAAATGGAAGTGGCTTTCGAAATTCATATCCAATTGCCTTTTATGATAGACAATGTGATTGGACAGGTTTGGAGACAGTCTATAATTTAATGAAATTCTCCATCTCCCTGCTATTTTAAGTACTCTATTTGGAAGCATTTTGAGCAGTTTTGTCAAAACATACACTCAATCAAATCATTTCCATTTTGCAAAAGGTTTGAGAAGTGCAATTGGCTGTCCTTCTCTCACGCCCAGCCACCTAACTATTCTCACTACCCCAACCTTCTGGGTGAAATTTATTGTTCACACATCATCTCCACTAAAATGACCATATTCCCGCAGTGTAAATGAACTTGGAACATCCAGACTCTCTCTCGTAACTGCAGCGAAGGACAAGTCAAAACCACTGGAAATTAAATGGTGTTTTCACAACTTGGGTGTGTCAGCTTGAAGCGTGTCAAGCGTCTGTTAAAATGAAGATTACCAAAGGCTTGATTGTTAAAATTAGCATTCCCATTAGTAAGACACAAACTGCAATGAGACTTTCCTCATATGATTGAGCCATTGCTTTTCTTCTTTGTAAAGTTGAAGCCCCACGCCCTACATTTTAACACTGGGCTGTGAAGGCAGAAGTTAAAATTACAGCCAAGTAGAATTCAATGGGACCCTGTTCCTTTACAATTTTAACTCAGATTTTTGGGAACATGATAAATATCAAAATATTCAAGTCCGATGAGCAAATTCATATCCTGACACAATTTTAACACAAATACACCATTCACGCAGTCTCGAGCATAAGTGCCAGGTATGTGAGAAATTTTCTTTTGATTCCTTATTGTCCAAGAATTCTCCTCTTGATCCAACAGGGAGACCTTGGACCTCCTCTGCCCTCAGCTTTACCCACAGCCTTCCCAGAGAAAGATTAACTCAAAGCCCACTGCTGTGTTACATACTTATCCATGAACATTTCCCCAGAGACGTCCCACTCAAGCCCTAAATTCTCAGTCTCACCATTTGACTGTGAAGTCACTGTCATCAGTTTCAGGCAGAGGAGTCTGAGCTGTTTCAATCAATCTGGAGTTAAAATTCTAATGGAGACGTTGGGGGTTGGTCTCCCTCCCTAACCTGCACAACACAACACAAAAATCCCCATCTCACTCTTTGCGCCCTATCTGCTCAAATCTCCATCATCAGTGTTAAAACCTCCAATGCAAAGTATTGGCAATGCAATGTAACAAAATAGGATTAAAGCAAATTACTGTGGATGCTGGAATCTGAAACAACAGAAAACGCTGGACAATCTCAACAGGTCTGACAGAATCAAAGTTTTGACAAAGAATCATCCAGACTCAAAACATTAGCTCTGTTCTCTCTCCACAGATGCGGTCAGACCTGCTGAGATTTTCCAGCATTTTCTGCTGTTGTAACAAAAGAGAACAAGGGTTTGCTCTCCTGTCATTGCCCCTCACCCCAGCACCTTGAAAGTGCTCCGTCACAAGTGATAATTCCATGGCTTCCATTACATAGTCCAAAATGTCCATTCTTCATACAGGAGCCTCAACAGTAACCATGGGAGGCCATCTCTGCTCTCACCCATTGTCTACAGACACATACACACACAAACACATATTCCAACAGTGTTGCCTTTTTTTATCTACTGTAAATATGGTAATCAATGAGGTTGCCCTCCTTTCTTTAGGTATCTATACTATATTGCTCAGAGTCGCCAGGTATCAAATGATACCACCACAAGGTTCAACCGGCTATCGATCAAAGAGCCAAACACCAGTTAGTTAGTTCAAGATCAAGGGTACTTTATTTACACACACAATTAATCATGCAACATAAACACTACTAGTTAAACTACACCTATCAACAATGCCAACCTGTACTTAAGTTCGGGCACCCGGCTTAGGTCAGAGGAATAGTGGCCATTGTTCGATTCTGGATCTATCGGGTCTGTAGAAGTAACTGCTGCTCAGCTAGGCTCATCCGTGTGAACTTGAACTTGCTTCTGGTGGTGCTGCACTTGGAAGTAGTCGTTGCCAGAGCCCCAGGTCCAAGTGAGGCCAAACACATGGTGGTCTCTCTTTTTATTCTTGGGGTTTTTTGCGCTCTTTTGGGTGGTCCTTCAGTTTGGACCCCACTAATTGGGTGATTCCTGATCACTGTGTTCGATTCGAACCAATAAAGGGGCGGGTGCCTTGATGGCTGGGTGTGTCCTAAGGGGTCATTGACCCTGTTGTTCACGCTTCCCGAGTACAGGGAGTGGCGCCGAAATGTCTGGGACTGTATCGGCCGCTCAAGTATCAGTCCTTTGTCTGGCGTAGATGGGCAATCAAATGCTAATCGGTTTGGGGTTTCAATACCGTCTGGATTCCTCACTCGCAAATATACATTCAGGCTCTGAGCCTGCCTGAATCTCGCATTGTCCATTTTTCCTGCTACGCTTTGCAACCTTCCCTGTTCCTGGTTGCAAGTGGCCATCCCAGATGGCCACAACAGAAATCAATAAATCAATGAACAGCACTCTGGAGCTAAAATGTTGACTCTTCCCCCCCCCCCCCCCCCCCCCCCCCACCACCTCCCCCTCCCCTCACACACACACCTTCAAAAAGTTTAGCAACCAAATTCCTGCTCCAAATAAACTCAGTCAACTTCAGAACAGAGGCCAAACAGTCAGTTCTGGCTTCTTTTGGTCAGTATGGTTTGTGCCAAGCTTGTTATCCTGTGGCTATTCAGGTTTCAGTGGAGTTCAACCACTGGTTTGTATGTGTACTGCAGCAGCGGCATCATGTAGGATAGGCATTTTCTCATGATGACTTGAAGATGAAACAAGGCATCAAAGCTCAACACAAAAGTCTTAGCTATTACACCACAACAAATTCCACACTGCCTACCATAGCATTGCCACAAAATGTCCTGAATGGACTAGTATCAGACAAGTCAGAGTAATAGAAAACTTTTGAATCACCACTCTACAACACAGATTGTGCAGTATACAGAACACCAAACAAAGAAAGAATAGAGGGGAACTAGCTGCCTTGATGGTCCAGCACCAGTGTTGATGATTTCTTGCAGATTGCCTGCAGGCATTAGTGTAGATCTTAGAGAAATACACAGAAAAAAATAGTTGAGCAGTGCTTGAACTAACAATAGCAGTTCGCCCAGCAGAGGATCTCAATTTAAGTGACATCAATATCTGTAGCTTTGGGTAAAGTTATGAAATACAAGTTGCCAGGAAAGAGAGCTTTTGTTTGGAAAAAAAGACTTGAGGTGGGACCTGATTGAGATGTATAATATTATGAGGGGGATGGGCAGGGTGAATAGGAAGCAGCTGTTCCCTGAGTTGAAGGGTCAATAAGGAGGGGCATAATGTTAAGGTGAGGGGTTTGAGGAAAATACTTTTCACCCAGAGGGTGGTGAGGGTCTGGAATGCACTGCCTGGGGAGGGAGGTAGAGGCAGGAAACCTCAACCTTTTAAAAAGTACATGGATGTGGCATTTGAAATGTCATAACATTCAAGGCTATGGACCAAGTGCTGGAAAGTGGTATTAATGTACATTTAGTGCAGTTTTGTCGGTGCAGGCTCGATGGGGCGAACAGCCTCTTCTGTACTGTATGACTTGCTTGTGACAACCTCAGGACATCCCAAAGCACTGTACACCCAATGGAAGATTTTTGATGTGTAGTCACTGTCGTAAAGTAAGAAATGCAGCAACCAATTTGCACATAGCAAACTCACTGTGATAATGACCAGATAATCTGTTTTTGTCATGTTGATTGAGAGATAAATATTGGCCAGAACACCAGGGATAACTCCCCTGCTCTTCATGGAACTTGTGCAATGGGATCTTTTATATCTACTTGAGATCAGGCAGACAGGGCCCCACTTTAATGGCTCATCTGAAAGACAACTTGGGCGGGATTCTCCATTCTCTAACGCCAATTTTGCAATCGCCGATCGAGCGGAGAGTCCCTTTTAACGGCGAAATCTGAAGCGGCGCCAGTTTGACGCAGGTTTCATATGCTCCAGGCCCTCATTGCGACACGCGGCGCGCGCCATTGGGGTGGCCTCAGTGCGTCATCTGAAGGCGCTGCTCCAATGCTCCACCCCCAATGAGCTGGGTTCCCGATGCCGCAGTTCACTTGTGTTCTCAGTTGTGCGGGAACCCGGCGTGGCGCCTGTGGCCTGTGTCCAGCACCGTCACAATTGGGCAGGAGCCGAGCTGCTGGCCAGGGGGGGGCTTCTGCGTGAGCTGGGAGGACTAGTGGGGTGTGGCCACGGGCTGCACTTTCTGGCAGATTGGGTCCGCGCACGGCCGGCGCCATGTTTTACAGCGTGACCGCTGCAGTTCATCAGCATGCATATGCGCGGCCACGGACCCGGCCATTTATTTTGTGGAGGCCGGGAGTTTTACGTGGCGTGGCTGCTAGCCCCTCACCGGTCGCAGAACTGGTGAGGGGGCGTCACCGATTTGTTCCACATAAAACGCCACAGATCCTCCATACGTAGCCTCAGAAACAGAGAATCTGTCCCAACACCTCTGACAACACAGCACTCCTTCAGAGTGTTAGCTGTGATTTTTGTGCTTGAGTTCTGGGGTGGGATTGAACCCACAGCCTTCTGATGCAGAGATAAAAGAGATATCCACTGAGCCAGTTTCCAGTCATCAAATGATAAAGTACATTTGGCATTCCTCACTCACTGGAAGTATGCATCAAGCTGTACATAGAGTTCTCAAGCTAACTTAAGAGTTGTGCTTAAGTTCAAGGGATCACTGATTTATTCATTAACTTGTTTTGATTCTCTCTAGAGTGATCATTATCTGGAAGAACAGTCCATTAGGTCTCACAGTCTTGTAGATGGGATAAGCATTGATGGGTCTGCCGTCTTTACTCAACACTTTTTACTGGTTGCTCACTCTTGTGCAATAGATGAAGCTTAGTACACTTCTGTGACTAATGTCAAGCAACTGAAGGTAAAAATGGCCAACATGAATCTGAATTGAGGGAATTTCGCAACAGAATATCTTTTCCCCTTTGACAAAACCATGTACTGCGAAAAACATTAGCCTCCTTGAGAAAGTTCAATGCCAGGCAGCTTATTTCATTACAATTACTCGCTAGATTCTAGTGTCTCCCAGTTGCTCATGTGGCCAGGCTGGTACAGTCTTCAGTACCAAACAAAAGCCCATAGATGAACAAGACTCTATAAAATTTTGAATGAACAATTAAATATTTTGAAACAGTACAGTCGGCCCAAAAGTGACCGAGTTCAAAGAGCTTGTGACCAATATTTCCAACTGTATACATCCCAATGTGCTTTCTTTGCTAAGTCCTTACCCACCAAAGGAACAATTAATGACTGGATCGATCTTCCACAAACTAATTTCCATGACCTTGAAGGAAAATCTGAAGTCACACAGGATTAGAGGTAAGGTGGTAAGATGGATACAGAACTGGCTCGGTCGCAGACGGCAAAGCGTAGCAGTAGAAGGGTGTTTTTCCGAATGGAAGGTTGTGACTAGTGGTGTTCCCAGTGATCTGTGCTGGGGTCTCTGTTGTTTGTAGTGTACACAAACGATTTGGAGGAAAATGTAGCCGGTCTGGTTAGTAAGTTCGCAGATGACACCAAGGTTGGTAGAGTGGCAGATAGTGTTGAGGATTGGTAGAAGATACAGCAGGACATAGATAGGTTGGAGACTTCAGCAGAGAAATGGTAAATGAAGTTTAATCCTGACAAATGTGAGAAACTGCATTTTGGTAGGTCTAACATAGAGGGGGAATATACCGTAAATGGCAAAACTCTTAGGAATATAGAAAGTCAGAGAGATTTGGGTGTGCAGGTCTACAGATCTTTGAAGGTGGCAACACAAGTGGACAAGGCAGTCAATAAACCATACGGAATGCTTGCCTTCATTGGACAGGGCATCGAGTATAAAAACTGACAAATCATGCTACAGTTAGATAGAACCTTGGCAAGGCCGCACTTGGAATATTGCGCACAATTCTGGTCACCGCACTACCAGAAGGATGTGGAGGCTTTGGAGATGTTGCCTGGTTTGGAGGGTGTTAGATATGTGGAGAGGCTGAATAGACTCGGACTGTTTTCATTAGAGGTTGAGGGGTGACCTGATAGAGGTCTACAAGATTTTAAGGGGCATGGATAGAGTGGATGGGCAGGCACTCTTTCCCAGGGTGGAGGGGTCAGTCACCAGGTGGCATAGATTTAAGGTCCATGGAGCAACGTTTAGAGGAGATATGAAAGGCAGGTTTTCTTTTTACGCAGAGGGTGGTGAGTGCCTGGAACGTGTTGCCAGGGGAGGTTGTGGAAGCAGATACATTAACAGCGTTCAAAAGGCATCTTGACAAACACATGGATAGGATGGGTATAGAGGGATACGGCACAAGGGAGTGCTGAGGGTTTTGACAAAAATTGGTATCATGACCGGCACAGGCTGGAGGGCCAAAGGGTCCTGTGCTGTATTGTTCTTTGACTCTTATGTGACCATCAACTTCGCTCCTTGTGTAACTCCTGTGAAAATGCCCTAGTGGAAGATTACCTTTACATGGAAAGAAGCAGCTTTTTGTGCATCATATTCCACTTGTGAGTTCCGAACTGTATTGTTCTTAACTCATTAGTTTAGGTATAAATGTTACATCTCAAACACATGCATTTGTAGTTTACCCTGAAATATCAGCATGCTGTTCCTCCACGTACCAGAAAGCTAAATTGTACAGTAAGTACCACATTCGGTTTTGGTGTATGCCCCAGTTTTATCAGAATAGATTTTCATAGAATCATAGCATTTACAGTGCAGAAGGAGGCCATTCGGCCCATCGAGTCTGCACCGGCTCTTTGAAAGACCACCCTACCCAAGCCCACCCTATCCCCATAACCCAGTAACCCCACCCAACACTAAGGGCAATTTTAGACACTAAGGGCAATTTAGCATGGCCAATCCATCTAACCTGCACATCTTTGGACTATGGGAGGAAACCGGAGCACCCGGAGGAAACCCACGCACACACGGGGAGAACGTGCAAACTCCGCACAGACAGTGACCCAAGCCGGGAATCGAACCTGGGACCCTGGAGCTGTGAAGCAATTGTGCTAACCACCATGCTGCAGTGCTGCCCTTAAACAAAGAATCTGCTATCTCAACCACCAAATGCACAAAATATTAATGGTCTGCCTTTACAAGGGCGGGTGGGGATTGGGGGGGGGGGGGGGGTTACTTTCAAAAAGTGCCTTTTGTTTATTCAAGAAACCTTTTGAATGTTGGGAAGGAAAGTGAGAGAGCAAGTGAAAGAGAAATGACTTTGATGCCTCTTCCTTAATTCCACTTCATCCTTTGACTCACGTTGAGAAACACCACAGAAGATCCAGGAATGCTTTTGTCCTTCCCATTGAAGGAAATGGAATGCAAATCCTTCTCATGATTTGTCTATTGACTGGGAGATGGTGACAGCTGCAAGCCAAACATACATTGCTATTTTATCAAAACAGTATTTTTGCTTTAGCAGCAACCATAGTGCTTGAAATGTCTGGAAATCCATGGGGATTACACTAATATTGCACTTGAGAGACCACTAAGAGCCTTAAGACCTCACTACTCTCTTGGCCCCATTTATTGATGACAATTTTAATCATAATCAGAGAAAAAAGACGAGGTGGCTTTCTGTCCTGCCCTCTTAATGGATTGAGGTATCTACTTTGTTTGATGTTCATTCAATTGAATAATGCAAATTGCCTTGCTTGGTAGACAAACTCAGACGTCTGTTGCTATCATTTCAGCTGAAGAACAAATGGGATTAAAAAGCAAAACATTTGATCTTTACAACCAAGTATTAAGTGGTAATTACGTACAAACTTTTCTTTAGATTAAAAAAATAGGAATAAAAGGTCATCAAGAAATTGAGCTCAAGAATTCAATCAAGAAGTTTGTGCCTTCAGGTCAGGTCAAACAAAGATTTTGTTTGACTCACGTGGAGAGGAATAAGCAGAAATCTTTTACCCAGAAATTAGGGATTTGCCAGCAATTAATAACCTTACACAATTTATAGAAGGATGTGGATAAAATCAAATACCATAGTGTTGTGTTCTTTGTTTTTGTTCTCCAGGATGGCGGACAAAGAGAGTGCTTTGGAGAGAGCACCCTACTTAAATCCACACATTCACCCTATCCTCGTAACCCAGTAGCACCACCTAACCTTTTGGGGGCAATTTAGCATGACCAATCCACCCAACCTGCACATCTTTGGACTGTGGGGGGAAACCGGAGCACCCGGAGGAAACACAGGCAGACACAGGGAGAACAAAGAACAAAGAACAGCAAGCACTGTTTAACAAACAAAACTGATTTATTACACTACATTGGATTAGATTCAAGCATATTACTAAGGAATTAGATAAGTAAAGTTTACACTACACTGTACAATACTAAATTATGCTATCAGTTAAACTATCTCACACCTACTCTGTCTGGCTCAATTCCACTCTCTCCTGTGTCTCCCAGATGTCAAGGAGGCATGTGGAATTTATATGGTTGCTCTACAGCACCATCTAGTGACTAGAGTAGTAACATTACATTAATCCTTCATGGTGCTTTACAATATCCACATATTGTGACACATAGGACGAGGAGATTTGAGAAAGTGTAATTGAAGTTTTCAAGAAGTGCAGTTACAAAAATCAAGGCAAATTGTTTGCAGTAATGAAAGGGGATTAAATACGAAGAGAAAAAACAGATAAATTTAGAAGTGAAAGTGGAAGGCAAACAACTTTCCACCCAAAGGATGGAAGGGGTGGCACGGTGGTTAGCACTGTTGCTTCACAGCTCCAAGGTACCAGGTTCGATTCCCGGCTTGGGCCACTGTCTGTGTGGAGTCTGCACGTTCTCCCTGTGTCTGCCTGTGTTTCCTCCGGGTGCTCCGGTTTCCCCCCACAGTCCAAAGATGTGCAGGTTGGGTGGATTGGTCATGCTAAATTGCCCCCAAAAGGTTAGGTGGGGCTACTGGGTTATGAGGATAGAGTGAATGTGTGGATTTAAGTAGGGTGTTCTCTCCAAAGCACTCTCCGGACTCGATGGCCTCCTTCTGCACTGTACATTCTATGATTCCATGATTCAAAGACCAACAAGAATGTAAAAGTTACCAGTGGATGCCATTGAAGTTGACAATAAACTTTATTGAGGCAACAATTGGATGAGTTTCTGGATGGAGAAAGTGACAGAGAGAAGTATTAGGAGTCAGTTATTAAAAAGCAACAGCCTTGCTTCTTAGCATCCATTGTCCATCTCCTCCTTAAATTCTCATGTTCAAACTGTTTTGGAGACGACAAGGATAGTCTGAAATGGGATGGATGGAGGTTGAAACCATCAGTGGCGATCCCTCATGTCGAGTTTGATTCTTCCTTGTGGGTGGCTGGGTTTCAGCAAGGTGTCAGTGTTCTTTGTAGTTTCATAGAGGGCTTATAAATTAAGAAATGAAAAGAGGTTGAAATAACATGTGCTTTATCATGGAACTGACATGAATGTCTGTAAAGAATTCAGCCACATCAAATAGTTTTATATTTTAATTGCTGTACGTGATGTGCAGATAATGAGATGCGTGTTCCCTTTCAGTAATCAATATTGTTGTTTGTTTAATGGGAAACACTGACTTTAGGATGAAGTATTGCCATGTCAGAAAGGTTTTGTTCACATGAGCTTGGAAGGGTCTGAACAGAAGCTTGGGCAGCATTGTCACCACATAAAAACCAGCCAAGGCACCATTTATTTCAATGTAGTACTGAAAAGAAACAGGGGAAAGAGGTAATTTTTCAGCAGTCTCAATTGCAAAACTGAAGGGATTTATCAACTCATTCTACACTCATTATATCTGTTTTTGGAACCAAACCTCCTGCAGACTATAAACAACACTCACTTATCGAAAGCATAGATATACAAGCTGAAGACAAAGAGTCAGGAGCAAACTTCTGGCAACCTTTGAAGAGAGACACTGCCAAGGCTGGAAATGTGTGTGGTAGAGGTTTCACAGGTCAAAGACTTCACAGAAAATAATTGGTACTGTGAGCAGAGTCTCTCTCGGCCTCCCATCATGGAAATATTTCAGCCGGGTGATCGGCAAGTTGGCGAGCACATACAGATTTCTTTCAGTTGAAAAAATATTTCCCCTGGGAAAACTATCAAGAACATTTTGTCTATCTCCCTATCAATGTACAATCATGTTCTCACTGCACAAAAGCAGTTATCCGACCAAAATATTGACTCAACATGTACTCTGCCATTGTAAAAGTGTTAGGACAGGCCGACCATTACATTGTAGAAGTGTTAGGTCGGACCAACCATTCCATTTCAAATCATACCTTCAATGGAAGCAATTCAAAGGTTGATTAAGGCTGGTTCCTGGGATCAGGGGAATGTCTTATAAAGAAGGGCAGCTGGCCCCATACTCTGGAGTTTAGGCGAATAAGAAGTGATATTAAACATATTTTTTTTAAATTTAGAGTACCTAATTATTTTTTTTTCCAATTAAGGGACAATTTAGCGTGGCCAATCCACCTAACTTGCACATCTTTGGGTTGTGGGGGTGAAACCCACGCAGACTCGGGGAGAATGTGCAAACTCCACACGGACAGTGACCCAGGGCCGGGATTCGAACCAGGGCCCTCAGCGCCGTAGGCTTCAGTGCTAATCACTGAGCCACGTGCCGCCCTTATCTTATTAAATATAAGATTTGAGTGTGCTTCTTGACGGGGTAGATGCTCAGAGGATGCTTCCTCTTCGGAGGGCACCTACAACTAGGGGGCAGTTTCCAGAAAAGGGGTCTCCCATTTAAGTTGGAGATGAGGAGGAATTTCTTCAGAGGGCCATTAGTCTTTGCAATTCACTTCCACAACAAAGATTGGAGGCTGGGTCAGTGAATATATTCAAAGCTGAGTTAGACAGAGTTTTGATGGACAAAGGAGTCAGGGCTAAGGAGGTCAGGCTGGAAAGTGGAGTTAAGACCACAAATCAATGGTTTAGGGGCTGGTTTAGCACAGTGGGCTAAATAGCTGGTTTGTAATGCAGAACAAGGTAGCAGCACGGGTTCAATTCCCGTACCAGCCTCCCCTAAAAGGCGCTGGAATGTGGCGACTAGGGGCTTTTCACAGTAACTTCATTAAAGCCTACTTGTGACAATAAGCAATTATTATTATTATTATATTATTATTAGACCACAAATCACATCCCCAATGACATTATTGCACGGCACAGCAGGCTCAAGGGCTGAATAGCCTATCCAGGTCTCCTATGTCTTAATGTTTTTAAACTCTGATTGTTACCAATGACCTCATTGTAGAGAGTCACAGATGGTGAAGTTTGTCTTCAACATGGACACAGAAACGAACTGTAGTAGATCAGCCAATGGAAAGGGAAACAATGAGGTGAGGATTATGAACAGCGATGTTTTACATTCCCAAAGTTGAATTTCAGGTCCGCTAAAAACTGGAAATGCAGGGAGGTTTGCAACAATGCTTGCTCCACAGTCGAATAATCTATTCAAATCCAATTGTCCTGCTTTTTCTTTCAGCCTATCTTTCCCTGGCCTGCAATCAGGGAGGGAAGTGATGAATTGAGATCTGTGCAGTAAAACCACAAGAGTAAACAAAAGTTCCAAATCCTGTGTTGTCCCACCCATGATGATTACCAGCCAGTACATCAGTTTAATTATAATAAATCGATTCAGAAAAACTGGAACTCAAGTGTTTTTAATTGGACCCATCAGTTTTAAGCCTCTGAAAAAATGACGAGATTTATTATATTTTACAACATCAGAAACATTTAATGTACTAAGTAGAACGATATTGCTCCAAATGACTGTTACATTTGGATACCCAGTGCCAGAAGTGTCAAATTCTTTGCCTCACTACATAAACCAAAATCAAAGACTGATTAATTAATCTTGCTGGAGGCATGAATTGTCCTACTGCAGAAGAAAGTAATGCAGGATTATATCATTCTTGATAATGCGGTGCATAGATAAGGTAGATAATCAACATCTTTTCCCAAAGGTAGAGGAGTCTAGAACTAGAGGGCATAGGTTTAAGGTGAGAGGGGAGAGATACACAAGAGACCAGAGGGGAAATGTCTTCACACGGAGGGTGGTGAGCATCTGGAAAGGGCTGCCAGAGGCAGTTGTAGAGGCGGGTACAATTTTTTCCTTTAAAAAAGTTAGACAGTTATATGGGTAGGGTGGGTATAGGAGGATATGGGCCAAATGTGGGCAAGTGGGATTGTTCAGTGATAGAAACTGGGTGGCATGGACAAGCTGGGCTGAAGGGCCTGTTTCTATGCTGTAAACATCTATGAATCTATGACTTTATAACCAAGCATTTAGGAAGTTACTTTACAATGGTAGTATATCTCACAACACAAAGAATAACTTGAACTTCAGTCAACGTGACTGAAGGCTCGAACGAGAAGGAAGGGAAGGGCTGAACACGCCCTTGAATCTATTTCACTATTCAGTTAAATCATGAGTGATCTGTATCTTAACTACATCAACCCATCTTTGTTTGTGATCCCGAATACCCTGGCATAACCCTGCCAACCCCCCACCCGATCCTGTCTCAGCTTTAATAGTTTTTGGGGGAAAGAGTTACAGATTGTCACAACCCTTTGCGCAAAGTTAAGAAGAGCAGTATTTGCAGGGGAGAATCCAGGATTGCAGAAGCTAGCAGAGGTTGGGTCAGGCAAAGATGTTGGGAAGATTCACAGACAAGGCTAAAAGATTTTAAATTGAATATGATGGGAGTCTGTGAAGGTCAGCAATGATCGATGATTGAGAAACAGTGATAGACAGTACAGTGGAATTTATGAAGGTGAGGGTGTAAAGGAAAGTAAGCAAGGATAGTGACTTAGGAGTTGAGCCTGGGATTGCCCTCAATACATCCTCAAATCCAAGAGCAATCCTCTACCTGTCAATCTGATTTCCTACAATTTGATACAGCAAAGAACCTTATCCAGTTGGACTGTTTCCCAATCCACATGGACTCCCCTCCCATACCTTTTATGTTCTTGATCAAGTGATTAATTTATCTGCAAGAGAACGATAGATTAGAATGTCAGGTAGGTTTATGATGACTACCGAAATTATGCATCTACCTTTCTCTTTCAAAGGAAACTTGACCCTCTTTTTCTAATGCTACTTGTTTTTTTTTATCCAAAAGGTACAGCCTCCATTGGTATTTTCTGATTGACTTGGTTCTGAAATGATGTTCTCCATGTCCCTTAATACCCTTATAGCCAAGGGCATCAAAACTTATGGAGGAAAGGCATGAAAATGGATTTGGGTGCAAATCAGTGATGTTCTAATTAAATGACACAACAGGCCCGATGGGCTGAATGACTTGATCCTAATTCAGTATTATAACGACTGAGCAAAAGAGACAATTAAAAGCTTTGCTTTTTTTTTTTACTTTGGTTGCATTTAAACACCTTAACTTCAAAAATATTGCACACAAATAATGTGTTTTTGGATGTCAGTGGTTGTTCATTTGCCTACTCTATCTAGAGATGAACAATTGGGCTTACAAGACAACACTACCAAGTGCCTTCTGACATTTCACTTCCACATGGAACCCCAGCATTTGCCAAATCCAAAGTCAGCTCTGACCAGTCATATTTCCTTTCAAACATGATCCACATTTTTTTTAAAAAATCATAAAATGGTTATGCTTTTGTTTTAAACATCTGCACATTTGTTTTCCTATTCAGAATCAAATTAACTGCAACTCAAACATCTTTTATCTTAAAATGCTCTTTTCGCTGTGCACCCCACATTGCGTAACACTGCACAGCACACCGAATTGGGTCTCCTACAATTGTTTAAGTGTGAATACAAGATTTAGGAATGGGTTCAAGTAGTAGTCATGGTCCATTCTTGGTCACATTCATGTTGGCCAATAGTCAAATCTACACTCACTACAAGAATGTAGTGATATTCTCCAGCAGGGCATGCCAACATTTCATCTACCTTAACAGAAGGCAGCACGGTAGCACAAGTGGATAGCACTGTGGCTTCACAGTGCCAGGGTCCCAGGATGGATACCCGCTGGGTCACTGTCTGTGCGGAGTCTGCACGTTCACCCCGTGTCCGCGTGGGTTTCCTCCGGGTGCTCCTGTTTCCTCCCACAGTCCAAAGACGTGCAGGTTAGGTGGATTGGTCATGATAAATTGCCCTTAGTGACCAAAAAAGGTTAGATTGGGTTACGGGGATAGGGTAGAAATGAGGGCTTAAGTGGGTCGGTGCAGACTCGATGGGCCGAATGGCCTCCTTCTGCTCTGTATGTTCTATGTTCTAAGAGTTCAGTCCAGACCATTACCCATTTGGAGTCATGCTCCTCCATCTAACAACCAACTATGGTGTTGTTTGAGCAAATATTCAGTCTGCAAATGATTTAATTGTCCTCCATGGATCCTCTGTGCGGCCTTTCATAACTCTTCAGTCTGATACAAGATCAACATTAACTCACTCAATTTCTGTCCACGAATGTTGCCAGACCTGCTGAGTTTATCTGTTTTTTTCAGCATTTTCTGTTTTTATTTCTGATTTCCGCATTTGCAGTATTTTGCTTTCATCATCATCATATTATTGATGCCTGGAGAAACACCTGTAACTCTGGGGAAATCAGATATTGAGAATTTGGCATAGATGGTCCTCAAATCAAGTTTCAGTCCTTCCTCCACATGGCTGATTGGTTGCAGTATTTCCCAAGAGTGGTAGTCTGCAATACAGAAGTATGCAAGGCTAATTTTGGTGGGGGGTTCCTTGTTCTGACTACCTTGATGGTGTTTTGCCCTGAGACAGTGATGATCTACATGAAGATCCTATGGGAGACATGGCCTGGTCATTCAAGGTGACATTTCTGGAAGGTTGTCTCAAGGCTGATGTGTCCAGTAAGCACCCAACTGTTCGTGATTTTGCCCTACCCATTGGGGAATTGTTCCAGAACTTTGGTGTGGTACCAATAGCAAAGCTAGAATTCTGCTTCATACAGCAGGATGGCCTGGTAGAGTTTTCTCTTAATGCCCATGCTTCTTTCAGATATGATCACGTAGACAGAACTGAATGCATGCTCTGATATGGTCAATCATGCCATTCCTAGAGAACACGGTAACAAAGTATGAGAATTTCTTGGCAGCTTTGAGACTGGTGCCATAAACAGTTAGTTAGGTCCAATGCTTCATCACTGTGTGATGCATAGCAGCCTTCCATCATGGGGACATCAATTTGGACAGCAATGTTTTTGTCAGCACCAAATTGTTTGCCATGGTCTGGGTGGCTTCCTTGGCGAAAACAACAAATCTTTAAAAAAAAAATTTAGAGTACCCAATTCAGTATTTCCAATTAAGGGGCAATTTAGCATGGCCAATCCACCTACGCTGCACATCTTTTTTCGGTGGTGGGGGCGAAACCCATGCAAGTAGGGGCTGGTTTAGCACAGTGGGCTAAAGAGCTGGCTTGTAACGCAGAACAATGTCAGCAGCGCAGGCTCAATTCCCATACCGGCCTCCCCGAACAGGCGCCGGAATGTGGTGACGAGGGGCTTTTTACAGTAACTTCATTGAAGCCCACTTCTGACAATAAGCGATTATTATAACACGAAGAGAATGTGCAAACTCCACGTGGACAGCGACCCAGAGCCAGGATCGAGCTTGGGACCTTGGTGCCGTGAGACAGCAGTGCTAACCACCGTGCCACGGTGCTGCCGAAACCAACAAATCTAATGACAGATAACTTGTGTCCCATCTTTGTCCCACTAGTTAAGATTGATTCATTGTCGATTTACTATAATTAGCAATTAGTTTAGTGTACATATATTTGACAAACACATTTGTAGTTTTATTTGGTTTTACTTATTAGATATTTGCCTCCAAGTTGCAGCTGTTGGGACATCCAAGGTGTAATTGAAGTGCAATCCTGCAACGTAACATTCTAGCCTATGTTTTCACCAGAGAGAACATTTTCATTTCAAATAAATAATTGAATATATTCTTCCTTTTCAACACCGCTGACCTCAGCCTGGTCAGTTCCTTCAGTAATAAAATGGGTTACTGCACACTAGTGACATGGTGATTAGCACTGCTGCCTCCCAGTGCCAGGGACACGGGTTCAATTCCAGCCCCGTGTCTGTGTGGGTTACTCCAGAAGCTTCGGTTTCCTCCCACAGTCCAAAGATGTGCCAGTTAGGTGGATTGGCCACGCTAAATTGCCCCTTAGTTTCCACGGTTGTGTGGGTTAGGTGGGATTACGGGGATGGGGCAGGGGAGTGGACCTCGGTAGGGTGCTCTTTCAGAGGGTCGGTAGAGACTCGATGGGCCAAATAGCCCATGCTGTAGGAATTCTATGGTTTTATGGTACACACTTTCAAATTACCCTCTAGAGAATCTGAGCATGCATTCAGTTCTGCCTCCGTGGCCATGTCGGAGGGAAGCATGGCATCAAGACGAAACTCCATCAAGCCATTGTACTTTCCATTCTCAGTTGAACTGAAAGGTGAACGGCAGTGCCAGGTTGATAACACCGCTCGTCTGCCAGGAGAGGACACTTAACCGCTCGCTTTCCATCAATACAACCTGATCCAGTCCCGCAGCAGATCCAGACAAGCAGCTGCATCAAAGCAGTGCGGAGAGGGGGAAAGAAAACCAACCCAAATCGTATTGTTAACATTTACAATGAGACCAAAGGTCTGCAATTACTCAGGTTTTTAACCGTCCAGCACCGTGGCTCTGCTGAACACTGACAGGAGGAACAGGTTCATTTTGAGAACGGGTAACTTAAGTATCATCACACACACAAAAAAACTAGACACATTCGTAAACCAAGTCAACGCTCTCTCCTCGTGGCTATTGTTCACTATTCGAAATAAGATTTTTGTGAAACGCTAAGATTTTCAGATAATGGTAAATAGCCCAGGTTCACTGCAAAGAGAGACTAACATAAACACACACACGGGAAAGTCTCATTTGTGATCTGGAATCCAGTGCCTGCAAGTGGATGGGTATATCTGTATTCGTCCCACAGGGGAGGAATACCGGATACCAGCCACGTTTATTCTCAATACACACACACACATTCACTTTGTACAAAAATCGAAAAATAAAGGAAATCCCTCAACTTACCAATTGCAAGCTGCAGAGTACGATTAAGGTGCAGCGCCCATTGCATCTCCCCATGGTCCCAGCCTCCGATTACTTTCAGCAGGAAAAGATGAACCTGGAAGGGTTTCAACTGAAATAGCTGAGGTTTATTTTCACACTTCCTCACGCCCAACAATCCTGCTTCTGACCAGCATACTCCGCTTAGCATTCACACAAGGCGAATGATATTGCCGACCCCTACACAGATCTGGCTGGGTCCCTCATGTCCTTCTCATTGTCCAGGGGCGGCAGAGAGCAGGTCACACCCCCACCCACCCCAGTCTGCCACACCTTCAAATGCCAACAGGAAAAGCGTTCAGATGTTGCTCTCCATTCCTTTCCCTCTCTCTCTCCCGCTCTCGGAGCAAAGTGTAGCCAGGATCTTTAAACACCGATGTAGCTGAAACAGTACGCTATCCACATGTTCTCCCTCCGCCCGAATGGAGATGAGAGGGGAGGGCGGATGATGCACGGGGTGATGTGGGCAGTTTTATTACACCCCCCCCCCCCCCCTTCTTCTCCCCTCCTTCTTAACTGGGCGCCACTGTGTTCAAACACACAACACTGCAGTCAAAAGATCAGCCAATTGGCTCGGAGAGTAAAAACCTTCCATTCACGGGGTGGGGTAGTTTCTGACTAGTCACCCCCGCCCCAAATCAGATCTGCTCTTCTATTTCACACATCTGTAAATGCCGCTTTATTGCTTTATATCTCTGGCCAACTCACATTTCAGCCCTGACATATACTGCTCCCCCCCCCCCCCCCCCCCACACACACACACACACCCCTCTGGCCCTCCAACATGTTCATTTGAATTGTATTCTAGTTACATTTTATTTCGATTGTAATTCCGACAATCCGCTATCCGCCCTTCTTATTGTCTCTCTCTCTCTCTCTCTCTATATCTTCCTTTGTCACCCTGGTCTCTGCTCCCCCACCCCCCATTGGCCCTTTCACCCTCCCTCTCTGGTGAGCAACTTGCCCGCGATCTCTGTCATTCTCTCATTCAGACATTAAAGGATGATTTTAAATTGGAAATGCTTTGTCGCTCGCTCCTCACGTCCAGCCCGGAGGGAGAGAGGGTGGGAGGAATCGAAGCGAATTCCTGGTGCAGTAACTGCTGACCTCTAGTGAGCAGGTTCAATTCCAACTTGCAATCAGAATTAGCGCTATTAAAGCAGCGTGGGGAACAGGCTGAACTCCAGGCTAACGAGTGTCAGTACAAGACGAATCTAAATGCATTTCTGTTTTTACCCATCCTGGTCTGTTTTAAATTGCGTCCTTCGCTGTTTAATCCCAGAAGGGCGGGATTTACAGCAGAAACTACCAATAAACCGGGTCTTCAGTTTATTGGATTTTTTGTTGTTGCATAAAATGGTTCCAATACTTGGATCACCGCAAATTAAAACAGAACCGCAGCATTTGTACAATCAATCGATTCATTCCAATTGCCTCGAATCGCCGGATCTCCATTTGAGAGTCGGTGAGGTGTGCAAAATAAAAATCTCCCGACTGGTGATATTTCTGTGTCGATTGTAAATCGATCGCGCGTTGGTAACGCTTTAAGGAAAGCTGACGCCAAAACCCCTCTCCCTGTTCAAATGGCCGACTTCCCTGACAATCATTAAAACAAGTGTGGGAGGCTGCTGTGCATTTCGTCCATCAAATGAAGAAAGACAGAAACCGCTCAGCTCAGCCAGTATGTTGACGTCGCGGAGGAACCAGCTGGCTTGAGAAAGTTCCATAGATCGTGTTCTTTGACCCTTTGTCCTGAGATTCCAGAACAGTAATTCTGTGACTACAGAAAGGGGCCTTCTCTCGAAACCAAACGTCTTTTTTTTTCCGGGGGGGGGGGGGGGGAGAAGGAATAAAGACAAGAAACATGGGCCGCCGAGTGACGCGAAGGTGAGGGAAGGCCAGCCATCCCAAAATGTCTTTCTGGTGTGGGGTCTTATTTGTGGTCACGACAGCCTTCTCCCTCAACGTGCTGTACCACGACCTATTTGTCACTGAGCCCGGGGGTGTTGGCCCCAAGGGGTCACTCATTGGCTCACTCTACCAGGCCGCGGGAAACACAGCAGCTCCCAAGGACCCCAACTGTCTGGACTTTCTGAGCCCACCCAAGTTCAAGACCTACCATCCCTTCACTGCATTGCTGCCCGCAAAGCAGGCATTCGACATCCAGTTCGAAGTAAGTATCCGGGTTGATGCTTTCGGCGGGTGGGGGGAGTTAATGCATCAGTTTTAAAAGGAAACAGTTTACAAATGAGTTTTACTGCTCGATTTGGGCTCACCCCTTCCAGTACGTCATCCGGTTTGGGAAGAACATTGTTTTTTTAAAAACCGCGGGCCATCTGTGTAGGCAAATGCGCACGACAGGATCCCAGAATGGAGAGTGAGCCTTGCTCGTTGTTGAAGATGGTGATCCCTGGTCCTCCCTTCCGAATGGGTGCAATGGCATCTTCGACATCCAGTGAGAAACAGACCCTCTCACACTCTCACCTGGCCTATGCTCAAGAGGCAAAGACATCTACTATCTCATTGCCTCATCGTCCTTTTGCCAACTGGGTAAGCTGAAGAATAAAACTTGGTAACATCCAAAGATGTGTTGGAGTTGAAGCTGGTTTGTAGATGTCATGGATGGGACCACAACAAATTCGTTCTTGACAGTCTTGCAATTAAGCAAAAGTCATCATGTGTGTGTGTGTATAGGAATCATTGCACCTGAGAAAATCTCTACAGTAAAATCTCAGTTAACCACTCCAATTACAACGCCAATAAGCATGGTTACTTAAAATTATGATTTGGCTCCTTCAGTTGATCAGTAATTCCAATGCTGCAAATTAGTTTGACATTGTCCAGCCCTGAAACTGAACAGCTGCTGGGTGTGAGGTGAGCAGTAAGTAGCCAAGGAGACGGGTCAATCAATAGAAATAAACCTGGTGGAGCCTGATGAAGTGACATTAGGCCAGATTTTCATTGAGCTTGTTATTGAGTCGTGGTAAAGTTCAAAGTGGGCTGGTACATGATGTATTTCCATACATTTAAGGAATCAACAATACATGGAGCGAGAGCTGCCAATTTCTAAGTGCCAGATCGCACAGACAAGGTTGGACATTCAACTCAGCAATGATTGCCGAAAATTCAAACAGCCTAGATGTTGCTACATAAAACTAGGAGCTACACCAGACTAATTGTCATAAAATAGAGACTTCTGCATATCATTTATCAGAACAAGGATAGAACTTTGCATTCGGCACCACCTTTCATGATGCCCCCAAATGCTCCACAGCCAGTGAAATATTTTTAAACTATTTGGGCTATGGGCAGCAAGTACATAGAACATAGAACAATACAGCGCAGTACAGGCCCTTCGGCCCACGATGTTGCACCGAAACAAAAGCCATCCAACCTACACTATGCCATTATCATCCATATGTTTATCCAATAAACTTTTAAATGCCCTCAATGTTTGCGAGTTCACCACTGTAGCAGGTAGGGCATTCCACGGCCTCACTACTCTTTGCGTAAAGAACCTACCTCTGACCTCTGTCCTATATCTATTACCCCTCAGTTTAAAGTTATGTCCCCTCGTGCCAGCCATATCCATCCGTGGGAGAAGGCTCTCACTGTCCACCCTATCCAACCCCCTAATCATTTTGTATGCCTCTATTAAGTCTCCTCTTAACCTTCTTCTCTCCAACGAAAACAACCTCAAGTCCATCAGCCTTTCCTCATAAGATTTTCCCTCCATACCAGGCAACATCCTGGTAAATCTCCTCTGCACCCGCTCCAAAGCCTCCACGTCCTTCCTATAATGCGGTGACCAGAACTGTACGCAATACTCCAAATGCGGCCGTACCAGAGTTCTGTACAGCTGCAACATGACCTCCCGACTCCGGAACTCAATCCCTCTACCAATAAAGGCCAACACTCCATAGGCCTTCTTCACAACCCTATCAACCTGGGTGGCAACTTTCAGGAATCTATGTACATGGACACCTAGATCCCTCTGCTCATCCACACTTTCAAGAACTTTACCATTAGCCAAATATTCCGCATTCCTGTTATTCCTTCCAAAGTGAATCACCTCACACTTCTCTACATTAAACTCCATTTGCCACCTCTCGGCCCAGCTCTGCAGCTTATCTATATCCCTCTGTAATCTGCTACATCCTTCCACACTATCGACAACACCACCGACTTTAGTATCGTCTGCAAATTTACTCACCCACCCTTCTGCGCCTTCCTCTAGGTCATTGATAAAAATGACAAACAGCAACGGCCCCAGAACAGATCCTTGTGGTACTCCACTTGTGACTGTACTCCATTCTGAACATTTCCCATCAACCACCACCCTCTGTCTTCTTTCAGCTAGCCAATTTCTGATCCACATCTCTAAATCACCCTCAATCCCCAGCCTCCGTATTTTTTGCAATAGCCTACCGTGGGGAACCTTATCAAACGCTTTGCTGAAATCCATATACACCACATCAACTGCTCTACCCTCGTCTACCTGTTCAGTCACCTTATCAAAGAACTCAATAAGGTTTGTGAGGCATGACCTACCCTTCACAAAGCCATGCTGACTATCCCTGATCATATTATTCCTATCTAGATGATTATAAATCTTGTCTCTTATAATCCCCTCCAAGACTTTACCCACTACAGACGTGAGGCTCACCGGCCTATAGTTGCCGGGGTTGTCTCTGCTCCCCTTTTTGAACAAAGGGACCACATTTGCTGTCCTCCAGTCCTCTGGCACTATTCCTGTAGCCAATGATGACATAAAAATCAAAGCCAAAGGTCCAGCAATCTCTTCCCTGGCCTCCCATAGAATCCTAGGATAAATCCCATCAGGTCCCGGGGACTTATCTATTTTCAGCCTGTCCAGAATTGCCAACACCTCTTCCCTACGTACCTCAATGCCATCTATTCTATTAGCCTGGGGCTCAGCATTCTCCTCCACAACATTATCTTTTTCCTGAGTGAATACTGACGAAAAATATTCATTTAGTATCTCGCCTATCTCTTCAGACTCCACACACAATTTCCCATCCCTGTCCTTGACTGGTCCTACTCTTTCCCTAGTCATTCGCTTATTCCTGACATACCTATAGAAAGCTTTTGGGTTTTCCTTGATCCTTCCTGCCAAATACTTCTCATGTCCCCTCCTTGCTCGTCTTAGCTCTCTCTTTAGATCCTTCCTCGCTACCTTGTAACTATCCATCGCCCCAACCGAAACTTCACACTTCATCTTCACATAGGCCTCCTTCTTCCTCTTAACAAGAGATTCCACTTCCTTGGTAAACCACGGTTCCCTCGCTCGACGCCTTCCTCCCTGTCTGACCGGTACATACTTATCAAGAACACGCAGTAGCTGATCCTTGAACAAGCCCCACTTATCCAGTGTGCCCAACACTTGCAGCCTACTTCTCCACCTTATCCCCCCCAAGTCACGTCTAATGGCATCATAATTGCCCTTCCCCCAGCTATAACTCTTGCCCTGCGGTGTATACTTATCCCTTTCCATCATTAACGTAAACGTCACCGAATTGTGGTCACTGTCCCCAAAGTGCTCTCCTACCTCCAAATCCAACACCTGGCCTGGTTCATTACCCAAAACCAAATCCAACGTGGCCTCGCCTCTTGTTGGCCTGTCAACATATTGTTTCAGGAAACCCTCCTGCACACACTGTACAAAAAACGACCCATCTATTGTACTCGAACTATATCTTTTCCAGTCAATATTTGGAAAGTTAAAATCTCCCATAATAACTACCCTGTTACTTTCGCTCATATCCAGAATCATCTTCGCCATCCTTTCCTCTACATCCCTAGAACTATTAGGAGGCCTATAAAAAACTCCCAACAGGGTGACCTCTCCTTTCCTGTTTCTAACTTCAGCCCATACTACCTCGGCAGAAGAGTCCCCATCTAGCATCCTCTCCGCCACCGTAATACTGCTCTTGACTAGCAGCGCCACACCTCCCCCTCTTTTGCCTCCTTCTCTGAGCTTACTAAAACACCTAAACCCCGGAACCTGCAACATCCATTCCTGTCCCTGCTCTATCCATGTCTCCGAAATGGCCACAACATCGATGTCCCAGGTACCAACCCACGCTGCCAGTTCCCCTACCTTGTTTCGTATACTCCTGGCATTGAAGTAGACACACTTCAAACCACCTACCTGAACACTGGCCCCCTCCTGCGATGTCAAATCTGTGCTCCTGACCTCTATACTCTCATTCTCCCTTACCCTAAAACTACAATCCAGGTTCCCATGCCCCTGCTGCATTAGTTTAAACCCCCCCAAAGAGCACTAACAAATCTCCCCCCCAGGATATTTGTGCCCCTCAGGTTCAGATGTAGACCATCCTGTCTGTAGAGGTCCCACCTTCCCCAGAAAGAGCCCCAGTTATCCAAAAATCTGAATCCCTCCCGCCTGCACCATCCCTGTAGCCACGTGTTTAAATGCTCTCTCTCCTTATTCCTCATCTCACTATCACGTGGCACGGGCAACAACCCAGAGATAACAACTCTGTTTGTTCTAGTTCTGAGCTTCCATCCTAGCTCCCTGAAAGCCTGCCTGACATCCTTGTCCCCTTTCCTACCTATGTCGTTGGTGCCAATGTGGACCACGACTTGGGGCTGCTCCCCCTCCCCCCTAAGGACCCGGAAAACACGATCCGAGACATCACGTACCCTTGCACCTGGGAGGCAACATACCAAACGTGAGTCTCTCACGCTCCCACAAAATCTCCTATCTGTGCCCCAATGGGAGTGGGGCAAGTAGGAGAGTGGGACAAAGTGGGTTGCTCTTGTAAAGAGCCGGCACAAGCATGATGGTCCAAAAGGTCTTTCTGCATTTCTGTGCTTCATTTTAAAATTTCATTCCAGGGATGTGGGTGTCGCTAGCTGGGTCAGCATTTGTTGCCAATCCATAATTGGCCTTGAGAAGGTGGTGGTCAACAGTTTTCTTGAACCGCTGCAGTTCCTGTTGTGTAGATATACCCACAGTGCTGTTAGGGACATCATTCCAGGATTTTGACCCAGTGACAGTGAAGGAACTGCCCTATATTTCCAAATCACGGTGGTAAGTGACTTAGAGGGAAACATCCAGGTGGTGGTGGTCCCATGTGTCTGCTGCCCTTGACCTAGATGGCAGTGGTTGCAGGTTTGGATGGTGCTGCTGTCTAAGGAGCTTTGGCAAGTTTCTGCAGTTCATCTTTGTAGATGTTAGACACTGCAGCGATTGTCCTGCAACATGTTATGATCCAAAGTATATTCACCATTGTAGGGAAGTGCAACAGTCACTCTGTAGACAACAAGATTCTACAAACAGCAATTACTAAATAATGTAATTTTGGTGTTTTTGTTTGTGTGGTTGGCTAGGATGTTTGAAGGTCTCCACTGTTCTTCCAATGTGTCAGAGAATCTTTTACGTCCATCTAAAATGGAAGAAGGGACCTCACATGAATTCCTCTTCCAAAAGACTCATCGACGATGATGGTGAATAGTATCATGTGAGAGTACTTTTAAGAAATGGATGTTTACAAATGGGTGTGTATATAAGTATCTGTCATGAGAGTACCTTTAAGAAATGGGTGTTTATTACGGCAGTGATGTCAGAGAGTGGATTGAGCTGGGCTGTCTGTCAGCTTTTTATTTTTGTTTTAGGCGGTTTGCTGCAGGGTGTGTTTTAGTTTCTTTTTCAGAGCTGGATAGCTGCAGTCACAGCCAGAAGGTGTATGGATCTCTCTCTGTAATCTAAAGACTGTAAATCGATCCTGATGATTTAAAACTAACAACAGGAGTGACTTTAACCTAATGTGCTTCTGGTAAGAGGTGTTTTAAGTTTTATGGATGTTAAAAGGAAAGCATAAAGGATTAATTAGTGTTGTATCCTTTGGGGGTTGTATTTGAATTAATGGTTGCTAAGATGTTCACTGTATGTTTTAGAAAGGTTAACTTGAGTTCATAGAATAAACATAGTTTTGCTTTAAAATATATTTCTCCATTTCTGCTGTACCATACCTGTAGAGTGGGCCGTGTGCTCCCCATACCACAATCTATTAAAATTTGTTGGTCAGGTGAACTCCATGATACACTTTGGGGTTCTCTAAACCCTGGCCCATAACAAATTGGGGGCACGTCCGGGATAAAAGTGTATCTATTGGATTGGCTTTGTGAACTTAAAGACAGTGAGGGGTGAGCAAATTGTAGGTGCTTTTCAGGTGCGGTATTCTAGTTTAAGTAGGGAGTGTGTTGTGGACAATGGCTCTTTCAGAGGCTCAGAGGTTTTTGGGGTGGAGACGGTCACACACAGTACCTTACGGACAGAGGCTAAAAACAGACAGATTTGGCAAAAACATTGAAGTTAACATTACCTGACAAAATGCGAAAAGATGAGGTAATTATGGAGGTGGCTAAGCATTTAAAGTTACCTGAGATAGAGTTTGACTCATTGGAAATGGCAAAAATTCAGTTGCAAATTAAACAAGTGGAACATGAGAAACAATTACAGCGCTTGAATACAAAAGAGAGAGGATGGGGCTGTTTAGCACAGGGCTAAATCGCTGGCTTTGAAAGCAGACCAAGGCAGGCCAGCAGCACGGTTCAATTCCCGTAACAGCCTCCCCGAACAGGCGCCAGAATGTGGTGACTAGGGGCTTTTCACAGTAATTTCATTTGAAGCCTACTTGTGACAATAAGCGATTTTCATTTTTTCATTTTTCAAAAAGAAAGAGAAAGAGAGAGAAGAAAGGAAAACAAAAAGAATAGCCCCAGCAGAACAAAAAGAAAGAGAAAGGGAGATACAGATCAGGGAAAAAGATAAAGAGAGAGAGTTTGAACTTCAGAAAATGGCCAGGAAACATGACAGTCAGTTAAAATTGGCAGACGTAAAGGGAAACGTACAGTTGGATGATAGTGATGAGGATAGTGAGAAAGAGCATCAAAGTCGAAGGCTTGGTGGGGATCTATTTAAATATGTCCAAGCAGAGCCAAGGTTTGACGAGAAGGCGGTAGAAGCCTTTTTCATTTCATTTTAGAAGGTGGCTAAACAAATGAAATGGTCACAGGAGATGTGGGTATTACTGGTTCAAACAAAGCTGGTAGGTAGAGCTAGTGAAGTGTTTGCATCACAGGTACCGGAGGAGGTACCTGGAATGTATGAGAAGGTGAAAAAAAATCCATCGTAGGTGCATATGAACTAGTGCCTGAAGCTTACAGACAAAGGTTTAGAAATTTAAGGAAAGGATTTGGTCAAATATACATGGAGTTTGAAAGGATCAGACAGAGTAATTTTGATAGGTGGATAAGGACTTTGAAAATAGACTATTCGTATGAAGCTCTCAGAGGAATTATACTTTTGGAGGAGTTTAAAAATTCAATTCCTGATGTAATGAGAATTCATGTGGAAGAGCAGAGGGTTAAAACTGCGAGATTAGCAGCAGAAATGGCAGATGATTATGAATGAGTTCATAAATCAAAGCTTGGTTTCCGACATCAGTTTCAGCCTGTGAGGGATAGAAACTGGGGACATGAGAAATACTCAAGTGGTAAAGGTAAAGGTGATCTGATGGGAGGAAATAAGAGGAATGTACCTCCGATTTTAAAAAAAATTCAGGAGGGTGGAAAAGAAATGAAGAGTTTCAAATGTTTTCACTGTAATAAACGAGGCCATGTAAAGTCACAGTGATGGTGGTTGAAGAAAAGCATTGGGAAGGCTGATGTGGTAAAACAGGATAAAACAGTGGGGTTTGTGAAAGTGGTAAAGGAAAGCCCAAGTGTCGCGAAGGAGGTGCAAAAGATTGTACAGACTGATCAAGAGGTGATTGATAAGAAGGTGCCAGATTTCTTTGAAGAATTTACTTGTGTGGGTAAAGTTTACTCATGTGTATCAGGAGTAGCAGGTAAAGAAGTCACAATTTTAAGAGACACGGGAACTAGTCAGTCTTTAATGGATGAGTAGTTATGTAGTCTGGGAAGAATGTTGCCAGAAAAGCTGGTAATATGTGGAACTCAGGGTGAGAGGAGTAGTGTTCCATTATATAAGGTAAGGTTGGAAAGTCCAGTGAAGAGTGGTGAAGTGGTAGTAGGAGTAATAGAGAAACTATCTTGTCCAAGAATACAATTTATCTTGGGTAATGATATAGCTGGATCGCAGTTGGGAGTGATGCCTACTGTCGTTGATAAGTCAGTGGAAAATCAGACAACTGAAGTGTTGAAGGACGAATATCCAGGGATTTTTCCGTATTCTGTAGGAATAAGGTCGCAAAGTCACAGGTTAAGACAAGAGGAGAAATCAAAGAGTGAAGATGAAGTTGAAGTGCAATTATCAGAAACGATTTTTGATCGGATGGTTGAAAAAGAACAAGAACAGGTGGAGGATAAAGCGGATAGTTTTAGTTCAGGAAAATTGACGGAGTTACAACAGAAAGATATAGAAATAAAACGGATGGATCAGAAAGCATATACGGGAGAGAAATCTGAGTGTATACCAGAGTGTTATTACTGTAAAAGTGATGTCTTGAAGAGAAAATGGAGACCTTTACATATGCAGGCGGATGAAAATTGGGCAGAAGTTCATCAAGTAGTATTGCCGGTAGGGGATAGAAAGGAGGTGTTGCGAGTTGCACATGAGGTACCAGTGGGAGGTCATTTGGAAATAAGGAAAACTCAAGCTAAAATCCAGAAACATTTTTATTGGCCTGGACTACATAAAGATGTCGTTAAATTTTATCAATCACGTCACACATGTCAAGTGATAGGGAAAGCTCAAGCAGTGATAAAACCAGCACCCTTAATACCCATCCCAGCATTTGAGGAACCTTTCACAAGGTTCCTAATTGATTGCGTAGGACCGCTTCATAAAACAAAAAGTGGGAAACTATATCTTTTGACGACAATGAATGTGTCTACTAGGTTTCCAGAGGCCATTCCAATACGTAATATTACAGCTAAAAAGATTGTGGAGGAGTTGCTTAAATTCTTTACCAGATATGGACTACCCACAGAAATACAGTTGGATCAAGGATCAAATTTTACCTCCAGGTTATTCAAAGAAATTATGGACAGCTTAGGAATAAAACAATTTAAATCAACTGCGTACCATCCAGAATCACAGGGAGCGTTAGAAAGGTGGCATCAGACATTAAAGACAATGTTGAGGGCTTATTGTCAAGATTATACAGAGGATTGGGATAAAATAATTCCATTCGTACTGTTTGCAATTAGGGATGCACCTAACGAGTCAACCAAATTTAGTCCTTTTGAACTAATTTTTGGTCATGAGGTAAGAGGACCACTTAAATTGATTAAGGAAAAATTGGTGAGTGAGAAATCACAAATTACATAATTGGTTTACGTGTCAAATTTTAGGGAATGATTAAATAGAGCAGGTGAATTGGCTAGACAACATTTAAAAGTTGCACAAAATGTGATGAAACTGGTAGCGGACGAGAAATCCAAAGTTCGTAGTTTTGCCAGTGGAGATAAAGTTTTAGTGTTGTTGCCAGTGGTTGTGCAAGGTTTTGTGGACCTTATCAGATTGAAAGGAAATTAAGTGAGGTGAATTATGTGGTAAAAATACCAGATAGAAGGAAAACTCACCAAGTGTGTCATGTGAATATGCTTAAAAGGTACTTTGAAAGGGAAGGAGAGAAAAAGGAGGAGGTTTTAATGATTCTCACTCAAAGTGACAAACCAAATCCAGATGACTCTGAATTTGACATATCTCAAATCAAATTGGAAAATGAGGATGTTCTTAAAAATTGGGATAAATTGTTGAGCTTCCTTCCAGAGGAAAAACGGACTGACCTGACAGAGTTATTGTTATCACGTGGGCAAGTTTGTAGAGATAAATTGGGAAGTACTAAAATGGCTATACATGATGTAGATGTGGGAAATGCTGTTCCAATCAAACAACATCCATATAGACTTAACCCTTTAAAATTGGCACAGGTTAACAAAGAGATTGAGAGTATGCTTAAAAATGGCATAATTGAAGTGGGCTGCAGCCAATGGAGCTCACCCATAGTGATGGTACCTAAACCAGACGATACCCAATGGTTGTGTGTGGACTATAGAAAGGTTAATGCAGTCACAAGAACGGACTCTTATCCTATCCCACGTTTGGAGGATTGCATTGAGAAAGTGGGACAATCAGCTTTTATTTCCAAACTGGATTTACTTAAAGGTTACTGGCAGGTACCTTTATCCGAAAGGGTGAAGGAGATTTCAGCTTTTGTGACTCCAGATGGTACATGCCAATTCAAAGTTGTGCCATTTGGCATGAGGAGCGCCCCAGCCACATTGCAGCGGTTGACTAACAAAGCCGTTTCAGGATTACCCAATTGTGCGGTATACATCGACGATCTGGTAATGTTCAACCAGACATTGAAAGAACATTTAAAACATCTGATGGAGTTATTCGATCGACTTCAGGAGGCGGGTTTGGTGGTAAACCTAGCCAAAAGTGAATTTGGAAAAGCCCAAGTCACTTTCCTTGAGGAATTTCCGATGCCCTCAAGACGAAGGGAAATAATGCGATTTCTTGGCATGAGGGGATTTGATCAAACCTTTATGCAAATGTTTTGTAGCGTGGTTGCTCTACTGATGGACTTGCAGAAGAAACGTCGAAAATTTCAGTGGACAGCGGACTTTCAACAGGCATTTGACGTCCTGAAAGCTGTGATAACCAATGCTTCTGTGTTGGAGAATTACAAGGGACTCTGTGATCAGGTTGAACTACAGTATCTGACTTTAAAGAGAAATGTCGAGGCGTAGAGAAATGGATGGATCGTGCAGAGACCTTCCTGTTCAAGGAGACTGTCAATCGAGAAGGATTTCAGTTGGAGGAAGAAAAACGAAAAAAAAATGGACTATATTATTATACCTGTTTGCGTGTGTTGTTTTTAGAAACAACAAAGTATATTTACTCTGTGCATTTCTTAAAGGATAGTGAAAAGGTGAAAAATGAAACCATCTTGAAGTTGATGGTTTATTTTTTTTTCTTGGGGGGAGGTGTCATGTGAGAGTACCTTTAAGAAATGGGTGTTTATAAATGGGTGTGTATATAAGTATCTGTAGTGAGAGTACCTTTAAGAAATGGGTGTTTATTACTGCAGTGATGTCAGAGAGTGGGTGGAGCTGGGCTGTCTGTCAGCTTTTTACTTTTGTTTTAGGCGGTTTGCTGCAGGGTGTGTTTTAGTTTCGTTTTCAGAGATGGATAGCTGCAGTCACAGCCAGAAGGTGTATGAATCTCTCTCATTTTCATTTTTTCATTTCTGTAATCTAAAGACTGTAAATCAATCCTAGTGATTTAAAACTAATAACAGTAGTGACTTTAACGTGATGTACTTCTGGTAAAAGGTGCTTTAAGTCTTATGGATATTAAAAGGAAAACTTAAAGGATTATTTAGTGTATTCTTTGGGGGTTGTATTTGAATTAATGGTTGCTAAGATGTTCACTGTATGTTTTAAAGAAGTTAACTTGAGTTCATAGAATAAACATTCATAGAATCATAGAAGTTTACAGCATGGAAACAGGCCCTTCGGCCCAACCAGTGCATGCCGCCCAGTTTTTACCATTAAGCTAGTCCCAGTTGCCCGCACTTGGCCCATAACCCTCTATACCCATCTTACCCATGTAACTATCTAAATGCTTTTTAAAAGACACAATTGTACCCGCCTCTACTACTACCTCTGGCAGCACATTCCAGACACTCACTACCCTCTGAGTGAAGAAATTGCCCCTCTGGGCCCTTCTGAGTCTCTCCCCTCTCACCTTAAACCTATGCCCTCTAGTTTTAGACTCCCCTACCTTTGGGAAAAGATGTTGACTATCTACCTTATCTATGCCCCTCATTATTTTATAGACCTCTATAAGATCACCCCTAAGCCTCCTACGCTCCAGGGAAAAAAGTCCCAGCCTATCCAGCCTCTCCTTATAACTCGAACCATCAAGTCCCGGTAACATCCTAGTAAATCTTTTCTGCACTCTTTCTAGTTTAATAATATCCTTTCTATAATAGGGTGACCAGAATTGCACACAGTATTCCAAGTGTGGCCGTACCAATGCCTTGTATAACTTCAACAAGACGTCCCAACTCCTGTATTCAATGTTCTGACCAATGAAACCAAGCATGCCGAATGCCTTCTTCACCACCCTGTCCACCTGCGACTCCACCTTCAAGGAGCTATGAACCTGTACTCCTAGATCTCTTTGTTCTATAACTCTCCCCAACGCCATACCATTAACTGAGTAGGTCCTGGCCTGATTCGATCTGCCAAAATGCATCACCTCACATTTATCTAAATTAAACTCCATCTGCCATTCGTCGGCCCACTGGCCTAATTGATCAAGATCCCGTTGCAATCCTAGATAACCTTCTTCACTATCCACTGTGCCACCAATCTTGGTGTAATCTGCAAACTTACTAACCATGCCTCCTAAATTCTCATCCAAATCATTAATATAAATCACAAATAACAGTGGACCCAGCACCGATCCCTGAGGCACATCACAGGCCTCCAGTTTGAAAAACAACCCTCTACAACCACCCTCTGTCTTCTGTCGTTCAGCCAATTTTGAATCCAATTGGCAACCTCACCCTGGATCCCGTGAGCTTTAACCTTCTGCAACAACCTACCATGCGGTACCTTGTCAAAGGCTTTGCTAAAGTCCATGTAGACAACGTCTACTGCACTGCCCTCACCTACCTTCTTGGTCACCCCCTCAAAAAACTCAATCAAATTTGTGAGACATGATTTTCCACGCACAAAGCCATGCTGACTGCCCCGAATCAGTCCTTGCCTCTCTAAATGCTTGTAGATCCTGTCTCTCAGAATACCTTCTAGCAACTTACCTACTACAGACGTTAGGCTCACCGGTCTGTAGTTCCCAGGCTTTTCCCTGCTGCCCTTCTTAAACAAGGGCACAACATTCGCCACTCTCCAATCTTCAGGCACCTCACCTGTGGCTGCCGATGATTCAAATATCTCTGTTAGGGGACCCGCAATTTCCTCCCGAGCCTCCCACAACATCCTGGGATACATTTCATCAGGTCCCGGGAATTTATCTACCTTGATGCGCTTTTAGACTTCCAGCACCTCCTCCTCTGTAATATGCACACTTCTCAAGGCATCACTATTTATTTCCCTTAGTTTCCTAACATCCATGCCTTTCTCCACCGTGAATACCGATGAGAAATATTCATTCAGGATCTCACCCAACTCTTGTGGCTCTGCACATAGATGTCCTTGTTGATCCTTAAGAGGCCCTACTCAGTCCCTAGTTACTCTTTTTCCCTTTATGTATCTGTAGAAGCTCTTTGGATTCTCCTTTGCATTATTTGCCAAAGCAATTTCATGTCCCCTTTTTGCCCTCCTGATTTCCCTCTTAACTCTATTTCGACAATCTCTATACTCTTCAAGGGATCCACTTGATCCCAGTTGTTTATGTACGTCATATGCCTCCTTCTTCTTTTTGACCAGAGTCTCAATATCTCGAGTCATCCAGGGTTCCCTACTTCTACCAGCCTTGCCCTTCATTCTAAAGGGAATGTGCTTACCCTGAACCCTGGTTAACACATTTTTAAAAGCCTCCCATTTACCAGCCGTCCCTTTGCCTGCCATTTGTCTCCCCCAATCTACCTCTGAAAGTTCCTGTCTGATACCATCAAAATTGGCCTTGCCCCAATTAAGAATTTTAACTCTTGGGCCAGACCTATCATTCTCCATAGCTATCTTAAAACTAATGGAGTTATGGTCACTTGTCCCAAAGTGATCCCTCACTAACACTTCTGTCACTTGCCCTTCCTTATTTCCCAAGACGAGGTCAAGTTTTGCCCCCTCTCTAGTCGGTCCATCCACATACTGAATGAGAAATTCCTCCTGAATACGCTCAACAAATTTCCCTCCATCCAAGCCCCTAATGCTATGGCTGTCCCAGTCAATGTTGGGAAAGTTAAAGTCCCCTACTATTGTTTTGCTTTAAAAAAATACTTTTCCATTTCTGCTGTACCACACCTGTAGAGTGGGCCGTGTGCTCCCCTTACCACAATCTATTAAAAGTTGTGGGTCAGGTGAACTCCATGATACACTTTGGGGTTCTCTAAACCCTGGCCCATAACAATAGTGTATCATGCCTTCGACACAGCAATGAAATGTGACCTTACATTATGTATTCCAGTCTCACCACTCCAGCATCTCACCATAGGAATTGGAGATGAGAGTGCTGCTACCATTATGGCAAGAGTGTATCATAAAGTGTATCTGTATTCAGCTTCAGACAATTTAGCTTTTTTTCCATGCTCGTTTAAATTACCACACTTGGGACAAGCAGCTTTTCCCTGTGGGCCCCACTGGACGACTTATGGACATAACCTTGCTGACACTTCAGTGCAGTAAAGCAGGAGTGCTGCATTGTCGGAGGTTCGATGTTTCAGG
The DNA here is from genome assembly GCF_047496885.1 of Scyliorhinus torazame. NCBI lineage: Eukaryota > Metazoa > Chordata > Chondrichthyes > Carcharhiniformes > Scyliorhinidae > Scyliorhinus > Scyliorhinus torazame. The sequence goes on along the minus strand of NC_092707.1, from coordinate 127,128,517 downwards.
TGCAAAATTAAACCAAGTCCTTATCTAGCCTGATGGATGGATGTAAAAGATCTATGGCACTATTCCAACAGAGGCAAGGAGCATTCCCCAGAGTCCTGGCAAACGTTTTATGCCTCAGTCAATGCCACAAAAACAAAGAGATTATGTGGCTATTTAAGGGGAGCCAATGGCGTTGTGGTATTGTCACTGGGCTAGTAAGCGAGAAACCCAGGGTAATGCTCTGGAGACCCGGGTTCGAATCCCACCACAGTAGATGTTGAAATGTGAATTCAATAAAATCTGGAATTAAAAGTCAAATGATGACCATGAAACCATTGTTGACTGTTGTAAAAACCCATCTGGTTCACTAATGTTCTTTTAGCGAAGAAAATTTGCACCCCTTACTTAGTGTGGCTTACATGTGACTTCAGATCCACAGCAATGTGGTTGACACCTAAATGCTCTCCGAGATGTGTAATAAATGTTGGCCCAGCCAGCAATGCCCAGGTCCCATGTACAAATAAATCATAAAAAATTTTTTTATTGCTGTTTGTGGGATATCGCTGTGCACAAAATTGGCTGTTGTGTTTCCCTCATTGCAACAGTGCCCACACTTCAAAAAGTAACTAATTGGCTGCAAAACACTGTGACACTCAGAATGCATGGAATGTGTTAGAAATGGATGTTTTTTTGGACTAATTTGTTTGTTCAGCATGGTAGTTTCAAAACCAGCAGAAGCTTGTTGAGAATTAGACTACGTCTACCGGGAATTATCTGAAGATACGTAATAATCAGAAGACAGTAATGAGGTATCAATATGGATGTAATAAAGAACAAGGAAGTATATTAGGTGCATCAAACTTGTTCCTTTCACAATCTAATTACAAGATATCCCATGGTGGACTATACGCTACTTAGCTCCAGAATGATAGTCCTGCTAAACCTCCCTTGACTTTCAAAGATAATGAAACAAAGATCCCAAACATCAAAGCTGATATGCTATTTTGGCTCAGGTGAGTCAGAAGTTCATGGAGTCAAACCTTACTCATTATTTTAATCTGTACTCTGAAGAGACATACAGTGCCGTATTGAATAAACGTTTCAATGTTGGAATTGGGATCCATTAAATGATGCACTAAACTGAAGCACCTAGATTTTAACGGGTCAGGTGGATGTTAAAGATCTCCTAAGAACATAAGAATTAGGAGCAGGAGTAGGCCACCTGGCCCTTCAAGCCTGCTTCGCCATTCAATGAGATCATGGCTGACCTTTTGTGGACTCAGCTCCACTTTCCCACCCGAACACCATAACCCTTTATTCCTTTATTCTTCAAAAACTATCTATCTTTATCTTGAAAACATTTAATGAAGGAGCCTCAACTGCATCACTGGGCAGGGATTTCCATAGATTCTCAACCCTTTGGGTGAAGAAGCTCCTCCTAATAATTCTATTTGAAGAATAGCAAGGAATTCTACAATTTTCATGGTCGACTTTCCTTCCTCAAACAACACCTCCAAAGATCTGTGTTTACTGACCACCCCAGATTGCCCTTGAGAAGGTGATGATGAGCTGCCTTCTTGAACCATGTGATATGGATACCCACAGTGCTGGAAGGGAGGGACTTCCAGGATTTTGGCCCAGTGGCAGTGAAGAGAACAGTAATTTATTTAGAATGGTGTATGGCTTGGAGGGAAACCTGCATGTGGTGGTGGTGTTCCCATGAGACTGCTGCCATTATTAACCCCATGGTATTTATGGATTGCCATGAATAGATTCACCTGCATGACAACAATTTAAAGAAATATTATCAAAAAATGGTTGTTATTGGAGTGAAAGGCCATGCTATGGGCCAGGGTTTAGAAAACTCCAAAGTATACCATGGAGTTCACCTGACCCACAACTGTTTATAGATTTTGGTTATGAGGAACAGAAGGGTCTATCTGTCAGGTGTTATTCAACAGAGGCCTTAAGCACTTTTAATCAAAAACAAAGTTTATTCTACAAATTCAGTTAACATTTTTATAAACACACACAGTGAGCATTTTTATCAAGTACAAACATAAATACCCCACAGCTACAGTATTCTATATATAACCCTTAATGTCTTCCCTAACTGTTTCAATCAAGTAACAACCTCCATAAACCCGAAAACCCTTTTACCAAAACAGTGGGTTTGAGTTCCTTCCAGAAAACAGTTATTATTGTTAAATTAAAGTGATCTGGAGACACATTTTAACATGCAGAGCGAGAGAGACACACAAGACTTTTCTGTCTGAATCCAGCTTCCAAAATGTGTAAACAAAAGTAAAGTTCAAAGCCACAGCCAACTCCCAGCTCAAAAACGACACTAAAAACCCAAGCCACAGCCCAGCTCCACCCACACAATGACATCACTGAAGCCATTTGATAATACAAAATATTTCTTAAAGGGACATTCCCATGACAGCCAGGACTTAGACCTGACAACTACAACCATAGTTTGATCTGCGATCATTCAATTTAGCAGCAGGAATAACTTATTTTCCCATCTACACATTATCACAAGGTAGACCAAGAAGACACAACAGAAAAAGATGAAGAACAGCCTGCCGAGACTGGGTTAGCTGTCATAGAAACCGGCCTTTCAGTCATCCACATTGCTCAATCTGTCATAGAGATTGAACACTTTGACGTGGAAATTGTGGAACTAGAGTCCGATTTGGATGAAGATGACCAGGAGCCTGTGAGTATCCTGATTCAAAGAGTTTGCATCCCTTTCTTAGCCATCTACTCTCCCTGATGTCTTTGCATTGCTGGTTTGCTGTTGTGTCCTTGTCTCTTTCTTTCCTTCTCTGCCACATCTCTCCTTCAATGATTTTTCTTCTGCATTGGTCTGTGTTTTTCCTCATCTTTCGGTGAGACATGCACAAGTTGCTTGGGTTGAGATGCTGCTTCAGGTTACCTTGAGAGTGGGGTTTGCAAAGGAGAATCATAGAATCTCTACAGTGCAGAAGAAGGCCATTCGGCCTATCGAGTCTGCACCGACTCTCCGAAAGAGCACTCTATCTAGACCCAATGTCCCGCCATATTCAGGCACCCCACCTAATCTTTAGACACTAAGGGCAATTTATCATGACCAGTCCTTCTAACCTGCGCATCTTTGGACTGTGGGAGGAAACTGGAGCACCCGGAGGAAACTCACGTTGACAAGGGGAGAACGTGCAAACTCTGCACAGACAGTCGCCTGAGATCGGAATCAAACACAGGTCTCTGGCGCTGTGAGGCAGCAGTGCTAACTACTGTGCCACCGTGCTGCCCTTCAGTGGCTCCCCTTCATTTCCTTCCTCATGAATACTGGTTCCCTTATTCTGTAATTTCAGGTGTTTCCCTTACTCCTTCCCACTGCACATTCTCCTTTCTCCCATCCCCTCATTTCCATCACTAACTTTACCATTCCCTCTCCTTTTTTTTAAAAGACTTTGCATCTGTCCCTGCTCACTTATATCCTTGTCAGACACTGTGTGCGGGATTCTCCGACCCCCCGCCGGGTCTGAGAATCGCCATGGTGGGGCGGTGGCCTGAATCCCGCCCTGCCGCTCCGACGCCAGCTGCCGAATTCTCCGGCGCCGGTTTTTTGGCGGGGGCGGGGATCGCGCCGCGCTGGTCGGGGGCCGTTGGCAGTGCCCCCCCCCCGGCGATTCTCCGGTCCCCGATGGGCCGAGCGGCTACCCGTTTTCGACCAGTCCTGCAGGCGTGGATTAGACCAGGTCCGTACCGGCGGGACCTGGCTCTGAGGGCGTCCTGAGGAATCTTGGGGGGAATCCGGCCCCTGGGGGGGGGGGGGGGGGGGGGGGGGCCACCACGGTGGCCTGGCCTGCGATTGGGGCCCACCGATCTGCGGGCGGGCCTGTGCTGTGGGGGCACTCTTTCCCTCCTCGCCGGCCTCTGTAAAGCTCCGCCATGGCCAACGCAGAGAAGAAACCCCCTGCGCATGCGCAGGAATCACGCCAGCAGTTCTGGGAACACGCTGGCACTCCTGCACATGCGCAAACTCGCGCCGGCTGGCAGAGGCCCTTCAGCGGCGGTTGGCACAGCGCCAACCACTCTAGCGCCGGCCTAGCGCCCGAAGGTGTGGAGGATTCCGCACCTTCCGGGCGGCCCGACGCCGGAGTGGTTCACACCACTCTTTGGCGCCGAAACGGCCCGCCCCGCTGGATAGCGGAGAATCCCGGCCAGTGTCTTTATTCTCTATCCATTTTTCCCAATACCGTAGTTCACCCCTCATCCCCCTCCCACTTATCATTTCTCCCTTTCTGATTCTCTCAGAGGTTGTTCATTTTCAAAATTCAACCCTTTTTTCCAAGAAAGAGACATTCCCAATGCCTCGTAGGTGTAAGAAATTAGAATTTGTCTATATATTTGTTTCTGGAACAGACCTCTTCATTCACCTGAGGAAGGAGCAGTGCTCCGAAAGCTAATGACATCGAAACAAACCTGTTGGACTTTAACCTGGTGTTGTAAGACTTCGTACTAAGAAATTAGAGTCCTTGTCATCATAATTAGTATTGACTAACCTTTCCAGATAATCAGTTGGCTTCAACATTTAATGAACACAATATTACCCAGAGAAACACATGCAAACACTCTGACACCACTGTCTCTGACTATGTAACAGTCTGGTTCCTCTCTCACACATCTCTTTCTGTCTGACCTTAGCCCTCCTTCACTTAATACATTAAAACTTACAGAATATAAAAATGCTACAGCAGATATATTATCATGGCACACTCATTTTTATCTCTCTCTCATACTGACACATCGCTCACATGCGCGCGCACGCACACATGCACACACAGGCACACACACAGCCTCTTTCATTAAAAAAAAACTCAATATAGATTTGGGCTCAGTAAAGGTTTTATAATTTATCCCAGCATTTTTCAAAATTAGTTAAATATATAAGCTCTGAAGCAGAAAGTGCTGGAAGGCAAAGGAAAAAAAATCTAACTATACAACTGACTGCACGCAATACACCCTGAGAAATGGAGTACACTATAGTCAGATTGCACATTCTAAATTCAGTGCACAGTGCCAAGCTTTAGGGAAAAAATATCAAGTCCAAGCCCAGACGTTTGAAAGACACCGAGGCATTACAAATAAAAATGTTTATTGAAAGCATTAAAGGTGCATAAAAAGGAGAAGATCACATGTGTTCAAGTTCCACTCCAGATCCATGAGTACATAATCTAGGCTGACACTTCGCAGAAACATAAGCAGGCCATTTAGCCTCTTGAACCTTTGCATTCAGTCAGATTATGGCTAATCTGAGCATAACTCCATATCCCCACCTTTGTGCCCACATTCCTTGATACCTTTGGATACCCTTGCAAGAGACTTACACTCTTCAAGTGTTATCTTTTATATTAAATAATAAGCCACTCTGACCTATCAGGTGGGTGAAAACAATCATATTGGACAATTCGTAGAAGCCACAGGGTATTCCCACGTTGTTCTGATCAACATTTCATCCCTCACCCAACAACACTAAAACTGATTATCTATTTGTGCCTAACACTGTTTCTGGAATATTACCATGTGCAAACTAGCTGCACTGTTTGCAAACACAATAACAGTGACTGCACTTCAAAAAATAGCATTGGCTGTTAAAACACTTTTAGATGACATTGCAGATCCAGTGGAGGGGATGGGGGAGGTCATACGGATACTTAGGGATTTTGGAGACTTCTCGGGATACGAGCTAAATGTGGGAAAAAACAAGCTTTTTGTGGTGCATGCGAGGGGCCAGAAAAAGAGGTTGGGAGAGCTACCGCTCAAGATGGTGGAGAGGAGCTTTCGGTACTTGGGCATCCAGGTGGCCAAGAGCTGGGGGGTCTTGCACAAGCTCAATTTAGCACAGCTGGTGGATCAGATGGAGGAGGACTTTAGGAGGTAAGTCATGCTGCCACTCTCCCTGGCGGGCAGGGTGCAGTCCGTTAAGATGACGGTCCTCCCTAGGTTCTTGTTCGTCTTCCAGTGCCTGCCCATTCTTATCCCCAAGTCCTTTTTTGAGCGGGTATATAGGAGTATTACGGGATTTGTGTGGGCAAATAAAACCCTGTTTCCCTGTTTTTGGAGCGCAGCCGGGGGGGGGGGATGGTTGGCGCTGCCGAACTTGTGCAGCTATTACTGGACAGCGAATGTTTCTATGATTCGGAAATGGGTAATGGAGGGAGAGAGGGCAGCGTGGTAACGATTGGAAGCGGTGTCCTGTACAGATACTAGCCTGAGGGCACTGGTGACGGCACCGTTGCCGCTTCCGCCGAAACTGTATACCACGAGCCCGGTGGTGGCGGCGACACTGAGGATTTGGGGGCTGTGGAGACGGCATAGGGCATAGGGGGGAGGTAGGGGCCTCAGTCTGGACCCCGATACGGAACAACCACAGGTAGGATAAACGGCGGGTTCCTAAGCTGGCACCGGGCGGGAATCAAATGAATGGGGGACTTGCTTATCGATGGGACATTTGCCAGTCTGAGGGCGTTAGAAGAGAAATTTGGGTTGTCCCCGGGGAACACTTTTAGGTACATGCAGATTCGGGCGTTTGTGAAAAAGCAGGTGGGGGAATTCCCGCTGCTACCTGCCCGGAGAATAGAGGACAGGGTGGTCTCGGGCGTGTGGGTGGGGAATGGCACAGTATCGGACATATACCAGGAGCTGCAGGAGGCAGAGGAGGCCTCGGTGGAAGAGCTGAAGGGCAAGTGGGAGGAGGAGCTGGGTGAGGATCATGAGGAGCACATGACAGGGGCGAGAATGAGTAAATTCTTTGGGTAGAGGGGTAGAGGACAGATGTGTGAGATGTTCAGGGAGCCCAGCGAACCATGCCCATATGTTTTGGACATGCCCGGTACTTACGGAATTTTGGAAAGGCTTTGCAAAGGCTATGTCCAAGGTCTTGGACACTCGGGAAAACCGAGCTGGGGGATAGCGATATTTGGGGTATCGGATGATCCGGGAGTGCAGGAGTCGAAAAAGTTCTAGCTTTTGCCTCCTTGGTAGCCCGGAGAAGGCTCTTGTTAATGTGGAGGGGTGCGAAGCCCCCAAGCGTAGAGACTTGGGTCAGTGACATGGCGGGGTTTCTCATGTTGGAGAGGATAAAGTTTGCCTTGCGAGGGTCCTTGCAGGGGTTCTCCAGGCGGTGGCAACCGTTCCTTGACTTTCTCGCGGAACGTTAGATGGCGGTCAGCAGCAGCAGCAATCCAGGGGGGTGGGGGGGGGGTGGGGGGGGGTTGATTTCATTTTATTTGTAAGGGGAAAATGCCCCACCTTGTTTTCTGTTTGTTAAATTGTTAATTTGTTCGAGGGTTAAGTTGTTTTTGTTGGCATACTGTTTTGTTCTCTTTGCATTATATTTTCTTTTGTAGTGGTTTGTAAAAATTGCTGAAAAATTTTGAATAAAACCATTTAAAAAACAATAAACACTTTTAGATGTCCTGACGGTGTGTAAGGTGCTCTATAAGTGCTGCTTCATTCATTTGTTCTTCTTTCATTCTTCCTTTGTATTTAGTTAGTCATGTTGTTGTGAACTCCTGGATTTGAATACAACAACAGAGAAGTCTTGCTTAGATCGCACCTGGAGTACTGTGTACTTGTTCCCGAATGGTAGGACTGCCCTATGAAGGGAGACTGGGGAAACTAGGCCTGTATTCTATCGGGTTTCGAAGAATGAGAGGTGATCTCATTGAAACCGGAAAAATATTTAAAGGGATAGACAGAGTAGATGCAGACAAGATATTTCCCCTGGTTTGGGAGTCTGTAACCAGGTGACACAATTTCAAAATAAGGGGGAAGTCACTTAAGACCGAGATGAGGAGATTTGTTTTTACTCAGAGTTGCGAACCTTTGGAATTCTCTACCCCAGAGGGCTGTGGAAGCTCGGTCGTTGAGTATGTTTAAGACAGAGGTTGAAGATTTCTAAGTACCAATGACATACGGGATTTGGGGATAGTTTGAGGAAAAGCTATTGAAGTGAAAGATCAACCATGCTCTTATGGAATGTGGAGCAAGCTCAATGACCTATTACCACGCCAAAGTCCTATGTTCCTATAAAATGTGCAACTTATTGAATTATTGGGCTAGATTTTGCAGTTAACAGTGAAACAAATGCACTCACAACTGACCTCAAAGAAACCTACCCACAAAAATCTAGTGACCTTTGTGGTTCAGCCTTCCCCTTTTCCGACGCAGTTTAAATCTGATGCCAAGGCAAGGTGATCTCCAGGCGTGCAGCAGCAATGATGTCAACAAGTAGGATAAACAGCCAATCACATTGATGTACAAAGCAAGTAGGAAGGAACTTAAGGTCGGAGTTAGGAAGGCTAAAAGGGGTAATGGCAAACAGGATTAAGGAAAATCCTGACGCGTTTTATACATATGTAAAGCGCAAAAGGGGAGCCAGAGAAAGGGTTGGTCCATTCAAGGATGTTGGAGGGAATCTATGTATGGAACCAGAGGAAATGAGAGAGATACTAAATTAATACTTTGCCTCAGTATTCACCAAGGAGAAGGACTTTGTGGATGAGAAGTATAGGGTAGAGTGTGTAAATATTCTGAGTCATGTTGATATTAATAAAGAGGAGGTATTGGACATCTTAAAAAGCATTAAAGTAGATAAGTCCCCAGGGCATGATGGGATCTACCTAGAATACTGTTGGAGGCAAGGGAGTAAATTGCAGGGGCCTTGACAGCAATCTTTGTATCTTCATTGGCTACAGGTGAAGTTCCAGAGGACTGGAGAGTAGCCAATGTTGTTCCATTGTTTAAAAAGGGCAGCAGGGATAATCCAGGAAATTATAGGCAGGTGAGCCTTACGTCAATGGTAGGGAAACTATTGGAAAAGATTCTTAGAGATAGGATTTATTCACATTTGTAAGCAAATGGACTTATTAATAATGTTCAGCATGGTTTTGTGAAGGGGAGGTCGTGCCTCACTAATTTGATCAACGTTTTCGAAGAAGTGACAAAGATGGTAGATGAAGGACAGGCAGTAGATGTTGTATACATGGACTTCAGGAAAGCCTTTGACAAGGTACCTCATGGTAAACTGGTACAAAAGGTGAAGTCACATGGGATCAAAGGAGAGCTGGCAAGTTGGATACAGAACTGGCTGGAGCACAGAAGACAGAGGGTAGTGGTAGAAGGGTGCTTTTCTGAATGGAAGGTTGTGATTAGCGTTCCACAGGGATCAGTTCTGGGGCCTTTGTTGTTCGTGGTGTATATAAATGATTTGGAAGAAAATGTAGCTGGTCTGATTAGTAAATTCATAGACAACACAAAAATTGGTGGAGTTGCAGATAGTGAAGAGGATTGTCAGAGGATACAGCAGGATATAAACTGGGTTGGAGTCTTGGTTGGAGAAATGGCAGATGGAGTTTCATCTGGACAAGTGTGAGGTAATGCACTTTGGAAGGTCCAATGCATGTATAAATTACACAATAAATGGTAGAACTCTTGTGAGTACTGACAGGCAGAAAGATGTAGGCATGCATGTCCGCCAATCACTGAAAGTGGCAATACATGTGGATAAGGTGGTCAAGAAGGCATACGGCATGCTGGCCTTCATCGGTTGGAACATTGAATATAAAAATTGGCAAGTCATGTTGCAGCTGGCCAGGACCTTAGTGAGGCCTCATTTGGAATATTGTGTACAATTCTGGTCACCACACTACCAGAAGGATGTGGATGGTTTGCAGAGGGTACAGAAGCGGTTTACTAGGATGTTGCCTGGTATAGAGGACATTAGCTATGAGGAGAAGTTCGATAAACTCGGTCTGTTCTCACTGGACTGACGGAGGTTGAGTGGCGACCTGATAGAGGTCTACAATATTATGAGTGGCATGGACAGACTGGATAGTCAGATGCTCTTTATAGGGTAGGAGAGTCAAGTACTAGGGGACATAGGTTTAAAGTGCGTGGGGAAAAGTTTAGAACAGATGTACGAGGCAAGCTTTTTACACAGAGGGTGGTAAATATGTCGAACGCGCTGCCTGGGGAGGTGGTGGGAGCAGGTACGATAGTGGCATTTCAGGGACATCTAGACAAATATATGAATAGAGTGGGAATGGAAGGACACAGACCTCGTAAGTGCAGACGGATTTAGTTTAGGCAGGTACCTTGGTCGGCGCAGGCTTGGAGGGCCGAACGGTCTGTTCCTGTGCTGTATTGTTCTTTGTTCTTTGTTGCTCTTTGTATTCTCATAGACAACAAACCAGGAAGTTAAAAGCTTTTTTTTTGCTTTTAAGCTAAATTTTCAGATAATCAAATAAATAATTATGATTGAATTGATATAAATGCTAAAATAATTTTTTTTAATTTAAAAATTATTCAAATGTTTTTTTCTCATAACAGAGAAAGTTTACATTCCATAAATATATAATTAGCTTTTCAGAATCAGTGAGGAAAATTACCAGTAATTATGAAGGTAGTATGCCGTTAAAACCCAAGTTACATCTCATACAACAAAGTCTCTCCATGAGACTAAAGGTGGAAAATTTGAATCATGAATTCACTGATTGCTTCAGGATTGAAACTTGGGTGGGGGTACTTCAACAACGCACCCTCTGGAGGAGCATTGAGTTACTAGCAGTGACGTTTCCACTTTATTCTGTGCAAGTGCAAACTCCCAAAGTTGCTGTCAGTTTCTGAAAAGTTACCAACCCTTTCTCTGTCTTGAGCAACTCGAAACCCAGGCAAGATTGAAGTGTTAATCCACATTTCTGACATTAGAAATTAAAAAGCACAAACCAACACAGAAGAAAAATAATGACAGATACAAAAACATGTTCAGAGAGTATTTTAAAACAAATGGAAATGCAGAAGCCAGATTGCCAAAGTCATGGCCATTTACCAGATTCGTAAAATGGCAGTCATTCTCACACTGTTGACAGCGAGGACATCAATGCCAACTGCAGTGCAATGAAACACAGAATTTAGTATATCATTGTTTGTTTCAGCAATAGTATGTCAGTTCAAAACAATTAAAAAATGTTCGGCTACGAAAATAAACATTTCTCCAGTTCCGTGGGTACCCTTAATGGTTAAAATTACTTTGAGAGTCTCATTTGGTTTTTTATTAACTTACTTAAAGGCACGCATTAGGAAGCCATTAATTGGAAATTTTGCTAAAGAGTTTTTTCTATTACTGCTTCACAGTTTATTCAGACAATCATCAAACTGTCTTTTCCCCCACAGCAGCCATTTTATGAAAGAAGCCCATGCCAAAGGGAATTGAACCACAATGAAGAGATTGTTCCATTCATTGCACTATATGTTCTTCTCTCTTGATTGAAGATTAACAGGGATTTTTCATTCTATCCTTGCCAGTATTCCTCTCCCAAATAACGTCACGAAAAGTAGATTATCTGACCATTCCTTCAGTTGATGTATGGGAAATATTGCTGTGTGCAAAATGGGCGGTTTCATTTACTTTTAAAACTAAACAGACTCTACTTAAATAGTAATTCATTTGTACATGGAGCACTTCAGGACATTAAGAGAAGATAACGCTCTACATCATTACACATTCTTTTTTTTCCAGTTCATTGACCAGGGCCCATGAATATAAGATGGTCACTAAATGAATCCAATAGGGAATTCAAGATAAATTCTTTTTTATCCAGAGAGAGGGTTAGCACAGTGAGTATTTAAGGCACATAGCACAGATACATTTACAGGAAAGTTATGTAAACATGAGGGAGAAAGTAAAAGAAGAACATGGTAAGATGAAGAGAAACTGAAGGAGGTTTGTGCAAAGTATAAATGCCGGCATGGACCATGAATGGTTTGTTTCTGTGCTGTACATTCGGGGAGTTGGTGATCTCCCTGAACGTGTAATCCAGAGACCCAGGCGAACGGCCAGGGAACATGGCTTCAACTCCCAAAATAGCAGCTAGTGGAATTTGAATTCAATTAATACATCAGCAATTTAAAGCAAGTTTTTGTAATGATGGCCATGAAACTATATTAGAAACATAGAACGCAGGAGCAGGAGACGGCCATTCGGCCCTTCGACCATGCTTTGCCATTCATTATGATCATGGCTCATCATCCAACTTAGTAACCTGTTAGGGGCACACAGTGGCACAGCTGCCTCACGGCGCCGAGGCCCCAGGTTCAATCCCGACTCTGGGTCACTGTCCATGTGGAGTTTGCACATTCTCCCCGTGTTTGCGTGGGTTTCGCCCCCACAACCCAAAGATGTGCAGAGTAGGTGGATTGGCCACGCTAAATTGCCCCTTAATTGGAAAAAATGAATTGGGTACTCTAAACTTATTTTTTTTTAAACTTAGTAGCCTGTTCCCGCTTTCCCCCCATATCCTTTGATTCCTTTAACTCCAAGCGCAATATCTAACTCCTTCTTGAAAACATGGATTCTCGGTCGACCAATCCCAATATCGGGAAAGGCGATTAGGTGGAGAATCGATTTTGATGGCAAAATTGCGGCTGGTGCTGGGTTCATGCCAAATCGCGATTCCCCGGTGCCTCGACAGTGGGTTCAATGCATTCCACTCCGCACGTACTGTAAACGCCGTTTGCATATCATTAGCGGGCCTGACCCGGTGTTCTCTGGTGTTTCCACGATTCTCCCCTCCACTGGGGGGGAATTCCTGATGACGAGGTTCACTTGTGCTGTAAAACATCGGGAAATAGGCTCTGTAGCTGATGAGGGAGAGGGAGGAGATGGGACATGTCGAGGCCCGACCGTGGGCTGCCCATTCCTGATACTGGCCAGACTGGCTGGTATGGGGGGGCCCTTCTAGGCCGGGGGGGGGGGGGGGGGTTTGTATGGGGGATGGGCCGTGGGCCGGGGTGACCTCCGATGTGACTGGGGCTGTGTCCAGGCTCGGACTGGGACATTTTCGCAGCCTGTAAGGCAGCCATCTTGTTGCGCACCCCACTGACCACCCACCGTGTTCCTGCAGAGCACCACTGGCCACATGGGTGCCCACACGCCACCATGCCTGAACCCCACCCTCCGCCAGACCACCCATGCTAAACGGCCACCATCCACCGGTGGGGCATCATGCGACAATGTCCACAGTAGCCCCTACAGCGGGGTGCCGGACAGGGGCCGCGGAGCATACCACTGGCAAGGGCCTCACCAATCGATGGTACCCTTCAGAGCAAGGATGGGTACTAGGGCCAGAGGCCTATAAGGTGCCAGGCACCGATAGGGCCAGGGGTGCAGGGATGGGGGGAGGAGGTTGGGAAGGACATGCGGGAGCAGGGTGCACAGTGCCAACCAGAGCCAACGTGTAGCCCATTGGACCTGGTTGGGCACTGGGGTACGTACCATGCTAAATGTCGGCCTTTCACCTCTTGCAGACAATGGATATCGGAATACAACCAGCAATGGTGGTCTTCCTCCTAGTCGCCACAGCCCTGGGGGATGCACTGCGGCTGTACGAGCTGCTGCTGCTTGAGGAGGAGGAAGCTGCAGCAACGGGCATGTCCCAGAGGAACTGGTGGCAGCCGCCCCACAGGCCGGGGAGGAAGAGTGCAAAGGAGGCACCGCATGATGCCTTGGATGTACTGGCAGCACCTGTCGTTCGAGGACCTGCTGGACCGGGCATACCGACGAGGACTCAGCTGAGTAGGGGACAGTGCGACATATCTGCCGAATCATGACGCACTAAGCACCGCAGGGGAATGGGAGAGGACACCCGCTTCCGGTGGTCGTCAAGGTGACGGCCGCCCTGAAACTCTACACCAGGGGGTCCTTCCAGGCGCCAAGTTGAGTCCTGTCCGGAATCTCACAGAGCTCGGTGCACAGGTGCATCTGTGCCATCATGGAGGCTCAATACGTCAATATCAATGTGGACCAAGCCCACTAGGATGCCCGGGCAGCGGGGTTTGCCACCATTGCCGAGATGCCCTGAGTGCAGGGGGTGAATGACAGGATGCTGTCACCCTACAATCACCTGCAGGTGGCAGACCGGTTTACACATACCAAAATGGGTTCCATTCGATGACCATCAGCTGATCATCATTCACGTCTGCACCCGATACCCGCAAACACGGGAGAATGTGTAAACTCCACACGGACAGTGACCCAGAGCCGGGATCGAACCTGGGACGTCGGCGCCGTGAGGCAGCAGTACTAACCACTGTGCCATCGTGCTTCCCGTTAATTTCCTGTTTAACCAGCAGTCCAATCCCACCATCTTTTCCTTTTTGTCTGTCCTCCCTAGATACTGAATCCTCCTGAATGTTCTGTTCCCATCCCTGCTTACCCTGCAGCCATGTCTCTGTTATCGCGGCTATACCGTATGCAATTATATCTGTTGGCATGATTAATTCATCCACTTTGCATTAAGATGAGGAGAGGGGGGATAGAACTCATCAGTAAACTCAAAAATCAGTTTGCTATTGGCATAGATTTCCCACGGAATCTTCCACAGGCACCACCATGGCAAATCGGGAAACCCGCTGGAGGCTGGAGTCAAACTGATTTGCATCCTTCCAATGAATCACAGAATCCCTACAGTATAGAAGGAGGTCATTTGGCCCATCGAGTCTGCACAGACCCTCTGATGGAGCATCCGACCTAGGGTCAGGCGCCACCCCTATTCCTGTAACCCAGTAACCTCACCTAACCTTTTGGGCACTAAGGGGCAATTTAGCATGGCCAATCCCCCTACCTGCACATCTTTGGACTGTGGGAGGAAACTGGAACACCCAGAGGAAAGACACAGGGAGAACATGCGAACACCACCTGGTCACCTAAGGCCAGAATTGAACTCGGGTCCCTGGCACTGTGAGGCAACAGTGCTAACCACTATGCCACCCTGAGAGAGAAGAATGCTGACCCTGCAAAGCCCTCCTTACTAACATCTGAAGGCTTGTGCCAAAGTTGGGAGAGCTGTCTCACAGACTAGTTATGCACCAGCCTGACATAGTCATACTCACAGAATCATACCTTACAATGTCCCAGACACCACTATCGCCATTTCTGGGTATGTCCTGTCTCACCAGCAGGACAGATGGGAGGGAGTTGCCCTGGGAGTCCTCAACATTGACTCCAGACCCCAGGAAGTCGCATGGCTTCAGGTTAAACATGGGCAAGGACAATTCCTGCTGATTACCACGTATGGCCCACCATCAACTGATGAATCAGTACTCTTCCATGTTGAACACCTCATGGAGGAAGCACTGATGGTGGCAAGGGTGCAGAATATGCTCTGGGTGTGGGACTTCAATGTCATCAACAAGAGCGGCTCAGAAGTACCACCACAGACTGAGCTGGCTGGGTCTTAAAGGGCACAGCTTCTCGATTGGGACTGCAGCAGGTGGTAAGGGAACCAACAAGAGGGAAAAACATACTTGACCTCATCCTCACCTGTCTGCCTGCTGCAGATGAGTCTGTCCATGACAGTATTGGTAGAAGTGCCCACCGCACATTGAGGATACCCTCCTTCGTGTTGTGTGGCACTATCATTGTGCTAAATAGGATAGACTTCAAACAGATCTAGCAACTCAAGACTGGTCATGTGTGAGGCTGTGGGCCATCAGCAAGAAGAATTGGATTCAACCACAATCTGCAACCTCATGACTCGGCATAACCCCCGCTCTACCATGACTACCAAGCCAGGGGATCAACCCTGGTTCAATAAAGAGTGCAGGAGGCCATGCCAGGAGCAACATCAGGCATACCAAAAGATGAAGTGTCAACCTGGCTAAGCACAAGCATAATAGACAGAGCTCAGCGATTCCACAACAAACCCATCAGATCTAAGCTCTAAAGTCCTGCCACATCCGCCGTGAATGGTGGACAGTTAAACAATACACTGGAGCAGGAGGCTCCACAAATATCCCCACCCTCAATGATGGAGGAGTCCAGCACATTTGTGCAAAAGACAAGGCTAAGGCATTTGCATCAATCTTCAGCCAGAAGTGCCAACTTGGTCTCCTCCAGAGGACCCCAGTATCACAGATGTCAGTCTTCAGCCAATACGATTCATAGAAAACAAACAAAAAATAGCAGCAGGAGGCCATTTGGCCCTTCAAGCCCGCTCCACCATTCATTATGATCATGGTTGATCATCCTCCTCAATAGCCTAATCCCGCTTTTCCCACATATCCTTTGATCCCCTTCGCCCTATGTGCTATATCTAACTGCTTGAAATCATAAAATGTTTTGGACTCAACTATTTCCTGTAGCAACGAATTTCACGGGCTCACCACGATCTCGGTGAAGAAATTTCTCCTCATCTCTGTCCAAAATAATCCACCCGTATCCTCAGACTGTGACCTCTGGTTCTAGACATACCCTCCACTGGAAACATCCTTTCTGGATCATCCTTGTCCAGTCCTGTTAGAATTTTATAGGTTTCTTTGAGATCCCCCCTCATTCCACTGAACTCCAGCAAATACAATCCCAAGCGATTCAATCTCTCCTCGTACATCATTACAGCCATCCCAGGGATCAGTCTGGTAAACCTTCGCTGCACTCCTCTATAGCTAGAACATCCTTCCTTCGATAAGGAGACCAAAACTGCACACAATATTCCAGGTGTGGACCTAACCATTGCTCCTTGACATTCAATGGCATTATCATCACTGAATCCCCCACAATCCTGGGGGTTACCATTTATCAGAAACAGAACTGCACTAGCCACATTAATACTGTGGCTACCAGGACAGGTCAAAGGCTAGGAATCCTACGGCAAGTAAGTCACCTCCTGATCCCCCAAAGCCTGTTCATCATGTACAAGGCACAAGTCAGGAGTGTAATGGAATATTCTCCACTGGATGAGTGCAGCTCCAACAAATGCTCAAGAAGCTCGACACCCCAGGATAAAGCAGCCCGCTTGATTGCTTCCCCTTCCACAAACGTCCAAACCCTCCACCATCGATGAACAGTGGCAGCCATGTGTACCATCTACAAGATGCACTGCAGTAACTCACCAAGGTTCCTTAGGCAGTACCTTCCAAACCCACGACCACTACCATCTAGAAGGGCAAGAGCAGAAAATACCTGGGAATCCCATCACCTGGAGGTTCCCCTCCAAGTCACTCACCACCCTGACTTGGAAATATATCAACGTTCCGTCTCTATCATGTAGGCAACACCCTGGAGCTTTCTCCCTACCTTCACAATGGGTATACCTACATCTCAAGCACTGCTGTGGTTCTTGATGGCAACTCACCTCCGCCTTCTGAAGGGTAACTAGGGATGGGTAATAAATGCTGGCCTAACCAGCGACACCCGTAAATGAATTTTTAAAAAGAGTCTATTAATACCTTTGGTTTCTGAAGCTGGGGTTTTTTAATGCTATGATTCTAGCCACTAGTGAGTGAGTTACACAGTCATTGTTGTGTAAAATTACGATCCGTTTCTTATGGATTAAGCAGGAGATGGGGAGGACTTTTTTTTTTCTCTTAGTAGGTCATTACATTTTGGGATTTTCTTCGACGTAGGGCAGCAGTGACTGCATCATTGGGCGGGATTCTCCAGCCATTCCGTCCAGCGGGATCTTTCAGTCTCAGCGGCAACAACACCCCGCCATGGATGCCCCGGGGGCGGAGGATACGACAATGACAGTAGCGGGACCGGAAGATCTTGCTGCCAGCTAATGGTGGGATGCCTCTGCTTCTGCCTCTGCAACGCAAAACACACCGTGGTGGTGGTGGTGGGGGGGTGGTTGCGGGTGGAAAATCCCAACCTGTGAATATATTCAAGGCTGACTTCAATAGATTTTTAATCAACAATGTAGCCAAGGGTTTTTGGGGGAGGGGTGGAGGTATATGCTAGGGGCTGGTCAGCAGACTACGAAGTAGAGTTAAGGGGCTGAATTCCTCGATTCTGTGACTAAGTGCTGATGCCGGCGTTTGTTACAGTGGCGTTTTATGACCGAATAAACAGCACAAAATGGCCACTGATCCCCTGTCCGGTGGGGGGCCTAGCAGGCTGCCAGTGTAGAGCACCTGGCTTTAGCTGTAGATGCGGCCGGAGAATTGCCGTGTCCGTGACCGCGCATGCGCATGGCGGCGGCCTGCAGCTGTCGCACCGTGCAACATGGCGCTGGCCGTGCGCGGACCCGGCCTGCCAAATAGTGCCCCCCTTTGGCCATGCTCGCCATCCCCAGACCACCCCCCATCAGTATCCCCAGCCCCTGCCAAACCCCCATGCCCGCAGATTGGTGCTCCCCCGACTGTGGCTGCGCTGGACTCAGTCCGCAGCCACCACGCCGAGTTCTCAAAAACAAATAGCATGAGTGACCAACGCCGACGGGAACTCGACCCATCAGGGGCGGAGCATTAGAGGAGGACCTCAGGTAACTTCCGGAGGCCGTCCATACGGCGCGCAGCGTACTCCTAGAGTACACTGTTTTGTCGGGGGCGGAGCATCGCAAAAGCGGCGCCGTCTCCGATTTCGCCGCCAACGTGGACCCTCCGGCCAATCGCTGAACTCCACTTTGGCGTCGGAGGCTGGAGAATGCCACCCAAGTTCACAATCAGATTAATCATAATCTTAGTGAATGGTGGAGACCCAATAACCTACTCTTGCTCTTATTTGTTATGATCATGGAATCCCTACAGTGCAGAAGGAGGCCACACAACCCATCAAGTCTGCAACGAGACTCTGAAAGAGCACCCTACCGAGGCCTCCTCCACCGCCCTATCCCCGTAACCTCACCTACCCTGCACATCCCTGGACACTAAGGAGCAATTTACCTACCCTGCACACCTTTGGACTGTGGGAGGAAACCGCAGCACTCAGATGAAACACGCGCAAATACTGGGAGAACTTGCACACTCAAGGCTGGAATTGAACCCGGGCCCCTGATGATGTGAGGTTGCAGTGCTAACCACTGTGCCACCGTGCCACCCTCTTACCATTCAGTGAAGCATTAACGAACTTCAGTATAATTAGTTGCTTTTATAGTGCACGAAAATCGACATTCTTCGGACCCCATATGGTTCGTCAACAAATGAAGTGAAACCATTACTTAATGGAGGGAAGCCTAGTTTAATTGGAATGAAGAGGTTGTATTTGCATCAAATGACCTAGTCTTTTTTTTAATCAGCAAAGGGAACCGAGGAAGGAAATGAACTAAAATCACCAATGATTTTTCCAGAAAATCTTTTCTGCATGAATGGATTTCATTCTGCTCAAGGTGAAGACATGTTATTGCGGAAGAGTGCGGAACATTTTATTTTCACCATTTACCATTCAGCGTCAGGATCAAGCATGCTCAGATCATCACAGCCAGTATCAGAGTAAAATGCCATCTGCTCTAACAATAAGGTTTGGCTTCAGCTTTTGAAGTCCCTAGAACCTTTCAGACAGTGTGATTTTCTTTTCTTTCCGAGCTCTCTGATTGAAATTGACAATTTTGCCAAGGTACCGATAGCTTTTAAAGTGCGAGCCCGTGCTCATGAGAAATCGGGTTGACTCTGACCAAAGAGACTTTATGTAAGTGGCAGGGGAAGGAGACTTTCATCTCGCAAATCTGGATTACATTCAAACCTAATTCCTGAAGACGAAAGGGCCATGTACTTAAACACTGTGCTTGTGCTTTCATATCTATCCTTCTTATCATCTAAAATGATTTATGCACAAAAGCAATCCACCCAGGAAAAATGTTCTTGGATTTCTATAACACTGGGATATCACCAAAATGCCTTTGTAACCAGTGAAGTACTTTTGAATTGGAGTCACTGTTGTAATGTAAGAAATGTAGCAACCAATTTGAATGCAGCCAGGTCTTCCAAACAGCAATTAAATAAATGACCAGACAATTTATGTCAGATGCATAGAATAACATCAAATCTACAGGCAGAACGGTAGCACAGTGGTTAGCACTGTTGCTTCACAGCTCCAGGGTCTCAGATTCAATTCCCGGCTTAGGTCACTGCCTGTGCGTAGTCTGCACGTTCTCCCCGTGTCTGCGTGGGTTACCTTCGGGTGCTCCGGTTTCCTCCCATAATCCAAAGATGTGCAGGTTAGGTGGATCGACCATGTTAAATTGCCCTTAGTGTCCAAAAAGGTTAAGTGGGGTTACTGGGTTACGGGTGTGGGTTTAAGTGGGGTGCTAATTCCAGGGGCCGGTGCAGACTCGGTGTGCCGAATGGCCTCCTTCTGCACTGTAAGATCTATGATCTATGGCATAACCATTGATCCATGCAGGTGGATACATTCCATGGAATCTTATTCCCACTTTACTTCGTCTAACACCATCAACATGTCCTTTGGTTTCTTTTTCCTTCATATACTTAATTAGCTTCCCCTCAAATGCAACTTACATTTATAACCAATGTATTTATTTCAACATGCAATATCTTTGAATCTTTTCCAGGCATAGTGGATACACAGAAACTGTATCTTAAAGGAGACTCCTTGAGAGCATAATGTGTACTGCTGTGTGATTGTGCCTACGTACAGTTTCGAGTGAACGTTGTCTATGATGCCTACAATTGACTCCTCTACAACTGGAAATGTAGTTGAGGGATAAAATTCACCAGGACATTGTGTGAAATCCCCTGTTCCTTTTCAAATAATGCCATGGAGTATTTTCCTTTCACCTGAGAGACAAACAATACCTTGGAAAAACAGCACTCCTGACAGTGCAGCACCCCGTTATTGTTGCACTGAAGTGCCAAGTTAGGTTTTGTGTTCAAGCCTCTGGAATGGAATTTGAGCACATATTATTTTGATTCAGAGGTGAAGGTGCCAACATCAATTGTTTTTTAAAAATAAATTTAGAGTACCCAATTCATTTTTTCCAATTTAGGGGCAATTTATCGAGGCCAATCCACCTAACCTGCATATCTTTGGGTTGTGAGGGCGAAACCCACGCAAACACGGGGAGAATGTGCAAACTACACACAGACAGTGACCCAGAGCCTGGATCGAACCTGGGACCTCGGCACCGTGAGGCTGCAGGGCTAACCCACTGCGCCACCGTGCTGCCCCCAACACCAATTGTGTGAGTGAAGGCTGGTGCTGAACATGTCTGGAATTCTGCTAGACTCTGTGATTTGTCATTGTTTCAGATATGTCCAAAGTCTTTATGAATTTCACTCCAAATCACTCCACTGCTATATTTAAGGCCTCCTCATCCGAATCTTTTGCCTTCAATCTAAGGTTTCCCTAGGTCTTTATTCCTGCTGTCTCCTATGTTATTCCTGCTCCCAAGAAGACCTCCATTCGTGATCCAATCCAATCTACATTCATTAACCTCCTCAGTTTCGCAAACTAAATAAAGGCTGATTCATTACATCTTGATCAAACTTACAGAGAAGAGAACAAAAGAACACAAACCCATTGTTTCTTTCAATTTGTGAAAGCTATTTTTTTGGATAGCTGCAGATTGTTTGTAGAGAACTTAACACATTCATTTGATACATTCCCTTATTAATATCTAACAGCAAATTGCAGGGCTAACTTTTTAATGTCACTTAAGTACAACAAGCAGCAGCTACCAATTATCTTTGATGTCCCCCTGTGTTCATCCTTCATCCATCGATATTCATGACTTCCCACTCTGTTTTGTTACACTAAAATTCGCACAGGACGTGCTTGATTTTCTCTTTTGCAACAAACATCTTGGGCGCGATTCTCCACTCCCGCGCCGTTGGGAGAATCGCCTGGGCCGCCAAAATTTCCCAGGACGCCGGTCCGACGCCCTCCCGCAATTCTCCCAAGCGGCGGGAACGGCCCGGTCGAGTTTCGCAGGCCGGAGAATCGCCGGAGACACCCAAAATGGCGATTCTCCGGCACCCCCGCTATTCTCAGGCCCGGATGGGCCGAGCGGCCAGGCCAAAACGGCGGGTTCCCCCCGGCGCCGTCCACACCTGGTCGCTGCCATCGTGAGCGGTGCGTGAACGCTGGGGGGGTGGCCTGCGGGGGGGCGAGGGGGGGTCCTGCACCGGGGGTTACCTCAAATGTGGGGTGGCCTGCGATCGGTGCCCACCGATCGTCGCGCCGTCCTCTCTGAAGGAGGACCTCCTTCCTTCCGCGGCCCCGCAAGATCCGTCCGCCATCTTCTTGCGGGGCGGACTTAGAGAGGACGGCAACCACGCATGCGCGGATGACGCCCGTTATGCGGCGCCGGCCGCGTCATCTATGCGGCGCCGCCTTTACGCGGGCAACAAGGCCTGGCGCGTGTAGATGACGCGGCCCCGATCCTGGCCCATTGTCAGGGCCTGAATCGGTCGGGATCGGGGCCGTTTCGCGCCGTCGTGAACCTTCGGCGCGGGAGTGGAGAATCCCACCCCTTGTTTTCCCAAACCACTCTTTTTATATTGTGCTCTAGCCCTTGTGAGTGTGGGAGATGG
Organism: Scyliorhinus torazame; assembly: GCF_047496885.1. NCBI lineage: Eukaryota > Metazoa > Chordata > Chondrichthyes > Carcharhiniformes > Scyliorhinidae > Scyliorhinus > Scyliorhinus torazame. The sequence continues at coordinate 127,106,221 of NC_092707.1, read as the reverse complement.
GCTTGGTGGATCAGTGTTTTTTTTTGTGTGTCACCTTGCATGTGTCTGAATTATTGGGTTAGGATTTCTAAGAAGCATTTAAAAAATGTATTTGTGTGATGCGGTCATCGTTGGCTAGACCAACAGTTATTGCCCATCCCTAATTGCCCTTCAGATGATGATGGTGGGCTGCCTTTTGCACCACTGCAGTCCCTGTGGTGTAGGTACATCCACAGTGCTGTTAAGGTGGGAGTTCCCGGATTTTGACCCAGCAACATTGAAGGAACAGTGATATATTTCAAAACCAGGATGGCTGGTAACTTGGAGGGGAACTTGCAGGTGACAGTGTTCCCATTTGGTCACATCCATATCTTTTGTATGGTTGTCTAATCATAGAGCTAACATGGCTGTGCAGAGTCTGCACCTTCTCCCCGTGTCTGCGTGGGTTTCCTCCAGGTGCTCCGGTTTCCTCCCAGAAGTCCCGAAAGATGTGCTGTGAGGTGAATTGGACATTCTGCATTCTCCCTCTGTGTACCTGAACAGGCGCAGGAATGTGGCGACTAGGGGATTTTCACAGTAACTTTATTACAGTGTTAATGTAAGCCTACTTGTGACAATAATAAAGATTGCGCTGTGAAGCAACAGTGCTAACCACTTTGCTACCGTGCCGCCCATGTAGGAAGTACGGAATTTTAGTAGGATTCATCATCCTGCTCTACAGGGTAATACTCCAGCCTGGAAGCATCTGAACCCCAACCCCCCAGCTACACCCTCTATATTAGCCAAAAGAGATTGTTCCTAAATATTTACTCTTTCACATTTAGGTTTCTGATCTTCAACCACCAGGTTTATCGAAGTGGAGAGAGCACGCTGGAGACGCTGGAGACGCTGGAGGACTTCAAGATACAGACATCCACATATCCAGGGTGCGTGGAAACTCTAGGGTGTTGGCTCTGACCATTTGCCTCTTTTTTGTTATTATGTTTGCACCTAGGGAAATCTGGAGTGCACAGTGTCTACCAGGACGCAAAGGGCTCTCATGAATTGTGGAAACCCCAGGATGAGGCAAATCAGATCATAAATTAACGTGACTTCATTTTGTTAATATCTCATTTTGAACGGACCAAGTGTGAATATTGACCAAATGCTGTCCTCCCCTTAACCAGAGGACACTTGTGGTGATTTTGATTAAGCTTTTATTTCTCTTTATTCTTTCATGGGATGTGGGTGCCGTGGTGGGGTGGAACCTGTGCCTCCAGGTTATCTTGGGCTAATTTCAGAATAGTCCTAGCCCTGGGCAGAATGTCTGGGCAATAAATATTGGGAAAGAACAGATTTGTCACCCTGCTGTGTTTCATTATTGTCCTCCAAAAGAAGTTGAAGACAATTTCTCTGTGAAAAGACAATGGACGGAATTCTCCTATGCCCCGCTGGTGGGTTCAATGGTGGGCGGGGGGGGGGGGGGGGGGGGGGTGCAGCAGAAATCATCAGGAGACTAACAAATCAGTTTGATGCTGGCATGGATTTCCCACAGGATCTTCCACAGGTACTCGCCATGGCAAATCGGGAAACCCGCTGGAGGCTGGAATCAAACTGATTTGCATCCTGCCAATAGGATGCAGATGAACACTCAACTGGAATCTTTCCCCCTCTCCCAATTCTCCGCAACACCAGTGGGAAAGCACTCTACCGTAGAACATGTCTGGAACAATGTAGCATGCAGATGTCAGGCCTATGCACAACACCTGGCGCTGCCTCCAGGGCTCAGGCTGATGGCCGCAAGCAATCCTAGGCCACAGCTGTGGGTGGGGGGAGCGGGAACCAGCTGGATCTTCCAGCTTCAGTGACATCGAAGAGGTCCTTCTTTCAGCTTCGATGTGTTCCTGGAGTTCCATCATCTTTCTTCAGGAGGGGGTTAGTTTAGCTCAGTGGGCTAGACAGCTGGTTTGCAATGCAGAACAAGGTCAGCAGCGTGGGTTTAATTCCCGTATCAGCTGAGAATTTTGAATTCTCCCTCTGTGTACCCGAACAGGTGCCGGAATGTGGCGACTAAGGGCGTTTCACAGTAATTTCATTGCAGTGTTAATGTAAGCCTACTTGTGACAATAAAGATCATTTATTTTATTTTAGGAGGACAATCTTCTTTCTTCAATGGTGGGTCAGTGATGTTGGGCGCCTTTTAAATATGGCACCCAGGAATGATGGCGGGATGCGTGCAATCAAGCACCCCCCACCCTGTCACGAAATACGGCACTAAACCCCCAGATGTCTCATTGGTGAAGTTGGGACTGCATAGCTTCCCGCCAGCCTCTGCAGCGGCAAACATTCCCCCCACCCCGTCCCCATGCCTGCCATGGAAAAGAGCCGCAGATAGGAGAATTCTGCCCAATGTGAAAAATATTACTGGAAAATACATTTTCAACAACTAAGAAGAAAAATTCCAAGGGCACCACATTGGGAGAGAATGACTTGTGCAACTTAGAAGAAGCTAAGGATTATTTGCAAAGGGGTTAATGTATGCAAATTTCAAGACGTTTGTGCACATCCCACTTAAGACACAATTTTAAACACCACTTTTTCAATTAAAGTTTTTCTTACTTAGCTGCTAAACGTTCTCCTTTGGGGTGAGCAACTTGAATTAGGTTCCAACCGTGTTAGGTTTGTATCCGTTAAACAGAGCCTCCTGATGTGTTCGGCAAAGTTTTAAAACTAAAGTCAAACTTGTTTCTTATTGGCTCTTTTTTTGAAGCTGGTTAGCACTGCTGTGTGACACGGTGGTTAGCACTGCTGCATCACAGTACCAGGGATCCAGATTCGATTCCAGCCTTGGGTAACTGTTGGCGTGGAGTTTGCACGTTCTCCCCGTGTTTGTGTGGGTTTCCTCCGGGTGCTCCGGTTTTCTCCCACAGTCCAAAGATGTGCAGGTTAGGTGGATCGGCCATGCTATATCGCCCCTAAGTGTCCAAAGGTTGGGTGGGGATAGGCTGCGGGATTGCTCCTAGGTAGAGTGCTCTTTTGAAGGGTTCGTGCAGACTAAATGCGCTGAATGGCACTGTAGGGATTCTATGATTAATACAATTTATTCAGTCCTATGAATTTGGAAAATTATAGTACATACACGAGATCAGATTCCTGAAGGAGATGGGACTGATTTGATTCTGAAAAATCTTTGCACTTGGTGATTTAAACCAAGTTGAAATGAAATGAGGCAAACTCTGCTTCCCCCTGAATCTCTTTTCTCCCTTTATCATTACCAGTGCATGATGTCTCATTCATGAACAGAGATTAGCATATGGAAAATACTTCATTAAGGCAAGCAATTTGAATAATTCCAACTAACTTCAGGTTGAATGTCATGATTAACTCCCAGCAGCAGCTGCTCATAATAATTTAAAGATTTTAGGACAACAACTTTCATTTATTTAATGATGCTCATGTGCAGAAAGCAGTGTAGCCATTTCGCAGTAATTGAGCAAGTTTGGGGAGGTGCGGGGGCTGGAGTTGGGGTGATGGATAGGTTTGAATGAAGAGCTGTATGACTGTGAATTGTTGAAAATGTCTTAATACACACAGTTTGGAATCTCACCATACCCCTCCCACAATTCACCGCCCCCCTCCCCCCTATATTCAGACCCACCAATATTTTTGGTGCACAAACCTATTCTATTGGAGCCATTATGCTTTCAATGTTTCGTATTGCCAGATATTTATTGCTAAACCTACTGAGAATTTTTTTCCAAAACATTCTCTGGAGGATGATGCACTGGCTTCAGAAGGTTACCTGTCTACATGCCACGCTTGAGAGGTTCATAGTGTTCCTCATTTACAGAGATGGCATAAGTTTAGTGACCAACCTATTGTCAGCTGCTATTCTTAAAACATGACAGTCAAGGACCAGATTGATTTTTTTTTTAAATGTCTTTGACCCTTAAGTGAAATATCAATTGTCATGTGAGAGTACCTTTAAGAAATGGGTGCTTAAAAAATGTACCTTTAAGAAATGGGTGTTTATCACTAATGTCAGATTGTGGGTGGAGTTGGGTTGTCTGTCAGATTTTTACTTTTGTTTTAGGCTGTTTGCTGCAGTTTTGTTTTAGTTTCGTTTTCAGTGTTGGAGCTGAAGCCAGACCAAGCAGGTGCACTGCTGTTCTCTCTGCCATCAAAAGACTATCTCTTGATCATTTGGTGAATTCAGAATTATAAAAATATTCTCAGTAGTGAATGTAAACCTAATGTGCTTCTGTTAAAAGGTGTTTCTTTTGTCTTCTAGATGTTGTTTGAGAAGTTATTAAGGATTACTTAGTGTTGTATTCTTTGGGGGTTGTATTTGAATTGATGCTTGCTATGATGTTCACTGTATGTTTTAAAAAGGTTAATTTGAGTTCATAGAATAAACATTGTTTTGCTTAAAAAAATACTTTTCCATTTCAGGTGTACCACACCTGTAGAGTGGGCTGTGTGCTCCCCATACCACAATCTATTGAAAGTTGTGGGTCAGGTGAATTCCATGATACACTTTTGGGTTCTCTAAACCCTGGCCCATAACACAATCTTTGTTCAATATTTTCTCCCGTTCCTATGGACGTGACTAACCTCAACATTGAGCTTCCTCTTTAATTGTGCAGCAAATCAGAGAATGCTGGGTACAAACCTTTATCCTGACAGTCCTCAGCAAAACCTCTTCTTAATGCTTGTCCTTTACATTTACTTCCTTTATCCTCCTCAGCCTCCCAAAACACCAGCTCATAGTGTTATTCATCGGAAGCCCTTGATGTTTATTTTCACTTTTTGGTTGTACGGTAACTGTCATTGGGCTATTCATCTGAAGAGATGGAGGTGGGGGCAGAGTGAGGCTGATTTGGACTTCTTCTGATGCCCACTATTGCAATTCAAGCATGGGAGCAGTGAGGCTAATTTTAGCCATTCCACTGTAAGCTCCAATATGGCTGGTATCTCACCACAGACCACAGCAAATGGGCAGTGTCCATTGCCACCATTCTATCAGCTAATGAATTGAAGGTAAGGCAAGGCTTATGGCCAAGCTCACAGCAAATAAAGTTTATTAACTTAGCAGATTCTGGTTAAACAGCATGTAACAACAAACAAGTCTATAGCATCTATTTAAAAAGTGTATCAACTAACAATGGTAAACAGGACCCATGATTGAAACGGCAGCAATATCTCTGATAATAAAAGGAGCATTATGGATAAATATGCTGAGTGGAGATTACATGAAATCAATTCCAGTCACTGATAGCAGCACAGATCCCATTATGGATGGTGTACACACTCATTGGGGACCAGTTCAGCTCACTTGTCCAGCCAGCTGGTTTGTGGTGCAGAACAACATCGACAGTGACGGTTCAATTCCCATACTGGCTGAGGTTATTCATGAAGACCCCACATTCCCAAGCTTGCCCCTCGCCTGATGTGTGGTGATCCTCACGTTAAATCAACACCAGTCAGGTCTCCCCCTCAATGGGGAAAGCAGCCTATGGTCATCTGGGACTATGATGACTTTACCTTACCTTACACGCCTATAAAGCGATAATTTTTTTGTTTGTTTTATGTTTCATTAATTCATTATTTTATTTAATATTTTGAAATATTAAAGCTACGAATGGGAACGAAAAGGGATACCAGGTCAGGCATCTGTGTCCAATTAAGTTTAACAATTTTTTTGTTTCTTTTATTGTGTCAGACAATCATTGATGATGATTTACCGAGAGAAACTTTACTAACATGCCCAGCAAAGGATGCTGCATCATTCAAAACAAAGGTCAAAGAAGAAATTCCAAAACTAGTAAGTGTTTCTAATTGATATCATTCCTCTACTGGCTCACCTCACTTCAAAATTTGAAGATCAAGTGGAGACATGGGCTTTGCAGAAAAGTGGAGGAAAATGGATTGGCAGCAAGTAAATGCATGATGTTGTGAGGTATTTCATCATAGAAACCAAGTGCAAGCTGATTGCAATCAGGGATAATATTTTCTTTCTCGAGAGGATGAAACGTATCAGTCATGGATATGTATCAGTCAGGGTATCTCCAATGTTCTTGGAATATTGTCTTCAATTCTGGTCGCCACGTTACCAGAAGGTGTGGAGGCTTTGGAGAGGGTACAGAAGAGGTTTACCAGGAGGTTGCCTGGTATGGAGGGAATTAGCTATCAGGAGAGGTTGGATAAACTCGGTTTGTTCTCACTGGAGCGACGGAGGTTGAGGGGCGACCTGATAGAAGCCTCTAAAATTATGAGGGGTACGGACAGAGTGCATAGTCATTTACTCAGGCACATAGGTTTAAGTTTTGAGGGGTAAAGTGTCATATGAGAGTACCTTTAAGAAATGGATGTTTAAGCAGTGTACCTTTAAGGAATGGGGCTGATCATATTACTGAAGTGATGTCAGAGGTTGGGGGGAGCTGAGCTCACTCCTGCTTTTGGTTTCAGTTAGAGAGAGCAGCTTGGGTGTGTCTGTGTACTTTGCTGAGAGCAGCCGAAAAGTGCCTGGCTGGTTTTGCTGAGAGCAGCTGAAAAGTGCCTGGCTGGTTTGCTGAGAGCTGCATGAAAGGAGAAAGCCAGTTTGAGAGAGCAGCTTGGGTGTGTCTGTGTGTATCCAGTGAGCTGCAAGAACAAAACACAGAACTGGTCTATTGATGTCTGCAAATCCAAAGACTATGGGCGTCATTCTCCGACCCCCCCGCCGGGTCGGAGAATGGCCGTAGTCCGCCGTGAATCACGCCCCCGCCCCCGCCGAAGTCTCCGGTACCGGAGATTGGGCAGGGGCGGGAATCGGGCCGCGCCGGTTGGCGGGACCCCCCGCTGGATTCTCCGGCCCGAATGGGCCGAAGTCCCGCCCAGGAATTGCCTGTCCCGCCGACGTAAATCAAACCTGGTATTTACCGGCGGGACCAGGCGGCGTGGGCGGGCTCCGGGGTCCTGGGGGGGGGCACGGGACGATCTGACCCCGGGGGGTGCCCCCACGGTGGCCTGGCCCACGATCGGGGCCCACCGATCCGCGGGCGGGCCTGTGCCGTGGGGCACTCTTTCCCTTCCGCCTCCTCCACGGTCTCCACCATGGCGGAGGCGGAAGAGACTCTCCCCACTGCGCATGCGCGGGAAACTGACAGCGGCCGCTGACGCTCCCGCGCATGCGCCGGGAAACTGTCAGCGGCCGCTGACGCTCCCACGCATGCGCCGCATTTCTGCGCCAGCTGGCGGGGCAACAAATGCCATTTCCGCCAGCTGGCGGGGCGGAAATCCCTCCGGCGTCGGCCTAGCCCCTCAATGTTGGGGCTAGGCCGCCAAAGATGCGGAGCATTCCGCACCTTTGGGCCGGTGCGATGCCCGTCTGATTGGCGCCGTGTTTGGCGCCAGTCGGCGGACATCGCGCCGTTGGGGGAGAATTTCACCCTATAAGAATATTGAATGTAACCTCATGTCTGTTATTAAAGGGGAAGTCTTTTGGATGTTTGAAGGAACATTTTGAGGGATTATTTAGTGTTGTATTATTTTCGGGGTTATCTTTGAAGTAAGGGGTGTTAAGGGATCCAATGTTTATTTAGAAGGTTAAGTTAAGTTCATGGAATAAACATTGTTTTGTGTTAAAAACCATGTGTCCATAATTATAATACCATACCTGGGGAACAAGCTGGGTGCTTCAAAAGCAACAATCCATTAAAGGGAGAAATTGGTTGAACTCCATGATACATTTTGGGGTTCTGAAAACATCTCTCCCATAACAAAAGTCTAGAGGAGATGAGCGAGGGGAGTTTTTTTACACGGAGGGTAGTTTGTACCTGGAACTCGCTGCCAGAGGAGGTGGTGAAAGCAGGTACGATAGTGATGTTTAAGGGTCATCTTGACAAATACATGAATAGGATAGGAATAGAGGGATACGGAACCCCGGAAATGTAGAAGGTTTTAGGTTAGACGGGCAGCATGGTCGGCGCAGGCTTGGAAGGCCGAAAGGCCTATTTCTGTGCTGCACGTTTCTTTGTTCTCTTTGTTCTTTGAGAGTTCAAACCTATCATGGAAAGATGTGAATTGAATCCATAAATCTAAGGCCAAAGGTAAAATAAAATGCTGGATTATTGTACACTGCTGCCACCACCTGTACGTGGCTTTACTTACAGCTGACTCCAGTTTTTCATTGACTCTTGAAGCTGATGTCCAGAAATGCAATGCATCTGAGATTCTTCCCCCAGCCCACCAACACCAACCCATTTACGTTCACACTCTAGCCTCAAGGAGATTCTCCAACCTAAGTAGAGGCCTGGGTATGGAGCTTGATCACATTGTAAACTAGCACATTAAAGACAAAGGAAAGGAAACAGTTTTCAAAAATGATGTAACCAGTGGGAGATAAAGCCAGCCTCAGTTATTTCGGGAATATGGGGCGGGATTGTCTGACCTCACGCCGGGTCAGAGAGGGGGGGGGAGGGTGCGCGAATCACGCAACGCCGGTCCGCCGATTCTCCGGCGACCGGAGAATCGGCGCCAATGGGGCCGGCACAATCGCCGCGGCGCTGGTCGGGGGCTGCTCAACGTGGCCCCTACCCTCAGCGATTCTCCGTGCTCGACGGGCCAAATGCCCGCTGAGTTCGGCTGAGTCCCGCCGGCACCATTCGCGTGTGGTCCTACCCGGCGGGATTTCGCCGTTTATGCTGCTGGTGTTGGGGAGGGGGAATCCGGGGGGGCCTCCACGGTGGCCAGGCTCGTGATCGGGGCCTACCGACCGGCGGGCGGGCTTATCCCAGAAGGGGCCTATATTCCTCCGCGCCGGGCCCCTGTAGGGCTCTGCCATGTTGCCCGGGGGCCGGCACGGAGAAGGCAACCCATGCGCATGAGTGAACCCGCGCCGGCCGTGGCGTGCACACGCGAACGCGCGCTGCGTGAAGCGCTCCAGTGCCCTGCTTGCCCCCTGTGCGGCGCAGGATCGCTGATCCTAGGGGCCAGGTGACACCTTCGTAAAACACTCCAGCGTTTTCGACAGCATCAACACTTAGCCCCAGGATCGGAGAATCCCGCCCATGTATTTTGGAAACACGTGGGCTCTTTGTTTTAAAGGAAGGAAAAAGTGGTAGAAAGTGGCACAGGCTGACATTTACTGTACCAGTAATCAAGATGCCTAGTGTCAACAGCAACAGAGCAAATGGTGCCAGTTGGGGAAACAAATGATACATGTATTGATCAAATCGTTGGTTTTCACACCTGCGGTTGAGCATTGCAGAGACATCCTCTGCCAAGCCTTAAACTGCTTTTATTTTATTCTGCCCAGTGGCAGGCTGTGATTGGACCCCACCTATACCAGGGCAGCATGGTAGCATAATGGTTAGCACAGTTGCCTCACAGCTCCAGGGTCCTAGGTTCGATTCCCGGCTTAGGTCACTGTCTGTGTAGAGTCTGCACGTTCTCCTCATGTGTGCGTGGGTTTCCTCCGGGTGCTCCGGTTTCCTCCCACAATCCAATGATGTGCAGGTTAGGTGGATTGGATATTCTAAATTGCCCTTCGTTTCCAAAAAGCTTAGGTGAGGTTACTGGGTTACGGGGATAAAGGGGGATAGGGTGGAGGTGTGGGGCTTAAGTAGGTTGCTCTTTCCAAGGGACTGTGCAGACGCGTTGTGCTGAATGGCTTCCTTCTGCATTGTAAATTCTATGATTGTATGTGTGATTGTTTTCAAAGAAGCAAGTAAGGGACAGTCGGATCCTGGACACTGAAAGGAGAAGCTGTGAGCTGCTGTTGTCTGTCTCTCTCACTTTCTTTCCCCAGAAATGCTGTGTGCCAGCTGTTTGCTGAACATTACGCGAAAATCATACAGGCTGAAAGCAAACCTCCAGTGTGACAATAAAGATTATTTATTTCATTTATTTTTTAACTGAAGGCCTAGACTGAAGAAAGGTGTGCTGGATGACATCCATCTGAAACAGGTGCAATTTAACTAAATGGTAACAAAATCCCATAGTCAGCGCGTTTAGCCGCATGTTTCCACGCGCTCGCAGCACTGATAAATACAACATTATTAGATGGCATTATTTTAAAAGCAAGGTATTGCTGGGCAGAAGGCAGGTCAGCAATAAAGAGTTGATGGGTGAGCATGAGTTAAGACATGAACAGATATGGTAACAGAGATAGGGGGGTGATTTTCCTGTCGTTCTTTCCAGTGGGATCTCCCGGTCCCGCCAAGGGTGAACCTCCGTCATGGGTTTCCCAGTGGCAAGGGGTGGATTCAATCGGAGATCCCATTGACAGCGGCGGGATCAAAAGAGAAAGAGTCCACCGTGGCCTTTGGCAGGCTGCCTCCCGCTGCCGAGAAACATGACACAGGAGGCGCAGAAAATCCCCCTCTCAATGAGCTCTGTATAATGTGGAGATACTCAAAATCAAACATGGTGTGAAAAAAATAATGATGAAGGGAAAAATTGCACATTCTCCCCGCGTCTGCGTGGGTCTCACTCCCACAACTCGAAGGTGTGCAGGGTAGGTGGATTGGCAACACTAAATTGCCCCTTAGCTGGAAAAAGAATGAATTGGGTACTCTAAATCTATGTCAAAAAAATGATTAAGAGAGGAACAAAGAGCCACGTCTTCGCTTAATCTGAATTATTTTACTCATCACAATTAGGCGACACAGATTCAAAGTTATGAAGCCCCATACTAAACTGGAGATTTTTTTTTATTCAACTGAGGAATGGTCACAAGGAGCTGGTGGCAGCCAACATGTTTGGGTTGTTAAATTCACAGAAAAGCTGGAGAAGTATCTGATGGGAGATGGTTACTGACACTGGGTATCTAAAAAGGGAAAAGTGTTCTATTCTGGCATCCCCTTCACCTTGAGTAGTAAATTTGACAACAAAATGTCTAGTACAGTACAGAAGCAAAATATAGGGTAGAGACACTTTCATGTCACAAATGGCATCACAGACCAAGGAGTCGATCTCTGGTGAGTGCCAAGCTGAGGTTTTATCTTGACTGTTCTTTCAATTTTTTCCATTACCATATTAATTGAGAGAGAGAGAGAGAGATTCACAATCCCCCCCTGGGTGTTGATGTACCTGTCAGAGAGAATCAAATATGCTGAGCAGATAGTCAAAACCTTCAGACTACTTGAAATCTTCAGACTATTTTAGAACCACTAGACGGCTTCAGCTGGTTTACCCATCTACTGCAAGCTGCAATTTAAGGCTTACTTACAAAGAAAAAAAATGGGGATATTTTTCCCCCAGACCTGAATGTTGTCCCCCAATTTAATATCATCAAATTTCTTATGAATTTTTAATTCCCTAATCAGGCTCTTTGTGTTGTGGAAAATCGAACACTTTTCACATTGGCTATTGACTATCAATATCAACCATCCCCAGATCAGGTACAGTGTCGTTAAACGCAGAGTAAAGCGGCTTCAGCAACTTGCAAAGAACATCTTCTATTGCACTTGTATGACATCGTTACATTTTCCATAACCAGTTTTGTGCTTTAGGCTTATCACATTTTTAAACCTCGGTAAACCTTTTTTTCTGCATAATGTTTCACTGAAATAGAACAAGTATGAAGTGGATTTATCTCTGGATTTCCAGGTTAGAAAAACATTGAACAAATACATTTAAAACAATTACCCTCAATTGCATTGGGCCAGTTAATAGTTTTTTCAGTATTCAGTGTAAATGAAACATGAAATTTAACTTTTTTTTAGAATTAATATATATTTTTTGAATCAAATACAACACTTATGCTATTTGAAGGAAAATGACCTGATTTCCTTTTTGCATTTGTAGCTGTTAAATTGCTATGCTCCTTTACAAATAGTAATGAGGCAGCCACTGGGAAGGAGATAATTGTTCCTCAATCGTTGTGTGTCCTAAACATTATACTTGTGTTAAATGAAGCATAAATTAATAAACAATAACTAGTTGATCTCATGCAGCAATGTTCACAGACAGAAAAAGGAAAAAGCTAATTTTAAACTATGAGAAACAATATTGACAATCGTCAATTATTTTATCCCCTAATTATTTTCATTGTCTTCCACATTAAATATTTTAAATTTTTCCTTCTCTATTTGGCTTACAATCCTCAGTTTCATTTTGATCTCAATGTAATTATTCTTTAGTGAAAATGTTTTAATTGTGATGTAAGGGTCCTTCCTGTATGTTTATTTCCCTTATTCCCCCTTTCTTATATTTTGCTGTTCTTATTTTTGATTCATGGATGATTAATGAACATGCCTCTTTAAGGCAAGCAGCTTGTATCTTAACTTTAGAAGAATCCAGAAGCAGGAGAGATCACTTGCTGGGTTAAACTGGAGCTGCTGACTAAAATAGCCCCCCACCAGGAGAAGCCGGCCCGCCGATCGGTAGGTCCCGATCGCGGGCCAGGCCACGGTGGAGGCCTCCCCCGGGGTTGGAACTCCCTCCCCCTACCGCACTGCCCCCCGCAGGATGAACGCTGAGGTCCCGCCAGATAGGATCACACGTGAACGGTGTCGGCGGGGCGCCCCACTCGGCCCAACAAGCGCGGAGAATCACCGGGGGGCCCCTCCGGCGCCGGTGCCAATGGCCGGAGAATCGGCGGACTGACGTCGGGCGGCGTCGCATGAATCGCGCCCCCCCCCTCGCCGATTCTCCCACCCGGCTTGTGGGGTCTTGACAGGGCGGATGTGGAGAGGATATTTCCTTTTGTGGGAGAATCTAGAACTAGGGGGCACTGTTTAAAGATAAGTGGTCGCCCATTTAAAATGGGTCAGGGTCATGAGTCGCTGGAAGTCTCTTCCTGAAAAGGTACTGGAAGCTGAGTCTTTGAATATTTTTAAAGCAGAGGTGGATAGATTCTTGGTAAACAAATGGATGAAAAGTTATTGAGGGGAGGCAGAATGCAGATTTGAAGTTACTATCACGTCAGCCATGATCTTAATAAATGACGGAACAGCTCAAGGGGCTGAATAGCCTACTCCTGCTCCTTGTTCAAACGTTCAAATATATTTTGAAACCAAACAGCTCAGATTTCACAATCCACCCTGGACACGAGCACACTGTGTCATTGTACAGCAGATGAAACTAAAGTGCCCTCGATTGAATATCCTTTCTGTTCACTCCCAAGATAAGGGAAATAGATTGCATGGGGCTCAATGAACACTGCACAGAACCCTTGGGGCTGTTGTTGTTGAAGCGGTTCCAATATTTTAATCCCAGGGTTTATATAATTTCCCGATGATTTAATCACTATAACTTTGCCCAGATTTTCACAAAGTGATTTTAATGCTCTATCCAAGACCAGTACAGCGATCGTATAAAATTAATTTTGAGTTTATAAACCAGTTTCCACATCAAGAGAATGTTAAACCATATCTATTTCCAATTATGGCTCCTGCACCAAAATGAACAAATATGCTGACAGGTTTACAAGTGAGATCATAGTGCCAAGCTAAGAGTGAACTCTAAAGGTACATTAGCTGGATGGTTTTGATGAACTCCAGTTGCATCCTAAAAGTGAAATACTGTACAGAATTAAAGCTACCATTGGAAGCAACTCACACAATGGCACAATTGGCAATTTGGCATCTTATTGGGGAATTGAGACAGACAAATGAGGATGCTTTTAGATCGAATCCCTTGTCAGCACATTCCAGTAATAATGTATGCTAATGGTCATGGGTCAGTGCAACAACAGGGTGACTTTAATTGGCCTATGAAAACTGTTCCATGATCAGATATAACAAACTGAATTTACTTAGTTGCCTTATTCCACTTTTCATTGCTGGGTGAGCTAATGAATTGTATGACAAGTAGAATGGGTTTGAAGAGCTAGATGACCTACTGCTGTTTCTCAGTACATTGTCATCATATTTATTGAGTGTTAAATCCAAAGGGCTATTTGAGTTGCTAATGTGCCTCCCTCACTAGCTTTTAGATAGTTCCTTCAGTGGCTGTCAGTCTTGGCTCAGTGGTATTGTTCTCACCTCTGAGGTAGTGGGTTCATGTCCTAATCCAGTCATTTTAAAACATAATAAAGAAAGAAGACTAGCATTTATATAGATGACTTCGCAAACTCAGGATATCTCAGAATATTTTTGAAGAGTGGTCACTGTTATAACTAGCCACAATCTAGTGTGGCATTTCAGTGCAGTGGTGAGGAGTTGCTGCACAGTTGGATGAAATGGTAATATGAAGCTCTGCTTAAAATCTCAGATTATCACAAAGATTGTTTTGATAGGAAAGAATCCTGAAAAGAATCACTCCACACTCGGTTCTGCTCCAAAAGTCAAACGGTTTATTGCTCACGCCGGAGGAAAGTAATCAAAGAACAAAGAAAATTACAGCACAAGAACAGGCCCTTCGGCCCTCCCAGCCTGCGCCGATCCAGATCCTTTATCTAAACCTGTCGCCTAATTGCCAAGGATCTACTTCCCTCTGTTCCCCGCCCGTTCATATATCTGTCTAGATGCATCTTAAATGATGCTATTGTGCCCTCCTCTACCACGTCCGCTGGCAAAGCGTTCCAGGCACCCACCACGCTCTGCGTAAAAAACTTTCCACGCACATCTTCCTTAAACTTTCCCCCTCTCACCTTGAAATCGTGACCCCTTGTAATTGACACCCCCACTCTTGGAAAAAGCTTGTTGCTATCCACCCTGTCCATACCTCTCAATTTTGTAGACCTCAATCAGGTCCCCCCTCAACCTCCGTCTTTCCAACAAAAACAATCCTAATCTACTCAACCTTTCTTCATAGCTAGCACCCTCATACCAGGCAACATCCTGGTGAACCTCCTCTGCACCTTCTCTAAAGCATCCACATCCTTCTGGTAATGTGGCAACCAGAACTGCACGCAGTATTCAAAATGTTGCCTAACCAAAGTCCTATACATCTGTCACATGACCTGCCGACTCTTGTACTCAATACCCCGTCCGGTGAAGGCAAGCATGCTGTATGCCTTCTTGACCACTCTATCGACTTGCGTTGCCACCTTCAGGGTACAATGGACCTGGACTCCCAGATCTCTCTGTACATCAATTTTCCCCAGGACTCTTCCATTGACCGTATAGTCCGCTCTTGAATTGGATCTTCCAAAATGCATCACCTCGCATTTGCCTAGATTGAACTCCAACTGCCATTTCTCTGCCCAACTTTCCAATCTATCTATATTTTGCAGTATTCTCTGACAGTCCCCCTCACTATCTGCAACTCCACCAATCTTAGTATCATCTGCAAACTTGCTAATCAGACCACCTATACCTTCGTCCAGATCATTTGTGTATATCACAAACAACAGTGGTCCGAGCACGGATCCATTGGGAACACCATGCACTTCTTCCCTGACAAAGGCAAATCATTGATATTTATGCATTTTAAAACAGCTACTCAGCCCACTTCGGCTGGACATGAGCCAATCGTACAGATTATAGATTGTGTATAGATCCAATGAAAGTAGTTGTTGGTCATGATGGAGCTGCTTATGGACAGGCAGAGGTTTCTTAATGATGTTATCCTGATCCTTAGCAACTGTCCCTTGGTCTTCATAATAGCTCGCAAGCTTGAGACTTCCTCATCTTGACTTTGTTAGCTGGTTCCATTATTCAGAGACAACTGCCTGTCATAATCTCGTTTAGCTGCTGAATGGGTTATTGTGTCAGTTTTATCTGGTCCAGCTGCTAAATGGGCTCTTGTGTTTCTCTGTATGAGCTGACTTGCTGAAAGAATGTGGCCAAGTAAACCCCATGATGCCTCTGCAACTTGTTTTCCTTCATTTTGGCGAGGATTTATATATTGTTAGTGTAATAGCAAACAGTGAATAATGCAGGTGCCTCTGCCCTGGGAACTGACCCCAATAATTGTATGGTGCTATTCGAAGAATAAGGGGTGGATGCCTCAATACACTGCCAATATTTATATCTCAAACTTGTGTGATTGTCTGTGTGGCATTTGTACGTTCTCCCTGTGTCTGCGTGGGTTTCCTCGGGTGCTCCAGTTTTCTTCCACAACCCAAGGATGTGCAGGTTAGGTGGATTGGCCACACAAAATTGTTCCTTAGATTCCAGGGATGTGCTGGTTAGGTGGGGTTACGGGGATAGGCTGGGGGAATGGGCCTAGGTAGGGTGCTTTTTCAGAGGGTCGGTACTTGTCAGGTACATGCTGCGATGACGTTATCGGGGAGTAATTGTCCTGCAGCCAGGAACTGATCATCCTTCCCTTGGTCAATAAGTATATCCGATGGGCTGAATGATCTCCTGCACTGTAGGGATTCTATGGAAACAACATTACTAAAACAAATTATCTGGTCATTATGTCATTGCTGCTTGTGAGACCTTGCTGAATGCAAATTGGTTATTGCATTTTCCAACAACAGTGAACAGACTTCAAAAGTATTTCATCCTGTAGATCTTGGACTAGACCTGTGAATTCAATGGCAGGATGCTTAAGATAGCTGCAGATTGCGCAACAGGGCAAAATCTCAAACTTTGAAGTGGAAAGGTGAGAAGTTAACTTAGCTTATGCTGGGGTGTAGTGCCTTAATAAAAAAAATCATAGCAGAGTGATGAATACATGGAATGGATGCCAAGGAGTGTGTCACCGGGACTTGCTTGTTGGCATTTTCTTCCCTTATAGCCTGTGCTATTGTTCAGCACCTCATTCCCTGGAAGCCAAACCTCAAATGTATTGTCAGGGGAAGAATTACCTTCACCTACCTGACTCCAACATCTCTAACATTGGGCATTGGAGTACAATTACAGTGTGCTGCTTACTAAAATGCAGACGGTGGAATTGTTCTGTGGAATGGATAACAGAAAGTTTGAGTTTGGTTATTTCTGATAGCTGCCAGATGTAATGGAGCAGAGTTTACAAAATATTGCTCCTGCTGCACAACTTTGCACAATGGAAGTTGCCATTGAGATCACTGCACCCAACACAATTTTCTGTCTAGTAGAATGAACGTGTGCAAGACTACTCATCTCCGGCACCAGTTGTTAGTTTATGCTCCCATTGTCTGAGATTCGGCACCTCGACACAATTTCCTGAAGCCTACCCAAACTATCACTTAATTTTATTATTGATGACTCACATTGATTACAAACATTTTTGCGTTTCAGGTCAGTGAAGTCATCAGCCTGGGGGAACATAAAAATACTTCTGCAACAAATGAAACTGTCAATTTAACAGAGAAAGGTAATTTTATACACACATCTCTATCCTGACTTGAAGGCTGCGATTAGCAATATCGGACCACATTAGCAAATCTTTTTCTCTTCCCCAGGGAGCCTGGAGGCAGAGTCATTGGATATTTTTAAGGCTGTGTTAAGTAGATTATTGATTGATAAGTGAGTCAAAGTGTATTGGGGTTACAAAAACAGAAAATACTGGACAATCTCACCAGGTCTGACAGCATCTGTGGAGAGAGAAGGGAGTTAACATTTTGAGGCTGGATGACTCATTGTCAAAGCTAGAGTGAACTGGAAATAGGATCGCATTTATACTGTTGTTGAGCGGGCGTGTGGAGTGGTGGAGCTGGCGAGGGGGTCAGCGAAAGGCGGAGATAGACAAAGATGGACAGAAAGGTAAAGAGAATGTAAATGGAGGTGATCAAGGGCAGCACGGTAGCATTGTGGATAGCACAATTGCTTCACAGCTCTAGGGTTCCAGGTTTGATTCCGGCTTGGGCCACTGACTGTGCGGAGTCTGCACATCCTCCTCGTGTATGCGTGGGTTTCCTCCGGGTGCTCCGGTTTCCTCCCACAGTCCAAAGATGTGCAGGTTAGGAGGATTGGCCATAATAAATTGCCCTTAGTGTCCAAAATTGCCCTTAGTGTTGGGTGGGGCTACTGGGTTATGGGAATAGGGTGGAGGTGTTGACCTTGGGTAGGGTGCTCTTTCCAAGAGCCGGTGCAGACTCGATGGGCCGAATGGCCTCCTTCTGCACTGTAAATTCTATGAGGAAGGCTAAGAAGGGTGCCGATGGTGGCACATTAAAAGATTAGAGTGTGTTAATAGCAGAACAAAGGTAAGCAGTGTGTCAAAGGACAACTAGAAACAGAGAACAGAATGCCCTAGTGGAGGGAGGCGACAATCGTGAAGGAAAAACAGATCGATGGAAGAAATGAAAATAAATTAATAGAAATACAAATGGGGTGAAGGAGAGAGTTCACAGACTGCAGTTCTTGAACTCAATAGTAAGCCTGGAAGGCTGTAACATGCCTAATCAGAAGATGAGGTGCTGTTCCTCCAGTTTGCATTGGGCTTCACTGGAATATTGCAGCAGGCCAAGGATGGACATGTGGACATGAGAGGATTATGATTAGGATGAGAGATTAGGATTATATTCATTGGGGTCAGAAGAATGAGGGGGGATCTCATGGAAATTTATAAAATTCTAACAGGATTAGACAGGGTAAATTCAGAAAGAACGTTCCCGATCGTGGGGGAGTCTAGAACGAGGAGTCACAGTTTGAGGATAAGGGGCAAATCTTTTAGGACTCAGGTGAGGAGAAATGTTTTCAACCAGAGAGATGTGAACATGTGGAATTCACTACGACAGAAAGTAGTTGAGGCCAAAACGTTGTGTAATTTCAAGAAGGAATTAGATATGGCTCTTGGGGCTAAAGGGGTCAAGGGATATGGCGGGGGGGTAAGTCAACATCAGGGTATTGAACTTGATGAACAACCATAATCATAATGAATGGCGGAGCAGGCTTGAAAGGCGGAATGACCTCCACCTGCTTCTATTTTCTATGCATGTTTCTGTGAGAGCAGTACAGTGAGTTGGAATGGCAAGCGACAGGAAGGTCTGGGTTCTGCTTATGGGCGGATGATCTGGGATAGACAGGAAAGTCGAGGCTACATTCAGATCAGCCATATTCGTAATCAAATGGCAGAGCAGGCTTGAGGGGCTAACTGGCTCCTAATTTGTATGTTTATATTTGAATAAACATGGATACATTTGTCATAAATGTACTGGGTGAAGTTTTTTAAATATTATTTCCACAAGTGGATGAAGTAAGTGACCACCTACATTTGTCATGAGCTGACCTCATGTATGCTGCCCTTGGGTCTCTGAAGCGCGGAGGACAGTTCTGCTGCTCATGTGCTCAGGATTTGGGGGGGGAGTCGGGACAGTCCTCAGGGTGTGGATGGAGTCGGGTCTCAAGGCGGGGGAGGGGCGTGCAGTGTGGATAGAGTCCTCAAGGGAAGTGTTCCATGAGGTTGAGGGAAACCCATTGAGCAGAGAGTTCAATGAAGTAGGTGGGGTGGGAGGTGTCCCATGGGGTGTGCAGAATACCATGAGTTAGGATAGTTGGGGGGGGGGGGCGCGGGGAGGATGATCCTGTGGGTGGGATAGATGGGCTTGGAGAGAGACTCATTGGATTGGGAGAGTTCAGTGTGGT
The DNA here is from genome assembly GCF_047496885.1 of Scyliorhinus torazame. Taxonomy (NCBI): domain Eukaryota; kingdom Metazoa; phylum Chordata; class Chondrichthyes; order Carcharhiniformes; family Scyliorhinidae; genus Scyliorhinus; species Scyliorhinus torazame. Next base: position 127,086,875 of record NC_092707.1, on the reverse strand, counting down.
GGGAGGAGCCCCATAGGTGAGGGCAGTTGGGGGTAAGTGTTGCTCTGTTTCTCTGGTTCTAAATATGATGGTCAATATGGTCGCCTTCCTCAATCCTAATTATGTTTGCTTTAGAGTCGCCAGGTATCTTTCGATACCGCCACAAGGTTCAAACCCAAATACTAATCAAAGAGCCGATACACCAGTTAGTTAGTTCAGAGTCAATACTATTTATTTACACACACAATAATATCTACTCATGCACAAAATACTACAAACTAAACTATCTCTAACGCTAACGCCCATACTTAACTTCGGGTGCTCACTCAGTCAGAGGAACAGTGGCCATTGTTTGGATCTGAGGCTGCTGGGTTCGAAGTGGTACAGGAGAACAGCTAAAGTTGTCCGTCTCGTAGCGAGCGTTGACCTTGGACTTACTTGCTTCTGGTGCAGCAGGTGGATGGGTCTCTCCGTTTTGAGAGCCAAATCCAAGAGGGAGATTCTCTCTCGGGGCCTTCTTCTTATACCCGAAGGGGCTTCGCGCGCTTTTGGCGGCCTTGAACTTTGCCCCAATTAATTGGGCCGTATCTCGATCACTCGTATTGATCTTGACCAATGAAGGGGTGGGTGCCCTGATGGCTAGGCGGGTCCTATGTGGCCGTTGGCCTTGCTTTGTTTACGCTTTCGGTTTTGGGAACTGGCACCGCGATGTCTGGAGCTAGATCGGTTGCTTGAGTGTCTTTCCTTTGTTCCCGGAGATGGGCCATCAATATGCTAATAGATCTGCAGTTTCAGTTTTGTCTGGGAGCTGTTTCTTCAATATGCATACAGGCTCTGTGCCTGCTTGCTTTTTTAACATTGTCCATAGTTCCCTTCATTCATTGCGGGCATCCATTTTGTATTCTGGAAGTGGCCATCCCAGATAGCTACACACCCTCCTTGTGATCCTCAACGCGAAGCGTGAAGGATCAAATTACTGCATCTTCTTCGTTCTCCTCCTAAGTCGGGCACCCATAAGCAAGGACAGGCCCTACACTACTCTGTCCTATGAATTGAAATGTTTACCTAAATTACTTTATGTACACACATCATTATAAAATTCTATGGGGCGCTATGACATTCAGGCATGCATTATAAAATAAAAAAACTAGAACCTCTAACTGTCCTTAACTAAACTATCCTTAATCAGTCAAAAGAATTTACAACATTTTAAACTGTACAATAGCAGCAACGCATGTTTCTCTGGCTTGGCAGTCAAGCACAGAGTTTTACATTTCTTTTATTGGAACAACAAACACACAAGAAAACGGATGTACTTTAATTCACTTAAAGGGGTTGGGGGGTTTGTTGAAGTCCGAAAATAGGGGATCTGAATGTGTATACCGGAGTGCGGGAGGCTTTCCTCCGCCATTTCCTGAGTCTCAGGGTTTGAACGACACTGCAGAGTATCGCAATTACTAGCAGTGCTTCAACAACGTAAGTCAGGGAATATCAAATTATGAACTTGTCACACCAGATTGGTGTATCGGTAACTATCTCGGGGTCTAGTGTATGGACGGGGTGGGAAACATTCACGGCCTGTCGGTAGGGGTCAGGGGGGTAGCGTCCGCGCGCAACTGGAGGGATCCCGCTAAGATCCAACTGTAAAGCATGATGGTTGTCTTCATCTTTTCTTCTTCTTTCGTCTTCTTCAGGCTTCTGTGGTTCCGGAGTTCTATGGACACAAGCATCATTTCTGTTATTATCTTGTTTAATATCTCGTATGTCTGTCTGTCCTTTATTGCCAATTACTCATTATATTGGTCACTATCTGTGACTCTCTCATTTTTTTTTAAACCAAATATTTGGGACAAGACATCCGAGAAGGAAAAATACTAACACATCACGAGCCATCTCACAGCCTGTGTGATCTACCATCCCAGTGTTTGAGGATGTAAATAGCATCTGGAAGCAACCGAAGGGCCGCCGTAAACAAACAAAAGTGTTTTGAACTAAAAGTGCCAAATGGGGTGCGTCTGGGCAGCGGCAGGTAAGAATGGGTGGAATCCCTTGGTGGGACGGTGACCAGTGCCGTATGTGCTCTACCCAAGCGTAGCTGACCAGATAAGGGTCCTCAGGCAGGGTGGGGATCAGTGCCGTTTCTCCACTGCCTGAGCGACCGGCAAGAACGGTAAGAATTTGTGGTCGTCGTGGGGGTTGCATTTGTTGCTAACTTTTACCTTCAAAGCAGAAGAGCAGTTATGATCACTTGTCTTTGGACAAACATGTTCCATTAACTGCCGGTGGGCGTTAAAAGAGTGGTGGTGTGGGGCCATGAAAATCTTTAAATGAACATTCAACATTCACAATAACAAACAAACATACATAACAAACATGGTGCAGGTGTGTAATCGTAGCGTGGTGTGCTGGGACTATCGCTGTCACTGTCGGTTGGAGGAAGGGGGAGGCGGAGTCGTGCCTCTGGGGTGGAGTCGTAGTTGTGACTGAGGATGGGCTGGACAGGTTGGGGGAGGGTAAGAATACGTCATTCGTGGGCAGGGCGTGCTCATCTGCTGCTGCAAGCGAGATGTGGTGTGAATGGTTGTTCTGCGAGCCATAAGTCTTAAGCTGGTTTATGTGGAACCACGCAGACTTGTTATTCGGAGAGGTGATTTATATACAGAGGGGCTGACTTTATCAGAGATGGTGTACGGTCCAGCAAGTTTGGGGGAAAGGAATGAACTGGGTTTGTATAGGGATAGCATAACTTGCTGCCCTACTACAAACTCGGTGGCGTGTACTGTCTTATCAAAGCAAACTTTGCTTTGCTTCTTGCGGGTTCCAAGCCTAATGGCTGCTGCAAGCTGGGCTGCTTTCACAATTTCTAAAACCTGTTGTACTGCTTTCTCATGCGTGAGGGCGGTGACTGTGGGGCTGGCCAAATCCAGTCCTACTAAATATTCTGTTCCTTTCATGGGGCGTCCGGTCATGAGGGTGTAGAGGGTGTATCCTGTGGACGTGGATACTGTGTTTCGAATGAACATTAATGCCACTGGAAGAACTGTGTCCCAGGTGCTGTTGTGTTGTTGCACCATTTTTCTGAGGGTGGCTTTTAAAGTTCTGTTCATCCTTTCTACTATGCCGCTTGATTGGGGGTGGTATCCAAGATGGAACTTTTTTTTAATGCCGAAAATTGTAAGGATGTTTTTCATCACTCGTCCTGTAAAATGGGAGCCTTGATCGGACTCTATGCTGCGTGGAAGTCTCCATCTTGTAAAGATGAGTGAGGATTTTAGCTGTCGTTTTGGCAGTGTTTGCTCTGGATGGAAACGCTTCCACCCATTTTGTGAAGGTGTCGATGACCACCTACACATACTTCAAACCATTTCTGCAGGGGGGTAGAGGTCCTATATAGTCGATTTGCAAATTCGTCCAGGGGCCATTAACAGGGCGGGTGTGGCTTAGCTGACCTTTCTTTGCGTATCTGTCCGGGTTGTTCTGGGCACAGATTAAGCAATTCTCAATGTAATGTGTAACATTAGTCTTTAAATCAGGTCACCAGCAGAGAGGTCTGAGGTGGGCGAGGGTAGCTTCTATGCCTTGGTTCCATGGTTGTCATGGAACTGACAAATAATTTGATTCCTGTCCTGGCTGGGGACTACATGAATTCCATCTTTTAAAATCACACCGTCATGTGTGGTTAACGCGTTTTTATACTTATCATAGGGGGCTGGGAAGTTGCCTTTTAAAACTTCCCTGAGCTGTGAGTCTTTTTGGGCCTGTGCTAAATCCTGAATGTTGGTCTGTGAGACCTGAACTGCTTTCGGGGGGTTTCCAACAGTGACCGTGTCTGGAACCTGCTTTTGCTAGGGCGCCTGCCTTAACGTCAACAGGGGGGGAAGAACGATGATGGCTACGAACTTTGATGATTCCATATTTACGGTCTTTGGCCATCTTTAGGATATGCCAGAGTAATGGGGCTGAGGGTAGGGGTTTTCCGTCTGCGGAAACGAATCCTCCAGTTTCCGACAGGGGTAGGAATTTGGTTAAACGGTTGCAAACATATAAACTGTCAGAATATATGTCGGCTGGGGTCGGAAACGAGTCGGGGTGTTCTACAACGTACGCTATGGCTGCCAGTTCTGCTGCCTGCGAGACTAAGTGTCCTGGCAATTTTAACGAAATCTCTTCTATCACGAAATCACCCCTGCACGTCTTCTACATAAATACCGCAACCGGTAATCCTTTTCCCGTTTAAAACTGTGGAGAAGCCATCCACATAAATCCTAAGGGGTGCGCATGTGCCTATGGGCTTCGGTCTCTGGGGTATAGTACCTGCTTTCGGGGGAGCTGACTTCGGTACAAAGGGTCCTTAATTGTGCTTAGTGGAGATGATTTCACACTCATGTGGGGTGCCTTCATATTGTAAATTATCGGCGAGGAAAGTGTGTGTCTTTGTCCTCTTTACTGTTATGTCCCGTCCCTGTAAGAGAAGGGTCCAACGGGCTACGCGGATCTGGCTGACTGTGCCATCCTTAAGTCTACCATCAAGTAGGAGTTGTGTTAGGGTGTGTTCAGTTAGAATGGTGATGGGGTTGAGTCCTGTAATGTAGGCGAAGTATTGTACTGCCCAACAAACTGTGAGCAGGTGCCGTTCGCAGGCAGAAAATCCTTGCTCGACTGGATCTAATACTCGTGAGGCATATGCCACGGGGCCTAATCGGTCATGTCATTCCTGGAGGAGCAAGGCCGAAAGGGTTCGGTCGGTAGTTGCAACCTCAATTGCGCACGGCGAAAGTGGATCTGGGACCTGTAATGTGGGGACTGTGCTGAGGGCTCTTTTTAAAGCATCCACGGCATCCGTGTGCTGTGGAAGCCATTCCCAAGGTGCCTGCTTCTTGAGAAGTTCGGATAGGGGCACTGCTTTTGTGGCGAAACCGTCGATATGGTTTCTGCAGTAGCTAACCAGTCCTAGAAATGACCGGAGGGCTGTGACATTATGGGGCAGGGGTAATTTGACGATCGAGTCGATCCTTTTCTGCTCGATCTCTCCTTTGCCATGCGTGATTACTGTACCTAAGTAAATCACTTTTTCCTGTAAAATCTGGGCCTTCTTGTGGTTCACGTTACAGCCAATTTGTTGTAGGAGTCCTAATAGTTCGGCGGAAGAGAAATGTGCTCTCCCTTTGTGTCCGTCTGTAGTAGCAGATCATCTACATATTGGACCAAACCATTGGGTCGGGAAAACTTTGCTAATCCATGTGCCAGCTGTCGGTGGAAAATGGAGGGGGAATTGTGGAAGCCTTGTGGAAGGCACGTCCACGTATATTGCTGTCCCTGGAATGTGAAAGCAAATTTATATTGGCACGCTTTATCCAATGGAATAGACCAAAAGCCGTTGCTAATGTCCAAAACCGAAAGTAAATTTGACTGTAGTCCCTGTTTGAGCATGGTCTCGGGACTCGTGGCTAAGGTGGGGGCTGCTACTGGGGTTTCTTTGTTCAGTTCCCGGTAATCAATGGTCAGTCACCAAGATCCATCTGGTTTCCTGATGGGCCAAATTGGTGCATTATTCGTGGAGACTACTGATCGGAGTACGCCTTGATCAAGCAAACTTTGTATCACTTTTGAGATTTCTCCCTCTGCTTCTTGGGGAAAACCGTATTGCTTTTGGTGTCTGGGGTCGGGACCTGTAATATTCACCAAGCCAGCGATCTTGCCACAGTCGTGCTTGTGCTGTGCAAATGCTGCTTTGTGTCGCTGCAGGACTTCCCTAACTTGTTTGTCCTGACTAATGGCTCGAGGGTCGAACCAGAAGTTTCTTACTGCACTGATCCTATTTTCATACTCTCCAACTGTGAGTGTGGCGGGGGCTCGTGCTGCCTTTGCCATTTTCCACACACATTTATTCACTGGATCGAATGAGAGGTTGTGGGAGTTCATAAAGTCAATGCCTAAAATGTGTTCGGCTGTCTGGGGTAGATCGACCAGAACTACGGGGTGTTTTGTTTTAATGTTCCCTATCTGGATTGCTACAGGGGTTGTGATGTCTCCCTGCTGTAAATGCCCTGTAAAACTGCTGAGTGTAATGGTGTCTGTCGTGGGCCACGTGTCTCGCTGAAACATCGTGAAGGAATTGAGCGTGGTGCGGGACCCTCCTGCGTCCCAAAGGAATTCTACGGGGTGTGCCCGGACTGTGCCTGCCACTACCGGTCTACCGGATTTGTCCCAAAGGGCGTCGCAGACCCTTGTTGGGGAGCCCGAACACCGTCAGTCGGTGCCGTTCATATCTGCATTATCAGAACGGGCGCTAACACTGTGAATTGGCTTTGCCCTATTCTTATTTAGGGTGCCTGTTTGTTGGTTTCTCTGCTGTTTCTGGGGTGCATTGCACTCTCGTGCATAGTGTCCTAATTGGCCGCAATTATAACACTCCTGGGATTTGGGTTGCTGTGGGCTGTTCCTGCCCTCATTTACCCATGCGGGGCTCTGGTGCATCCTAACTGGATGCATGTCTGTCTGTTCTTCCTCTGCTTTAACAAATGCTGTTTTGCCTTGGATGGACTGTTCCCAAGCGCGGGACAATCTCTTTAAAACCCATTTCTCGTTGTGGGCTTCATCTGAGGGGTCGTAATTTGCGCAAGCTCTCTGTCCTGCCTCTGTCGCATGAGAGACTGGGATGTGGGTCCATTTGGCCATAGTATCTGGGGACAAATGGATGCGGGCTAACTCTCCAAATACCACTGTAAAATGTACCACAAGCGTCCAGCAAACGCTGTGGGGTGCTCTGTCGTCTTTTGTTTAGGCCTTCTATGGGGTCTCCTTTGGTGTAGCCGATAGCATCTAGGATCGCTGTGTGCATTTCTTGGAGAGTGCCTTCTCCTACATTTTGTGGGTCGGGAAGGGCTACCACGACTGAAGGGTCGAGGCTTAAAACTGTGAGCTTCACTTGCTCCTTTTCATCCAGGCCGTACATGGTCGCCTGTTGTTTTACTCTTGCAAAGAACTGGTGGGGGTCCGATGTGGATACGAACGGTGTAATCTTATCACACACGTCCTGTAATTGAGTGACGGTTAATGGGGTGGTGTACAGGGAATCTGGGTCTCCTTCTGTTGTGGCCCTGCGCTGTGTGGTGACAGGGTTCATAGGATTGTGTTCTGCCTGTGCAGTCGGGGTTTGGGGTGCTTTTCTCTTTTGTGGCTTGTCCTGTGTACATGTGCCATGTACGTATCTGTGGGCTGTCTCGTTTAACTCCTGCCAGTTGGGGCCGTTTTCCTGGTCTAACTGGGGTCCAAACGTGCTCTGGAACCCATTCTGAACAGAAAGCAGAGATTGCAATTCTGCAATTTGCTTCTGGCACTTTGCGTGATCTACCGAGCTCTCCCTTTGTTCCGTCGTGGAAGTGTGGAGTGCTCGTAGGGCTGCTTTTAAGTCGTTACACTGTTTCTGCAATTGCTCAACCTGTTGTTCTGTTTCCTGTCTTACCAAGACTGCGTGTTGCGTATCTTGGTAGGCTTTGTCACATTGGGACTGAAAGCTGCTCAAATGGGTGAGACAAGATTGGTGTGCCCGCTTGGCATCCACCATCTCCTTGTCCCTCGCCACAACTGCTCTCTCAGTTCCCTGTTCTCTCTCTCATAACCACTCACATCTCCTTTGCTACTCTTGTCTCGCTCATCAATCTCTCTACGGAGCGTCCTAACGACCTCCTCTGCCTCGCAATTGTGCCAAGCAGGACACGATTGCCATCGGCTTGCGAGCTTTCCCTAAGCTCTTCCTATGAATCTCTGTCAGGTTCTCCCACCAAGTATGCCCTATACTTCCGGGACCTGTTTTGTCACTCGCGCAGAATTTACTCCAAAGGGGCCATCCTTTCCCTTTGAGATATTTTCTGATCTCCTCTTCCCATACGGGACACTGTCCTACTCTACTGGTCACTGCGACCTCGAATTCTTGGGGGTTCAAAAGGCGTTCCATTGCCTTCATTGCCATTTTTCTCTATCTCTGGGTTCTCCATGGAATTTGGAACAGGGGGTGATAAAGTGGTGATGTAAACACAGGCACGGCTTACGCTAATTTCCGGCCTTCAAAACTCCCGACAGTTTTACGCAACAAAATCTTTCAGGTTTACCTTATATTCTTGTTAGTACGCATGCAAATAACACACTTCCGAATCTTGGAGGTTTGATCAGTATTGTTCTTACACTTGTGGTTTTTCTGTTTCCAATTGGATTCTAAGACAAATTTGGGTTCTCTCGGAGTGACGAGGCCACTTCTAGGTCGAATCCCACCAGAGTCGCCAGTAAATGTTGCTCTTTTTGTCTGGTTCTAAATATGGCGGTCAATATGGTCACCTTCCTTAATCCTAATTATGTTTGCTTTAGAGTCGCCAGGTATCTTTCGATACCGCCACAAACTTCAAACTTGAATACTGATCAAAGAGCCGATACACCAGTTAGTTAGTTCAAAGTCAATACTATTTATTTACAAACACAGTAATATCTACTCATGCACAAAATACTACAAACTAAACTATCTCTAACACTAATGCCTATACTTAGCTTCGGGTGCCCACTCAGTCAGAGGAACAATGGCCGTTGTTTGGATCTGAGGCTGCGGGGTTCGAAGTGGTACAGGAGAACAGCTAAGGTTGTCCGTCTGATAGCGAGCGTTGACCCTGGACTGACATGCTTCTGGTGCATCTGGTGGATGGGTCTCTCCATTTTGAGAGCCAAATCCAAGAGAGAGATTCTATCTCGGGGCCTTCTTCTTATACCCAGAGGGGCTTCACGCGCTTTTGGGTGGGCCTTGAACTTGGCCCCAAATAATTGGGCCGTACCTCGATCACTCGTATTGATCTTGACCAATGGAGGGGTGGGTGCCCTGATGGCTGGGCGGGTCCTATGTGGCCGTTGGCCTTGCTTTGTTTACGCTTTCGGTTTGGGGAACTGGCGCCGCGATGTCTGGAGCTAGATCGGTTGCTTGAGTGTCTTTCCTTTGTTCCCGGAGATGGGCCATCATATGCTAATAGACCTACAGTTTCAGTGTCGTCTGGGAGCTGGGGCGTCATTCTCCGCCGGCGGGAGTCTCCGTTTTGCCAGCGCCCGGGGGTTTCCCGACGGCGTGGGGCTGCCCCACAATGGGAAACCCCATTGACCGGTCGGTGTTACAGAGACTCCCGCCGGCCGGTCGGGGCAGAAATGTGGCGGGGCGGGTAGGAGAATTTCGCCCCTGTTTCTTCAATATGCATACAGGCTCGGTGCCTGCTTGCTTTCTTAACATTGTCCATAGTTCCCTTCATCATTGCGGGCATCCATTTTGTATTCTGGAAGTGGCCATCCCAGATGGCTACATAAGGCAGCCCTGTGGGTTTGGGTGTCCTGTGGGTAGGGGAGTCCTGTGGTTGGGGATTGTTTGGGAATGGGGATTTCTGGTGGGTTGGGGGAGACCTGTGGGAAGGGGAGTCCTGTGGTTGGGGATTGTTTGGGGATGGGGGTTTCTGGTGGGTTGTGGGAGACCTGTGGGAAGGGGAGTCCTGTGGTTGGGGATTGTTTGGGGATGGGGTTGTCTGGTGGATTGGGGGAGACCTGTGGGTAGGGGAGTCCTGTGCTGTTGGAGGCATCCCATGGGTAGGAGGCATTCTGGGATATTGGAAGAGTCCCCTGACATTGGGGGGTTTCAGTAGCAGCCCAGAACAAAGGGACAGAAATACCAGACAGTCATGAATAGATCAAATAAACATTTAAGGGGTGTTTTTATCCAGCAACCAATAAAAATGTGGAACTCCAGACCTCATGGAGTGGTTAAAGATTGATATGTTTGGGCAAAGGCTTCATCAGGAAGAGGGGAATAGAAGGATCAAGTAATAAGATGACAAGAGTGGATTAGAAACTGACATTGACCAACTAGTCAAAATGATCTTTGTCTTTGCTGTAGGTTTTACGTGGTCCATTTATTTCATGTCTAATGTGTTTGATCGCAGCAGGGATGTGAAAAATGGTGATGGTAGCAGTCACAATACTGTTCTTCTATATGAATTCCAATCAAAAGATTGCATGCAGGAAGTTCGATCGGAAATCTGCATTTGTCTTTAAAGCAGCTGAAAACTTTTCTGATGCATAATTGTTCAGTCACAGGATTTTTAACATTCACTTGAACTAAGGCAACAAAAGGTATTCTCCCAATTACCCTCTGTCATCACCATTGACGTTGGCTGTTCATGAGTATCATTGCCATGTTTGAAATATTCTTGTCTGCAGATTATCTGCTCTGCTTGCTTATCCACCTTTACAACAGTTGCTCAATAATTATTGGTGTTCAGTAATTCTTTGTACCTGACGTCTTCCTTCAGCTGCAAACAACCAACTTGGATTTGCAGGTTGCAAGTGCTGCAAAGTATTTTGCCTTCTATCGTTGAATTAGGGTTGCTTTGAAGATATTACAATTTTCTTTGCTTTGTTTTACAGTGGTCCACAAAGATCAGCCAGCAGAGGGCCCAATACAACAGTTCCCTCAAGGCCACCTAGAACACGATGTCATTATTCTACTGGCAGTTCACTTGACACTTGTTATCTTTGTTCTACTAATGGGTTGCAGGTGCTTATGTGCCCACAAGTATGATGTACACAGCACTGTTAATGTAGAAGAACTGCTAGTGACTGTAGGTTTAATTAGTTGTATAGTTGTTGCGCTTTTTGCATTGCTCGGGGCGACCATAATTTTATTCATCCGTATACTACTAGCAAAGTTTCCATAGCTTCACTTTACCTTTCCAAAGCAATAAATCATATAGTTGACGCAACAAAACGTCATTGTTATTTTCTTTAGGGTAGATCACTAACACTAGGGAAGTTTTGCACTTGGGACAAAATATTTTTAAATGTGTGTAGATGTGGGCGGGATTCTCTGTCAGCCGACGCCAAAATTGGGAGAGGTGATAGGGCGGAGAATCGGTACCAACGCCGAAATCGAGGCTGACGCCAGTTTCACGCCAAATTGCAATTTTCCGTCACCTCGACAGCGGCGTCAATTCATTCCAGAACGCACACATAGCAAACACCATTGGCAAATCATTAGCGGGTCTGACCCGGTACTCTCGAGGGCCTCCACAATTTTCTGCCTCCAATTGGCCGAATTCCCAATGGCAAGGTTCACTTGTGCTTTTAAAAATCGTGAAATCGAGGTCGTGGCTGATGAGTGAAAAAGGGGCAGGACCTGGAGGTGCGACCGTGGACTGCTAAGCTGGACACTAGCCGGGCTGGCTGGGGCCCTGCCAGGGCTAGGGGCGGAGGGAGGGGGGCAGGGTTGACAGGGGAAAGGGCCGTGTGGCCAGGGTGACCCCCACGGGACTGGGGCAGTGTCCAGGCAAGTACTACCATTGTCACGGCCTGCAAGGCAGCCATCTTGCTGCGCGCACCACTAACCACCCACCTTGGCCCCTGGTTCTGCAAAGTGCCAGCGGCTGTATGAGTGCGCCCACCTCACCACCTCAGCCAACCGCCCCCCCAACCCCCCAAGCGGGGTTCACCGCCATTGCTGAGATGCCCCGGGTTCAGGGGGTGATCGACAGGATGCATGTCCCACCTGCAGATGACAGACTGCTCTACACAAACCGGAAAGGGGTCCACTCGATGAACATGCAGTGGATATGCACGTCTGTGCCCGGTACCCGGGAAGTGTGCA